>NW_027397063.1:132649654-132653428 GCF_003265705.2 Callorhinus ursinus | reverse complement strand
GAAGGAAGGAAGGAAGGAAGGAAGGAAGGAAGGAAGGAAGGAAGGAAAGAAGGAAGAAAGAGGGAGGGAAGAAGGAAGGAAGAAAGAAACATGGCTTATAGTCATTTTAAGTTAGAAAACTTGTCTAAGTTTAGTAGCTAAACGTCATATATCATATAATAATCATAAAATTTGAACATGATTTTAAGGTAAAAACATTCTCTTTTCCGAACTCTGAAGAGTTCTGAAGACAGGAAGCTGGGGGAAGCAGCATGAACCTGCCTATTCAAACCCTTCATCCCCACCCCTCCTTCCTCATCCCTGCCCCCACCATCAGGATTGCTGACTCATTCCGGAAGTCAAAGCAGCTGGGAGAGAAGATGGGGAAAACGAGCAGCAAAATTTCACTGGACAGGTCCTGTCATTGTCCATATGATGACATGTGAGCCAGACAATTGATGAAAATTAATTCTCCTTCTTGGGAACTTTCATGGTTTATTCAGAGACCACCAACCACCAGGGGAACATGTGCTTCCTGTGACACAGGTGAAATGTTTTCTTTCTTTGGCCACTCCTCCCCTCCCCCCCCTTCCCCCATTAGGAATTTTCCAGCAGTCCACTCCACACTGTCTGTCTCAGTGCCTCATTTCCCCTACAGGTGGCCCTCCTTTGGACAGGATTGAAAATGTCTTTCCCTTCCCCCTTCTCTTCTCTTCTCACATCCAATCCTTGGGAAAGAATGAGAATTTTTAGCCCAACAATCTCTAACATCCACCTTCAAAGACTTCAACTAATGGAAAGAGATTTGTCATAGATGGACCTGGGTGACCCTCTTAAAGACGACGATCCTGATGATGCTAATACTTATTGACCACTTACTAGTATCAGATACTTTTTAAAAACACTTTTCATGAATGAACTCATTGAATCTTCACAACAAACCTATGAAGTAGGAATTACTATCTCTAAGAAATTGAAGCACAGAGAAATTTAAAAACTTGCCGAGTCATCCAGCCAGTAAATGATGGTGCATGGAGAGTTCCTCTTTTCATTGCATTCTGGTCTCCTACTTAGGTTTCCTGACAGCCTTTGGCCACACATCCTGTGCCACTCTCCTGCGAGAACACCTCTCAAAACAGGATTCCTAGCACCATGTGCAAATCTTAAAAAGATATATCATGTATATTCCTGTGAAACCAAGTGGCACAGTGTCTGCCCCAACTCTTGCTTTACCCAGAGCTAAGCCAATTCAGATATTTGGCCAACATCCAGGAAGAAAAACACAAGGCAACTCAAGTGGTCACAGAAGTAGACCCAGATGGTCTTGCCTCATTCCCACTTTGACCTTTACCTGCTATACTTTCCTTTCTTAGCTTGTTCTTTGACATTTAAGGAAGCAACGAGGCTTGGTTCTTGCAACTGGGCCTTGGGTTGTTGTCTTGGTCAAAAGCATCTTGGTTAATAGATAAACCAAGTGCTATAAGACCTCAAGCCCACAACCTCTCAGGCCAACTAGGGAATGTGAAACAGGAAACACTGGAAGATAATCAACTCCTACTTTATTTACACCAGTGAGGATTTGGAGAATTCTACAATATAAATATGTGTGTTGTTTCTGCTGCTCCTGGTGCTGCTTGTGTGCTTGTTCGGTGTGGACCTGGTACGTTTTATGTGAAGCAGCAGCTGAGGAGACTCCGGTGCTCACCATGGCTGACGAAAAGCCCAAGGAAGGAGTCAAGACTGAGAACAACGATCATATTAATTTGAAGGTGGCGGGGCAGGATGGTTCTGTGGTGCAGTTTAAGATTAAGAGGCATACACCACTTAGTAAACTAATGAAAGTCTATTGTGAACAACAGGGTTTGTCAATGAGGCAGATCAGATTCTGATTCGATGGGCAGCCAATCAATGAAACAGACACACCTGCACAGTTGGAAATGGAGGCTGAAGATACAATTGATGTGTTCCAGCAGCAGACAGGAGGTGTCTACTAAAAAGGGAACCTGCTACTTTACTCCAGAACTCTATTCCTCCAGACCAAGAAGACATTCTCAATTAGAAAGCCGCAATTTGGTTCCACCACATCCTGACTACTACAGTATAGTTTTCTCTATTCTTTCATTTTCCCCTTCCCCATTCCTTTATTGTACATAAAGTAACGTGTATGTGCACAAACACATTGCATTTTTTAAACTAAATGGCCAATGGTATGGTTTTTTTATTGTTATGTTAATCACCATATATTACATCATTAGTTTTTGGTGCAGTGTTCCATGATTCATTGTTTGTTCATAACACCCAGTGCTCCATGCAGAACGTGCCCTCCTCAATACCCATCACCAGGATAACCCATCCCCCTCCCCCCCTCCCCTCTAGAACCCTCAGTTTGTTTTTCAGAGTCCATCATCTCTCATGGTTCGTCTCCCCCTCTGACATACTCCCCTTTTCTTCCTCTCCTGTTATCTTCTTCTTTTTCTTTTTTCTTAAAATATGTTGCGTTATTTGTTTCAGAAGTACAGATCTGTGATTCAACAATCTTGCACAATTCACAGCGCTCACCGTAGCACATACCCTCCCCAATGTCTATCACCCAGCCACCCCATCCGTCCCACCCCCAACCACTCCAGTAACACTCAGTTTGTTTCCTGAGATTAAGAATTCCTCATATCAGTGAGGTCATGTGATACATGTCTTTCTCTGATTGACTTATTTCACTCAGCATAACACCCTCCAGTTCCATCCACGTCGTTGCAAATGGCAAGATCTCATTCCTTTTGATGGCTGCATAATATTCCTATGTGTATATATACCACATCTTCTTTATCCATTCATCTGTCGATGGGCATCTTGGCTCTTTCCACAGTTTGGCTATTGTGGACATTGCTGCTATAAACATTGGGGTACACGTACCCCTTCGGGTCCCTACATTTGTATCTTTGGGGTAAATACCCAGTAGTGCAATTGCTGGATCGAACGGTAGCTCTAATTTCAACTGTTTGAGGAACCTCCATACTGTTTTCCAGAGTGGTTGCACCAGCTTGCATTCCCACCAACAGTGTAGGAGGGTTCCCCTTTCTCCACATCCCCGCCAACATCTGTTGTTCCCTGACTTGTTAATTTTAGCCATTCTGACGGGTGTGAGGTGGTATCTCATTGAGGTTTTGATTTGGATTTCCCTGATGCCGAGTGATGTTGAGCACTTTTTCATGTGCCTGTTGGCCATTTGGATGTCTTCTTTGGAGAAATGTCTGTTCATGTCTTCTGCCCATTTCTTGATTGGATTATTTGGTCTTTGGGTGTTGAGTTTGATAAGTTCTTTATAGATTTTGGATACTAGCCCTTTATCTGATATGTCATTTGCAAATATTTTCTCCCATTCTGTTGGTTGTCTTTTGGTTTTGTGGGCTGTTTCTTTTGCTGTGCAAAAGCTTTTTATCTTGATGAAATCCCAATAGTTCATTTTTGCCCGGGCTTCCCGTGCCTTTGGCGATGTTTCTAGGAAGAAGTTGCTGCGGCTAAGGTCGAAAAGGTTGCTACCTCCAATGGTATGTTTTGATCGACATCAAATGGAGATGGGATGGGGGAAAATACTGCTTCCGTGAAAATACCCCTCTCTCCGTTAGGGGCATGTTCAGTCAGCTCTTATCTTTATATTCCAGTGAGTTATTTTGCTCTCACTGTTTAACAAAAAAAAGAACAACATAAAAATCCTTGCATACCTTGTTCGATTGGAAAATTTTAATGTTTTTCATTTATCATTGTAAAACCAAGGACAATTTTATAACTTTTTTGTAC
>NW_027397063.1:132533225-132649644 GCF_003265705.2 Callorhinus ursinus | reverse complement strand
AGGGATAAATTACTCTAAAAGAAATGAATCCTAGATAGTTTTCCCTTCAAGTCAAGCATCTTGTTGTTTAAATAAACTTCTTGTTTTAAAAAATAAATAAATAAAAATAAATATGTGTGTTTTCAGCCATACTTTGTGCAACATTAGAGCATCTCATCTGCAAAACCTACTAAACTGGAGATTATCAGCTATATAGTGAGAACAAATAAAGCTTACTACGTTCTATGTAAAGAAAAAAACCACAACCCTCCAGCCTGCCCTTGTGTGTCACTTGCAGATGTGAGGACCAGTCAAATCATATGCAAATTCAACCAATCAGAATTTAGCAACTCCTGAATGCTGAAGATGTCTCTTGCAAGCAATTGACTTGTCCCAGCTATCAATTTAAGAATCTGTAGTAACAGTTAAGAAGGCTCATTTAAAGCAAAATAGATGCATTAAAATATGTATTACAAAAGATTAATGTTCAATAATCAAGTTGGTAGTAACTAACAATAAGGTTTTATCCATTTTAAATATCCAATTTAAATGAATAGTTGATTTTGAAAAAGAAATGCAAACGGTAATGAACATGAAAAATTACTTAACTTCATTCCTTAATTTTTAAAATGCAAATCAAGGCAACATACCATTTCTTAACGTATCAGACTGAAATAACAACCTCTCTCAAAGTTAGGTATTCCTCTCCTGATTTTACATACATTTTGCAAAGATATTCACTTTTATTTATTTATTTATTTTAAGATTCATTTATTTGAGAGAGAGGGAGAGAGCATGCACGCGCACGCAGAGGGTGGAGGGGGAGGGGGGTGGGCAGAGGGAGAGGGAGAGAATCCTAAGCAGACTCTGCCCTAAGTGCAGAGCCCCACGTGGGGCTTGATCTCACCACCCCAAGATCAGGACCAGAGCTGAAACCAAGAGTTGGATGCTTAACGGACTGTGCCACCAAGGAGCCCCCATGGATATTCAATTTTAAATGATGAAGTCAGAAATGCAGAGAATTTCAAATCCGCAGATATTTCCATTGGATTGGCTGGAGAGGTGTGGAAGAGAACAGGCCAGAAAAACCTGAGGCAAATCTCAGGTTGTGGTAAAAGATACCAACATTTTTGTAGTCTTTGATTCCTATGGGTAAATTTTGTTCCCAAAGGAGTAAATCCATTTATATCACCACAGTTGATACTTTCAGCAGTATTAGATTTTATTGTTTTAAAAATATTCCTTAGGCAAAAAGGGGACTCATGGGTTTGCTTTTGTTATTTTGAACTGTTTGACTTACTAGTAATTTACATCTTTGTTTTACAGATGCAGTCTTCTTTTATGAACAATTTTGTTTGTTATCACTTATCATATTATTCCCTTATTTGACATATGATATTTGCTATGAGTAGTCCTTACTCCACCCATGTATTTCATTTTGGTTTGATGCTTTTTGGATTATACAAGTTTTCGATTTCCTTTTTTTTAAAAAAAGATTTTATTTGACAGAGAGAGAGACAGCCAGAGAGGGAACACAAGCAGGGGGAGTGGGAGAGGGAGAAGCAGGCTTCCCACCAAGCAGGGAGCCTGATGTGGGGCTCGATCCCAGGACCCTGGGATCATGACCTGAGCCAAAGGCAGATGTTTAACGACTGAGCCACCCAGGCACCCCACAAGTTTTCTATTTCTTATAGTCAAATTTGTGTCTTTTCCTCAGTAATTAAAACATCTTTTAAAAGTATCTTTAAAGATGTTTTTAATAAAAACATCTTTTCTCAGATTAGAAAATTAAGTATGCTCCAAAATTGTGATATTCAGGGTATTTCTTTTTTATTTTTTTAATTTTAGTTATTTTTTTGAGAGAGAGAGAGCACAAGCAGGGGGAGTTTCAGACAGAGGGAGAGGGAGAAGCAGACTCCCTGCTGAGCAGAGAGCCCAATGTGGGGCTTGATCCCAGGACCACTGGGATCATCACCCGAGCCAAAAGCAGATGCTTAACCCACTGAGCCACCCAGGCACCCCATGAGGGTATTTCTTATTTTTAAAATTTCTCACTCTAAAATCACCAAGAATTAATTTTGACACGTTATTTAAGGTATAGATTTAAAAGTGAAATTTCCTGGGATGCCTGGGTGGCTCAGTCGTTAAGCATCTGCCTTCGGCTCAGGTCATGATCCTAGGGTCCTGGGATCGGGTCCCACATCGGGCTCCCTGCTCAGAAAGGAGCCTGCCTCTCCTTCTGCCTCTGCCTGATGCTTCCCTTGCTTGTGCTCTCTCTGTCAAATAAATAAAATCTTGATATCGCGGTCATGAGTTTGAGCCCCACATTGGGTATAGAGATTACTTAAATAAATAAAACTTAAAAAACAAACAAAAAATGTTAAAATAAAATAAAATAAAATGAAGTTTCCTGCCCCCTACAATTGCTGAGCTGGGCTGCCAGCATCATTTAATGAGTAATTGTTCTCTCTACTCATTTGTGGTGGCTGTCTCATCGTATATTCTTATATCCTAAAATTTCTGCAGATTTCATCAGAACTTTGCACAGAACCCAGTTCAAGTTTCATCTGTGGTCACCGTCCCACCCCAAATCCAAATATATGTCATCCACCTAATCAACAAGCCCAGCAGTGTCTAATCCAAAGCATCTCTTGAAACTAGTGGTCTCCATGTTTATTGCAACACCTGGAGCTCAAGCCACCAGCATCACTTGCTTGGACCAGTTCACAGACTCTGAATTCCCTTTCTATATGACAGCGAGAGGGACCTTAAAAATATAAATCCTGCTTATAATCTTCTGCTGCTCATAATGCTTCTTATAGCATTTAGACTAAAATGTAATAATGCTTCTTTGGGGACCACAAGCTCCTGGATGATTTGGCCCCTGACCACCTTTCTCATCTCCTCTCATGTCACTGTCAAGACACAGTCTCCAGGACTATCTCCTTTCAGGTTCAAGAATACCATAAACTGGTTGTCACACGGAGGCTGCTGTATGCACTGTCCCCATGCTGAGAAAGCACTTCCTTCTAATTCAGGCAGCAGCCCATCATTTGGGGCTCACTGACAGGAACTCCTGAGGGGGGTGCTTCCTGAGCTCCCTGTCCAGAGCAGCTCTCCTCTCAGCTTTTCACACCAACTTGCTTTACTTTCTCCCTCACTCATATCAGGAGCTGCAATTGCCTTACCTACTTGTTTTTGATTTTGTCTTCTGTATCCTCTTTTATAATAAAAATTCCTTGAAAGGAAAGATCCTGTGTGTCTTCTTCATTCCCATAAACCCAGTACTTAGAATAGTGAATGTTACCCAGTAAGTGTCCAGTAAATTTCTTGAGTGGATGGATGGCTGCGTGGATAGCTGAGTGGCTGGATGAACAGACAATTAGGAAACCCCTGGCACTCTTCCCCAGCAGCTCCATCGTTAGATTAATGTCTTAGGCAGTGACTTAGTGTTTGTTATCACCCAAGTATTCATTTTGCCCTTTCCTATTCCTTACGGCCCTACAATTGCGAGGCTGTGGTGTGCCATCTCCAGGTCCAGGAGTGGTCCCCAACTTTCCAGGCACAGAGACAGGTTCAGTGACGAGCAAGACAGGATACCTAATTCAGGCCTGAGAGTAGAGGAGAAGCCGGGGGCTTCTGGGGAAGACTCTGCCTTTTTCTTCCACATTGTTAAGATATGAATTAGATTTGATGTAATCCCAATGAGAATCCCAGCGGGCTTTTTTTCATAACAAAAGCAACAATAAAAGGAAGAAATTAACAAAGGTAAATGAAGATACGTTTGAATACATGGTTTTTCTTTTTCTAAAATAGTAATTTAAGTGTTTAGTTCATTTACTTCATCTTTTTCATTTTGTTTTTATAAACTCATGTAAAGCCGCAGCTTTATAGATATTTGTCAAGTTAATTCTAAAATGCATATGGAAATGTACAGGACCTGGAACAGCTGTAGTTTGGGCTGCATCTTATTAGTGTGGGTATGTGCTATTCATATACTTTCATTGCTCTTTTAAATATACATTACTTCTATTCTTAATTCCTCCTTTAGTCCCAATATTGTTAGAAAAGAGTGACTGCTTAGCTTCTGTAAATTCCAAAGTGGTTAGAGTTTTAAACATTCAAATTTATATTGCTGATCTATAATTTTTTGGCAATGGTCATTAATATGATCTTGCAATTTCAAACATCTTGGAGGCTAAAAGGAAATTTGAGGTTTCTTTTTTGAAAAATGTTTTTATAAAATTTCTTCAAATTCTTGAAATGTCCTGCCCCGTAGCTTTAAAAGTAAATATCAGCTTAAGTTTCAGTTCATCTAATGGCTGCATTTTGCCCATCGTATATTGTGAACCTAAGAATAAGAACCAAGTCTTTGCTCTGTGGTTCTCTATGCCCTGTGCCATCAAATCTTTTCAGAGAGAGAAGAAATAGAGGTTCAATAGCTATTCTTAATGAAGAAATGGCTTCACTCCCCAAGCTGTCACACTCTGTCACACAACATCTGAGAATTTTCAACAGAAAATTGGCCACTTTCCTCATGTTCTGAAAGGGGAACTTTGAGGAGAATCACACCCTTTTCATCAATCTGGGATACTTAACTATCCTCTTCTCCACATCCAGTTGCTGCTTGGTATTAATGTGTATACTTTGAACTCCTAAATACAGGAAGTTAATTGAAAGTATACTATGGTCCTCCTTCCACAAAGGTAACATACTGGCAACAGTGTTGCTTTCTGTCTTCACAAGCACAACTAAAGGATTGAAGTGACACCCAGCCCTTTTCTCCGGAATCACATGTAAGCACTGCAATCAGCAATAGTAAGACTAGATCTTTAAAGAAGTAGGCATGCAAAAATGAATAAGTAACAATCAATCCATAAGTAATCATTCTTTCATTTAATTCAGACATTCACTCTTTCTAGATAGCATCTGAAAAATAGAATTTTTTCTTTCATATTAAATTATCTCTTTTCTGTTGTTGCCCTTGTTTGGTTCGTTTTGTATTACCAGTAACCTTTATAAGTTCACACAATAACAATAGTAACGATGTTAAAGAATTAATAGATTTAACAATCCTCAAAGACATATCTAACATTAATCCTGGCATCCTCAAGGCTAGCACAGAGCCTGGCACCTACTCAGTCCTTCATAAATTTGTGTTAAATGAGGGTACCTGGCACTGAAGAAATGCTGTAATCCTAGAAAAAGCATTATGTTGTCCAAGATAAATCACATACCTGGAGTCAGTAGTTAAGATTCCTTGACTTATTTGGTACTCGCTAAAGTTTTTCTCTCCGTTCTGGAAGCTCATTTAGTCCAACTGTAGTTGGATTAAACAGTTGCTAACAATTGCTTTATAATCCCACTGAAGGAGGAAGACAAGGACAAAGGAGGCGGAAAAGAGGAAAAAAAGGAAGAAGGTACATAAACAACAAACTTTCTTTTTTTTAAGATTTTTCTTTCTTTATTTGACAGAGAGAGAGAGTGAGAGAGAGTGGGCACACAAGCAGGGGGAACAGCAGAGGGAGGGAGAGAGACGCAGGCTCTCCACGAGCAGGGAGCCCGACGCGGAACTCCATCCCAGGACCCTGGGATCATGACCTGAGCGAAGGCACTCAACCGACTGAGCCACCCAGGCGCCCCAACAACAAACTTTCTCCCTTTCTCCACCTTATCTCTCTTACTGCTTTTTGCTCATAATGAGCCATCTAGGAAGTACATCTGGGTCCAGAAGAGATGGTCTATACCAGATGTTCAATCAGATATCCTATAGTCCACATTCAGCCCGCAGATATGCTTTCTTGGCTCTAGGCAACATTTTTCTGGATTTTAAGATATTTAAATGTTTTTCAATACTTTAAAATCCAGAAAATTTGCATAAAAATTTAAATTCTGACTTTTCTTGAATAAAAATCAGTAGAACTGACAAAGGTGGTCTCCAATTCTCACCAGGTGGCAGTGGACTACGGCTGAATCGTGATTGCCCCTCTGGATGGGGGGCGGGGGTAAGGTGCCACAGACACCCCACCTCCAATTCTTCCTGCAATCGCTAATGTCAGCTGCACTTGTGATGGTTGGGTTGCAGACAGCAGTCAAGCACGGTGGCTAAGGCCATGGACTCTGGACCAGACTGCCTAGGTTTGAATCTAGATTCCATCATTTTTGACCAGTGCTCATCTTGGGGAAGTCGCCTGATCTTTCTGTACCTCGGTTCCTTATTTGTTAAGTGGGATAATAACTGTTATCCAACTTTGTGAGGAGAATTAAATGATTCTATACATGAAATACTCAGAACAGTGCCCCCCCACGTTGCAAGCACACCCAGTAAACATCAGATATTGTCACCATCGTAACTGAGCTGTGTTTTCTTTCTTTTCTTTTCTTTTCTTTTATTATTTATGAGAGAGAGAGTGCTCGCACAAGCAGGGGGAATGGCAGACAGAGGGAGAGGGAGAAGCAGACCCCTGCTGAGCAGGGAGCCTGATGTGGGGCTCAATCCCAGCAACCCGGGATCATGACCTGAGTCGAAGGCAGACACTTAACTACAGAGCCACCCAGGTGTCCCTGAGCTGTGTTTTCTTAAGTTATGTTAAGAAATTAATCAAATAGCACATAGCCTTCTGTCTCTAACAAAAGTGGAAAATATACAATAGGCTCAGAAAATAAAGCCTATTCCTGAATGTAGAATATGCAAATAAAGTGTGTCTGTGTCAAAGAAATGGATGACACCATTATGAAACAAAGCATAGTAACAGCTTTAACCAGAAATACAAAAGAATGGTGGGAAATGATTAAAGAAAAGATTGGGATTTCAACAAGAGTTCTTTAAAAATTGAAGCAATATCATTGATCTCGATGCAAAATACAGTAACATATTAAAGAGACAAGAAAATGGTAATAACACTGCTTTCCTCATTCACTTTATCTCTCTGGCTCTCATAGGCATTGGGTTTGGTTTCAGGACAAGTCTAAGAACACCCCCCAAAAATGATAGTCTGTCTGGGTGAAGCAAACTGAACTAAAAACCCCAGGCATTAGAAAAGTCAGGTGTAAATCTGTTTAATTTTTACTATTACTATTGTAATAACAAATTACTGGAAAACTGTGAAGTAAATAATCACATTTGTAAACAGTCAATTCAATAATACAATAAATACAAAATAGACTTCTGAGGAAGGTGGCCCAGGCTTACAGAACACCTTCTTCCACAAAACGGAACAAAATGAACAAAAGACATACTACACAAAGAATAAGCCAGACATGCTAAAACAAAGTGGAAAATAACCTACTATTGTAACCTGTGATAAGAATAATCCAGAAGAGGGGCGGCATCTGGGTGGCTCAGTCTGCAGAGCATCCATCTCTTGATTTCGGCTCAGGCCATGATCTCTGGGTCTTAGGATCAAGCCCCGCGTTTGCATCTGGCTCCGTGCTCAGCGGGTAGTCTGCTTGAAGATTCTTTCTCTCCCTCTGCTCCTCTCCCCCCTCAAAATAAATGGATGATTCTTAAAAAAAAAAAGGCGGGGGAAGAAGAAGGAGAAAACTCTAGAGACAGAAAGATCTGCAACACATTAGAAGAGGACTCCAAGAATCAATGCAGGGTTGTAAGTCAAACTGAAGACATTGCCTCCAACTCGACATCCTCACCAAGCCCAGAAGTACATTTGGGCCAAGGGAACCTGAGAACATCTCAAAGGGAGCCCTCTTCACATTACCAGCAGGGAGTAGCTTCTTAGTCTAAAAAAGTCCTAAGGTATACAAACGAAGGTTTCATTTTTTTTTAAAGATTTTATTTATTTATTTGACAGAGAGCTAGCACAAGCAGGGGGAGCAGCAGACAGAGGGAAAAAGAAGAGAAGCAGGTTTCCCGCTGAGCAGGGAGCCTGAGGCGGGGCTGGATCCCAGGACTCTGGGATCATGACCTGAGCTGAAGGCAGACGCCTAACGACTGAGCCAAATGAAGGTTGCGGAGGGTCTAAGGAACGACTGCCTGAGGTATGGTTCATCACAGAGCAAATTCACGCAAGAGGCTCTCATAAAAGGCACAATCGGAAATTCTGATTCAGTCAGTGCTGGATAAGAAAGCATTTGGCAATGCAAAAGGTCATTTATTATAGTATTATTTATATAGCATATGACTGGAAATGGCCATCAGTGGAGAAACAGATGAATAACCACAGTGCATTCATGTAAGGGAATACTCTTGCAACTGGCTGAAGAAATGAAGTTCTTTATGTGTTGATATGAAGTAATTTCCAACAACCATTGTGAAGAGGTGGGGGAAGAAAGCATGATGCAGAAGAGTGCTATAATATGCACCCCTGGGGGAAAAATTATAAATATGCCTCTATTTGAATAAAATATCTCCAGAGGCATCTGTAAGAAACTGATAATATTGGTTGCGTCTGGAAAGAGCAGCTGAGCATCTGGGGAAGAAAAGAAGATACCTCCTTTTTATTCTCGAATTTTGAACCATAGCAATCTATTACTATTTTTAAAAATAAATAAATGTCCTAGAAAATGAAATGAAAGAGAGAAAGGAAAGGAGGAAGGGAGGGATTGAGGGAGGAGGGAGGTTGGAAAGAAGATCAGACCATAGGAAAATAGCACCTGCAAAGTTTTCCTGAGAAAATCTGTATAATGACACAATCCAGTTATGCAAAAGAGTTTAGAAATGCAGAGGGCAGTGCACAAAAGGACTGGCAGAATCCATTTAATTATAATGATGGCAAATCATTACAACAATTGCAATTATAAAAGAAATGTTAAATTTTCTTATATTTTTTTTAATTTTTTTTATTGTTATGTTAATCACCATATATTACATCATTAGTTTTTGATGCAGTGTTCCATGATTCATTGTTTGTGCATAACACCCAGTGCTCCACGCAGAACGTGCCCTCCTCAATACCCATCACCAGGCTAACCCATCCCCCCACCCCCCTACCCTCTAGAACCCTCAGTTTGTTTTTCAGAGTCCATCATCTCTCATGGTTCGTCTCCCCCTCTGACATACTCCCCTTTTCTTCCTCTCCTGTTATCTTCTTCTTTTCCTTTTTTCTAATTTTCTTATATTTTTTAAGATTTTATTTATTTATTTGAGAGAGAGAGAGAGCATGAGCAGGGGGAGGGGCAGAGGGAGAAGAAGAAGCAGACTCCCTGCTGAGCAGGGAGCCTGACCAGGGACCCTGAGATCATGACCTGAGCTGAAATGAAGGGTTGGATGCTTAACCAACTGAGGCACCCAGGTGCCCCTAAATGTTCTTATTTTTTGAAGGGAAAACAACATAATGTCAAACTTACAAGAAGTTAAGTATAAAGTACATATAATGGACTGGTACTTAAATCTCAAAGCCCGCCGTCAGAAATTCAAACGTAGGAGGCAGTGCCTTCATGAATTCATTCACCCAACCGATTTCAATGTATGAAACATGCGCTGTGGCTGAGGCCCTGTGCTAGGCACTGAGAATCCCAGACAAGTACCCACTCTGTCATGATATTTCCATTCCACCTGGCTGTCCTCATTCACAATAGTCTATAAAAGCAATTTTGTTTCTTAGGCAAAGGAAAAACAAAACAAAACAAAAGTACAGGGGCGCCTGAGTGGCACAGTCGGTTAAGCACCAGATTTTTGGTTTCGGCTCAGGTCATGATCTCAGGGTGGTGAGAATAAGCCCCACATGGGGCTCTGTGCTGGGAGTGGAGCCTGCTCGAGATTCTCTCTCTGCCTGCCTCTCCCTCCCCTCCCTCTTGCCAGTGCACACATGCTCTCTCTCTCTCTCTCAAAAATCAATCAACAATAAATAAATAATTAAAAATTTAAAAAAAAAACATAAGTATATTGTTTAAAGCCATAAAAATAGTCACTAATTGCAGGTTTTTTCCGAAATACTAATGAAGTACAGAGAGGGAGAAAAGAAGGCAAAAAATACAGACTGCATCACACACAATAAAGAAGGAAACAAAAAAGGCAGCAAGCAAGAAGTGAAATCATGAAATAAAATGGCAGAATTAAGACCAAACATAAAGCATGACTATGTTACTATGTAAAACAGATTGCTATATTATATAGCTTTACAATTTGATACAACTCTACTAAAATGTTTGAAAATTTAAGAACTAAATAGATAAATGAGAATAAGAGAACATATAAAAAAGCTTTAAAGGGCATTTCCAGGTTGTATTCATTTCAGGGATATATTCTTACTAAACTGATAACTGGGATTTAAGTCGTTCCATAGAGAATAAAACAAAGTTCTAACTTATTTTTAAAAAGTTAGCATACTGGGGCGCCTGGGTGGCTCAGTGGTTAAGCGACTGTCTTTGGCTCAGGTCATGATCTCAGGGTCCTGGGATCGAGTCCCGCATCGGGCTCCCTGCTCCGCAGGAAGCCTGCTTCTCCCTCTCCCACTCCCCCTGCTTGTGTTCCCTCTCTCGCTGTGTCTCTCTTTGTCAAATAAATAAATAAAATCTTAAAAAAAAGTTAGCATACTATTGCAATCGAAACCTAACAAAGACAATACAGACCAATTTTTTAAAAATATTTATGCAAAATTCTCAAATAATAGATTAGCATGAGGAGTCTAGCAATGCATTATGGATATAAAATATGACTATAGCCAGTTAACTCCAGGAACACAGGGGTATTACATATTAGAGAGTCTCTTAGTAAAATTCACCACAATGATAGACTAAATAGGAAAAAGTAAACTAATTTCCATAGAAACCAGAGTTGCCAGGGACTGGGGGTTGATGACAAAGGAGCACTAGGGAATTTTTCAGGGTGATGGAAATGTTCCTTGTCTTGACTATGGTATTACACAATTGCATACATTTGTCACAAGTTATCAAACTACACACTACTAAAAAGGGTGAATCTCTATTGTATATAAAGTATTCCTTAGTATATTTGACCTTAAAAATAATTCATTTGCATAAACATGCTATTTCATTTTTTATTCATTTATTTTTATTTTTTAACATGTGACATTATCTCAGATAAATTAAGAATAGATGGCAAATTCTTTAATTTGTATGTATCCACAAAATACAGACACAAAATGTACTTGCAAAAAAATATTCAAAATGTATTCTAAAGTCCTACATTTGTTATATATATTCAAAATTTAGCATCAGACTGGATGATTTAACATGAGAAGCATTCCCATTAAATACAAGAACTCAGTGATACTATTATTTAACATTTGTTGTAAGAGATAGTTCAGTATTCAAGAAGTAAACTATTGGAAAAGAGGAGGAAAATGACTATGTCTAGGTGGATGATGTAAAAAAACAAAAGATAATCAAATATAAAGCTACTCAAAGTCATAAGGGAATTCAGAAAGTAGTGAATAACAAGATTATTCTTTAAATCAATAGTTTTACTATAACAAGATCCAATTAGAAAATGTAGGGGCAACTGGGTGGCTCAGTCGATTAAGTATCTGCCTTGGGCTCAGGTCCTGATCCCAGGGTCCTGGGAGAACCCCGTCAGGCTCTCTGCTCAGGAGGGAGCCTGCTTCTCCCTCTCCCTCTGATCCTCCCCCCACGACCCCCCCCCCCCGGCTCGTGCACTCTCTCCTTCTCTCTCTCAAATAAATACAATCTTAAAAAAAAAGAAAATGTAATAAAAGATCCCCTTTATAGCAAGAATAACAATATAATCAACAACAAAAATACTATGGATAAATTTATCAAGAAAGATATAAGCCGACATGAACAAAGCATACAGCTATACTGAGCGAAAACCTGAGGAAATGTTAGAGACACATTAATTTTGGAAAGAAAGTCTATTTTGTAAAGACATCATTTTTTTATAAATAAATTTTTAGATTCAATGCAATCCTGATCAAAACTCCAATTCTCAGTTTCATCTAAAAGAATACAATAAGAGAATAGCCAAGAAATTGCTTTAAAAAGAAAGTAATGTAGGGGGGCGCCTGGGTGGCTCCGTCGTTAAGCATCTGCCTTCAGCTCAGGTCATGGTCCCAGGGTCTTGGGATCGAGCCCCGCGTCGGGCTCCCTGCTCAGCGGAAAGCCTACTTCTCCCTCTCCCACTCCCCCTGCTTGTGTTCCCTCTCTCGCTGTGTCTCTCTCTGTCAAATTAGTAAATAAAATCTTTAAAAAAAAAGTAGTGTAGGGGCACCCAGGTGGCTCAGTGAATTAAGCACTGACTCTTGATTTCAGCTCAGGTCATGATCTCAGGGTCCTGAGATTGAGCGTCTCCTTGGGCTCTGCATCCCTCCTGGGGCTGACCGCAGGCTCAGTGCAGAGTCGGCTTGAGATTCTCTTTCTCTCCCTCTCCCACTGCCCTGCCCCCTGCTCTCTCTCTCTCTCAAATAAATCAGTAAATACAATCTTAAAAAAAAAAAAACAACTTGGTGTATATTTTGGTGCTTTGGGGGAAAATTATAAGGCTAAGTAAAATAACATGTCACTAAAACAGAAACAGTCAGATATTCAATGCTGTTAATAGGGTTCAAAATTATACCCAAGTATAGATGGAAACATGGTATATATTTTTAGAAGCACTTCAGATTAGGGTAATCAGTAAATGGTTTTTAAACAACTGGTTAGCTACTTGTTAGAACATAAAGATAAATTTCTACCATTCTTTTCCTCAAATTAATTTCAAATGTATCAAAAAATATGATATAAAAACACTGGAAGAGATCTTAGTGAAGGTCGGGTTTTTCTGTAGCTTCACATAAAGCCCGACATGTATCAAGAAAGATATTCATATTTTCTGGGCAGAATATGTCATCATAAACTAAGTCAAAAGATAAATGCTAAAATGGGGGAAAATATTTGCAGCACTCCACAAAGTATGATATGTATGATATTTAAAGAGCTCTATTAAACTTAAATATGAAGCACAAATTCATTAGTCATTTTAGAAATGCAAAGTAATATCTTCCCTTACCAGAATCACAGAGACTAGAAGAGTAAGTAGTAGCTGGTGTTGGTGAGAATGAGGAGAAATAGATGCTCTTAAACATTTTTTACTGGGAATGTAAGTTGGTACAAAAAAAATCTGTTAATGTGTACCAAAATTTTATACAAATATATTTGATCTAATAATACCAATTCAAGGGATTCATTCCAACGAAATAGTAGGACATGTACGTAAAGATTTCCATACAAGGATGTTGTGGTGTTGCTTATAACAAGAAAAACTGAACAATGTTCATATATTTACAGATTACATATGTATAATATTTGTGTAACATTATGTCCAGGCATATCTGGAAAGGCACACAATGGTTAAAGTTAAGATACTGGTTCAAATTAACTTACACATTAACCTAATTTTATCTCAGAAGGTAGGGCAAGTTCAGCCAGCAGCAGCCTCAAAGAAGTCATCAAGGATCCAGATTCTTTGCTTCTCCCTTAATCTGTTGCTTGAGCGCTGGGTTCCCTTAAAGAGATGCCCCTCACTGTGCCACCATGGTGTCAGAGGCCATCAGTCTACTTGTTTCCTTTTTCTACAGCAGTAGGATTGTAAAAGGAAAAAATAAGCCTCTCTCCTAAACACTGACTCCAGGTTATCCCCTTCAGTCTGGACCACCAGCAATTCCCATGGAAACAACATGTACTGATTGGCTTAAACTAAAGAGGCTCTCCCCCATATCGGGTCTGGGGTCACTTTTCCCTGAGTCACGTGAGGAAGGAATAGATGCCTGGATAAAATAGGAATTCTTTTTGGAAAAACAAGTGGGGTGAGATGAACACTAGGTAAGACACCCTCTGGTGACCCTCTATGTAACCACCAAATGCCAGGAGTGGTTATCACTTGGAGGTTTGGTTGAGTGCTCGGGGTTTTGGTTTCTTTGTGTGGTTTTTTTTTTCTCACCATTCCTTTTTTTTTTTTCCCCTGAACATACCATCAAGAGGGAAAAAAGTTTTTCCTTGATTATAAAAAAAAAGAAATATCAGTGGAAAATCTAGACTTGAGAATTTACTGGTATCAGTGCCTCCACTTTTATGCTAGAAATTTTCAACTGAGGCAATTGCTAGAAAGTCATAAATATATAAGATGAAAGGATATCAAGGGGTTCCCTCTGGCATCCTGACTATTTCCCTATCCCTGTCTGCTTTGTCAACACACTTATCTATGGATGTTCAACGATTCGTAGAAAAAATGTAAGCATTCATAAACATTTAGTGCTTGGATGTTAGATCACAAAACAGTAAATGTATGCTAAAGCATTATTAGCATCTATCTTATTGCCTCCTATTTATCTCCTCCTCCTTTCTTTAATCTGATATCCCTTCCTTAATACTCCCCAGCATTGTTACAATTCAGTCCTAAGAGTAAAAGTGCCATGCTTAAATAGCCCAAGACTTTAAAATGTTACACACCTTGTTTAAAAATATGTGGTCTGGTGGGTGGGGGATGGGGTAAGTGGGTGATGGGCATTAAGGAGGGCACTTGATGTAATGAGCACTGAGTGTTATATGAAACTGATGAATCACTAAATTTTACCCCTGAAATTAATAATACACTATATGTTAACTAAACTGAATTTTAGTAAAAATATTTAAAAATAAATAAATAAATAAATAATATGGTCTGACCTGTATCACCCAGCAATCCCAGAGGCCTGACAGAAATGCACTACATATGTTCACCAAAGGACATGCCCAAGAATGTTCATACCAACACTCTCCATAATAAGCCACACTGGAAACAACCCAAATGTCTCCAGCAAAATGAATAAATTATATATTCACACCATGGAATATTACACAGCAAGAAGAATGCACAAATGCAATTACTCGCATCAACATGAGCAAATATCCCAAACAAGTTGAATGACAGAAGCCAAACACAAAGAATGCACTATAAGAATCCATTTATATAGAATTCAAAAAATGAGAAATCTAACTGATGGTGATAGAAATAAAAATGGCAGCCGCCTCTTAGCAGGCAGTGACCAGAAGAGGGCATGGGGCCTTCTGGAGTTCAAGCAGTACTGGATTTCTTAACATAGATGCTGGTTATACAAGTGCATTCAATTTGGGAAAAATTATTGAGCTAAGTATTTAGGATATGTGTACTTTTCAGTATGTACTACACTTGAGTTTTTGAAGTTTATTTTTTTAAATATGGCCTGAAATGTGCAGATTATCATTGCCTTATAAGTTTTTTCTTTTTTCTTTTTTAAAGATTTTATTTATTTATTCATAAGAGACAGAGAGAGAGAGAGGCAGAGGGAGAAGCAGGCTCCCCGCTGAGCAGGGAGCCTGATGCGGGACTCGATCCCAGGACCCTGGGATCATGACCTGAGCTGAAGGCAGACGCTTAGCCATCTGAGCCACCCAGTCGCCCCTCCTTATAAGTTTTTTTAATGGATGACATGAATACTTTTGGCTGTATAAGGTTGTTTTGCCACGTGATCCTTTTCTACCCCTAAACAGTCATAAAACTGAAGTTCAATTGAAATAGAGACCCCATTCTACCACTTAATTGAACCCTGAGGTCCTTTCTTTCCCCCTCACCTCTATTCCCCTTCTTCTAACTCTTTTGAGTTTCAGTTGACTAAAAGGAGACAATTTTCTCAGCTTATAGTGAGATTAGGACCACAGTGGGTTTATATCCTATCTCTGCAACTGGGTGGTGGTCTGACTTGAAGTAACTTAGCCTTCAGTGCCTCCGTTTTCTCAACTGTAAAGTGTTGTTAATAAAAATGGTTCCTACTTCATATAGTTGTCGTGAGGACTGAATGAGCTAAAAGATGCAAAGCATTGAGCAGTGAGCTCATTAGATGACACTGGTTTGCATAAATTCTAGGATGCACCTTTTAATTTCTGGAAATCCAGAAGCATTCTACAACCAATGAGGTCTTACAATCACTGTTGGTCAGGTGACAGTTGTGACATAGCTGTCCCTGCCTGGGCTTCGGGTTTTTATTTTTCTTTTATGAGTGAAATATGAAAATAACACTTTGTCTAAAAAAGCAGTTCTTTCAATAAGCACAAAATAAAAATTTTAGGAGCTGGCTTTTTCTTTCTTAGTGACAAACAAAATAACGGAGTATGTTAATGGATGGCATCTTAGATTCCATGAAATGTCATGAAATCCCTCATGAAGAAGCCCTTTGGCATTATTGTATTTTAAGAAATATTTCCACGCTTTATTTATTTGACTTCTATGTTTTAAAATGAATCATTTTAAACTAGGTATTTTCCAGTGATCTTTAAAGCTTCCCTAGGAACTGGGCAATTGAAAGACTTCCCAGGGATGCAGAGCACTGTGACCAGATGCTCAGCTCTCACTTGCTTCCTTCTGCTCTTAAAATGCCTTTTCTCCCTCCTCCACTGCCAATCCCAGAGCACCAGCAAGCACAAGACCCCAGCACAGTGTTCCCTCACAGTCTTCTCTCCCTTCCCTTCTGAGCTCAAATGTCAGTTCTTCAGAAAGACCTCCACCGACCCCGAGCCCAAAAGCCCAGTGGTTCTTCAACTTTGTTACATATTGAAATCATTTAGACACCTTCTAGTAATACCGATGTCTGCGTCCCACTCTCAGAGATCCTGATTTAATTGTTCCTGGGCTGCTACTGGGGCATTGAGGTTTTTAAGAGTGCCCCAGGTGATTCTGCCAAGATTGGAAACCACTGCATTACCCTGTTGGATGATTTTCTGATATTTTCTTAATTGCTTACTTGATGTTGTTTGTATCTTCCACCAGCTTCTGAAGACATGGAAGCTTATCCTTGTCAACACTGTCCAGTCTTGGATCCGAGCACCCTCCTAAGAGCTGAGCCTCACAGTGCGCCTTCTAAGAAGCCTAGAGATCTTCGGCTTCTTCGAGAGTTGCCATAAAGCCTTAAGGAATTTAGGAAGTAATTCAGATGGGGTCATTTCTTGGGCGTTTGGAAACTCTCGATTTCTGCTCTGCGTCTGCCCAACTTCATCCCCACTCCCAGCAGCCCAGCCAGGCGGGATGTTAATGGGGCTGACGGTCCCCTCCAAGTCCTCCTCTTTGATCAGCCTTGGGACTGTCTAGCAGATCGCTCCCCCGCCCGTGAGCCCCAGGATCACAGGGCAGAGTCCGAGAGCTTGTTTACCCGATTCTGGGGTCTGAGAGTACAAACAATGAGGGTTCTCAAAAGCAAGAAAACTCCCACAGCGAGACCCGGGCGGGGTTCCGCGCACGCGGAGCAAGGGGGCGCTGCGCCTTCCGCGGCGCACACCGCTCCTCCCGCGGCGCGCGCTTCCGGGGGCGCAGAGCAGCAGGCGGGCTGCCTCCAAGCAGGCCAGGGGATCGCAGCGTGGCTCGGCGTTGGCGCGCGCAGCTGCGAGGAAAGCCCCCAAACACCAATATAATTTATTTAAGCCTTTTGGGCACGCCCTGGGATATATTGAGTTAGCAAAACCTCCGACTTCCCCAGGAACTAACTTGAAGACGTATTTTAAGTGAAAAAAGCAAATTGTTGAAGAGTGTGTATAAAAACATGCAGGCGGGTGGGGGACAGATAAGGAGGAATCCAGGTGCATACACACACTTGCTGGTGCAAAACAGGTAATAAGCCCCGGAAATACACACAAGAAATTAATCGAGGTTGCCGTCAGGCCGAGGTGCGCGCGAAATGTTGCAACCCGGTGGCTTCTGAGTTCTTTAAAGGCCTTATGCAAGTATATTTAGATAGATAGATGATAGATAGATAGATTTTATTGTATGGTGTTGTTTATATTCTATTGTGAAAAATATTATATTTTATTATAACACCATACAATAGGTTATGTAATATACATATACATTTATCTCTGGTTGGTAGAGTCAAAGAAGTTCAAGTTGGCCTCTGCCTTCCAGGCGTACCTAACACAGGGAGAAAGGCTTGCGGAGTAAAAAGGCAAAGAGGGAGCACCGGAAATATGTGGGACACCCCCTATCTTTTCACCCAAGGCGCGCTCCGGTGATTGTGGGGAAAGGGACGGGGAAACAGGCGCTCGGCTGCCCGAGTGCAACCCCGAGTGCATTAGGAGTTCTAAGCCTGCGGCCGAGCAGAAGCCGAGAATCCACCCTTGGGGCGCAGAAGCCTGGGTTTCAGCCCCTGCCCGGAATTGGCTTTTTTTTTTTTTGCTCGGGCCACACACACCGGGGCGTGGGTGGGCTCTATCTCGCGTCAGGAAGGGGCACTCGCCGCGCGCTCGGGGCTCTAAGAGACTCCCTCGGCTTCTCTGATGGCGGGGCTCGGTCCCTGGGCTGCGTGTCGCCGAGTTAGGGCGGCCGCAGGAGCCCGGCGCGTCAGGGAGAGAGATACCCAAGAGGCGGCCTCGATTCCCCGCGCATCCGCAAAGGAAAGGCTTCGAGCGTCCGCCAGATAGGGAGAAGGGCCCCCAGAAGCTCGCAAATCCCAGCCCCGGAGCGCGTAGGATGGGCGCTCGGCTACGCGCTCCGCGACTGGGAATGGGAAGGGAAAAGGAAACGCGACAGGCAGAGAGGCTGTTGCTTCGCCGCAGCTCTCTCTGCGGATCGCCCCTCTGTCAAAGCTCGAGCCCAGAAAGCCCGGTTTTCTAGTAAAGGTTTCAGCGTTCCCGGGAAAGAGCACCGCCTTCCCAGCTTCCAGGTCCGCTGGAGCGGCTGCTCACAAATGGTATGCCCTCAGGGAAGTTTACTTGACCTCTCTCAGACTCGGTTTTCCTATTTGTAAAATGGGGAAAAGTGCCTACCTCAGTGAGGTGGTAACGAGGGTTTAAGTGGAATATTGTACGCCAAGACCTTGGCCCAGGCCAAGCTTGTAGAGAGAGGTCCACCCCTGCTGTGGTTATCCCAAGCAAGAAGGACCAGCCAGAACCCAGGATTGGGATATAGGGTGGAGTTATGGGGCCCAGCTTGCATGAAAGAGACTCATTTTAAAGGTCCCGGGGCTGCAGATGCGCACCGAGCGCTGTCCACTCGCTTCCTTCGAAGCCACACAGGATCCCCATTCCAACACTTACCTGGAAGCCCTACCACTCAGAGAAAACAACGCCCCACACCCCGCCCCATTCACACGTCCTTAACCCCTCCCCTGGGAGCCCCGCAGCTCAGATTGCCAGGATTCAAACTCCCAGGCTACCATTTTTAGCTGTGTGCCTGTGGACAAGGGCCTTCATTTCGCCAAATACCGCTTTACCCTTCCGTAAAATGGGTTCTTAAATACATTGTAAGGTGCCGGTTTTGAAAAAAAATCGTACAGATAAAGCCGAGAGTCTGTCCTATGCTACTTTTATTATTTTCCTCCCTTGGCTGTGTGATCGGAGGAGCAACTCTATTCTAGAAAAGTGAGCCTCAAACGGATGAAGAAATAATGTCAGCTGCTCTTTGCTCCTCCCAGAAACTCCCTTCCTCGCGGACCCCTTGTAATCTTTGGGAGGAGGGGGTTCCACGGACCTTCCTGGACCCTGCGCAGTGGTTAAGCGGTAACGGCTGACCAGGACTTGGGGGCCTCCTCAATAGCAGCTCCCTACGGTTGCTCTTGCTTTGCTCTTGTCCTCTCAATTTGCAGATGCCGCCACTGAGGCCCCCAGGGCCCCCCAGCGAGCGGGTCCAGATGGTGTCCTTTTGGGGACCCCCAGTTCAGGGTGTATTCTCCAGGAGCGAGAGCCCTGCGGGAGGCATCCGACCATTCACTCAACTCCTTCGTGGTCGGGCGTTTAACCAAGTAGGTGGAGAACAAAACCTGAGCTAAATACCCTATTTTTTTTTTCTTTGACAAATAATCGGCCAGAAAGGCAAAATCCCGGCGGGAGGCGGGAGGGCAAGGAGGCCTGGGAAAAACAGAATGCTAATGCGGGCCTGGAGGGGGCGGAAGGCGCACCCGGGCTTGGGCGCCCCAGCCGCCTCCCTTTGAAGTGCACCTTTCCAGCCTCGCTCTAGGGGAGGGCGCTGGATTCCACCCTTCCCCCCCCCACCCCACCCCCTCCATCCCGCAAGGTTCTGGAGAAACTGAAAGAAGCTGTAGGAACAACTGGGGACTCTCCTCTCGGGTTCTAACTGACTCAGTCCTGCCTCCTACTTCTAGTTCACGTTGCTTTTGACTTATTGGTTCCTGGCCTCCCCCCAGCAGACCCGGATGCATCCTCGTTTCGCCCCAGTATCTACTAAGAAGAGGGCGAAAAACGAGCTCAATATAGGTGTGATGGGGAGTAATAGGAAAGAGTTTAGACCTTCCTATGTGCCAGATGCTGTTCTAATTGCTTTACATTCTGTATGCTATTATTACAAGTGGGAACTGGGGGACAGAAGGGTTAAGGAGTTTGCCCAGACTCACAAAGGTAGTAAAAGGTAGAAAGCCACAAATACATACAATTCTGCCTACAACGTTCTGCTTTTCTCTTAGTTTATGGAATGATCTCTTTGGTGCCCTTCTTTCCTCCCTCCCCCTCCCCCTCTCTTCCTTGGTTCTTATGGGCTTAATGCTTTCTGCTGAGTGACTTCTCAACCAAGATTTCCCCTCTCCCCGTTTCTCGCAGGGGGCCTGAATGGGAGATTCCAGCTGCCCTGTCATTTTGAAGCTTTGGTCAACAGGATTGGATTCTGCCCACCTGTTGTGTAGACATCCTGCTGCACCTGTACCACAGAGGTGGCTTCTGTTGAAACACTCATTGCCATAGGCTCTGCCGACTCTCTTAGTGATATGCAAGTGACTTATGGTCAGGAGGATATTTCTCCTTGGCTACATGTTGGTTGTTCCCATTAACAGCTGTACTGCAATTCCAGCACTAACTTTTCTATTTTCCTGTGGAAGAGTGTCAACATTGAAATACACAGGAAAAGCCATGCAATCACGTAACAACTTCGGGTTGGGAAAGGTCTAGAAAAGATTTTTAAAATCCTAAAAAGTCTTAAAAAGATGAAAATGCCAGGTCCATTAATTTAGGAAGATCTGTGTTATCTTTTTCTCTTATAAGATAGGGAAAATAGCATTCACTTTTGTCTTCATGGTTATAAATCCTGAGACCTGACGCTGTCCTTGGGCTATTTTATCTGTTCTAGTTTACAGATTTAGTAACCCTTTTCTTTCAGTCAACAGATGAGCCCCTACTAAGTGTCAGGACTTTTAAGGTGCAAAAGTAAGCAAGACAGGTGAAACCCTGTATAACTCTTTCATATTCTAATGGAGCAATAATTACCAAACAGTCCCATAATTTATTTCTGAGAGTTTTTTACTTTATTTACTTTGCCCCACATGGCTTTCTTGTATTTATGCGAATCTGTGTACTTCCATAAATGTGAATATAATAATGATAGAGCAGCACTGAAATCCAGGAATTCATTTGCTGTTTAAAAAATACTTCATAAAAAAAGATTCTTGATTCAATGTTTAAGAAAAGATCAGTTCTTTTTTGTAATAAACAACTTTGAGTATGTTTCTTAACTTTCATTCCAGGATTCCCCCATCTCTTCATATTTTAACAGTAAGTTACAATTGCACTTAGCAATCTAAATACACAGATGGATAGCTAAGAAATAGTTTAAATTTGCCATGTTTGTTTGAAAAAAATACCATGAGTTTAATGTAACCCTTTGCCTCATGCATTTGTGGACCTGGTGATTTTTTTTTTTTTAAAGCAGTGATCATTCTATTCCAGCGTCATGGTGAAATATAAATTCTTATAAAAGTGAAACTGTGTTGGTGGGTGTATCTTGTTGTTGTCAGCAGAATCAAAACTACTTGTCCTTTTCAAAATGTTTTATCTTACAGGACATTTTCTTTAAAAGAAAAAAAAAAGTGAAACATGAACAACCTTACGGTGATGAAAGCTCCCTCCCCCTTTGGAAAGCACAGTGGAGGTGGCAGATCTGGCCAGCAGAGAACAAAGGGCCAAAGAGTTAACCTGAGATGGTGAAATAAAATGTAACATCAACAAAGAAAAGGCCATAGATAAATAGTAAAAGGACCAACTCACCACAAAACACCCATTGACGTTTTCCCAGAGTCCAGGCGAAGCGCTGGTGACCGGGTAATGTTGGAATGTTTTCCTAGGGTTAAAAGGAGAACCGGCAGCAAGTCTGCTCAGAATTTACAAAGTGTTTGAATAACACGGACGGTGTTTTGATAACACATTTTTAGTGGGGGTGAAAATAATAGACTTTATTGGGACATTTATATGGGCCCCCTTGGTTGTATGTAGAGGGGAGCAGGGCAGGAGGAAAACCATAGATCATTGCACTCATCTATAACTCACCCCTGTAACTTATTCATATATATGTATATGTATTTGATGTGTAATAGTCTTGTTATAGCAAAATGTTTCTCAGTGTGGCTTTTAAAAGATGAATGCACTGATAGTGGTCACCTTTAAGGGGGGAGAAATGGGTAAAGAGGTCACCTGGCCAGGTTGGCAATAACTTTGTGTTCTCAGGATGAGATGGTGGCATGAAGCTGATATGATTGCTTGAACCAGTAGAGCATAAGATCTTCCATAGGCTCACACACAGGCTTGGCCTTGGCTTCCTTGTAGCCTTTAAAGGGTCCTGCTTGCCCCAACTCAGGCTGAAAGGTGCAAGATTTGAGTTAATCCAGCCGGCATTTGGGTCTGGGGTTCCAAGGGGTCTCCACGTTTCCTCCCCAGTGTTGATGTTTTTGTTCAATGTATTCCAATACACTGTCAGTTGAGCCACATAAAACCAGGCACCTTTCAATAAATGTCTCATTTGGATTTCATGAAGCTTGGGGTGTAATTGAAATCAAACAGCAAACAGGCTGGAAGGCGCTGTTATTTGCCCACCCAGTCTAAGGAGGGTGCTGCCTGACATGTTCACTGAAGCCGTGCTTTAGCTTTCTTTCCTGTTCCTATTTCTGGAAAAGAGTGCTTGGATTTTAAAGTTTGGCTGGGATACATGAAAATATTTTTTATGTCTCTTTCCCTGACTGTAAGTAAAATGGAGCCAGCAAAAGAAAATCCATTCCAAGTAGGAAATCACAGATTTGCTCATCTATAACTCTCCAGGCATTTAGACTAGTATATTCCATGTGTAATAATAATAATAATAATAATGCAATTAGTCAATCAATACAGGAAAACCATTCAATGAGATTTCTTTATCTCTATGTTGTCAGGAAAAAATCATCTTTAGTTGAAACAATAGTTTTCATTATGTTAAAAAAGACCTTGTAACTTATAAATGTAATATAAATCATGTATATGTTTTCCATGTTCCCAAAATGCCAGGTCTCAGGGCAGTTTTGTGCTAGCCCGAATTTTGATTCTCTTTGAATTCCTCTTTATTTCCCCATCTGTAAAATGTGTTAAAGTTTGGGTAAAATAATAGATATACTGGGGAGGTGGGGAGATGTAAACTGCAATTTCCTGTCCCAAGAGTCAACACTAATCTTGATCACGCATCCCGTGTATATATTTAATAATTAGGTAGCACCCAGAATGAACCCACGCGCTTTCAAGACCTTGCTCTGGGGCTGGAATAAAATCAACCCTTTCTGATGTGGCGCGGGGGACAGCTGGCCCGCGTTATTTGCGCCAGAGTGGGTCGGAACGATGCCTGTTGCCTGCTATGGCACTTTGCCACGCGCAGCGCTTCCCTGGCCGCCTCGAAAGCAATTTGAAGGGACACAGAGGCCCGCTTTCGCTCTGTGATAAAGCGCAAAACTGCTATCTACCCCCAGCCACCCTATCTCCAAATAACGTGAGATTCCATCTCACCCCTACTTTTCCCTCAAACGTCCTGCAGCTCAGGTCAAGCCTAACGTGGGGGAGCCCGCGAGGCGTAACCAGGTTCCCCAAACCCGAGCTATGTCGCCAAGCTGCCCAAACCGCGCAGCCCCTTCCTTTCCTGTTTTCGCGTCCCCCTCACGGAATCTCCACTTTGAAAATCATGAAGTCTTCAAACGCACAAAGTACTTGAAAAATTCAATTCTTCACGACTTCCCTCGGTCAAAATAAAACAAAAGCCGGGAGGTGGGAGTGGACGGTGGGGGTGATCAGAGCAGAGAGCCACGCCAAACCCGAACTCAACTAGCAGGACGAGATGCTAGGGGCGCTGGGCGGAGTGCGCTCTGGGCCACCTTTCCAGGGATCTGTTCCCGGGCTGCTCTGCCCAGGACCTGCGGGACCACCGACCCGGCCCACTCGCTTAACTTGCCCCCTCCCCACTGGCTGTGTCCTGAACCTGAAAACCCTCTCGCGCCCCCGGTTTTCACCACCCCCAAAACTGGTGAATTTCCTGGAACGTCCGAGTGTATTACGGACCGTCTTGCTCTCTAACCCAGACGTGCCGGTGTTGGTTTATGCGGCTGTGGTTTGAACCTAGGTTGGAAAGCTTCGAGCTATTCTGCACTGGCGTGTGCACGCTCAAAAAATCCTGCGGCCGCCTCATCTGTTGTGGGCAAAGAGTTTCCCGTGTGACCGTGTTCGGTTGGGGAAGCAGAGTCCCAACATCTCAGCCGGAAAATGCGCTCCCGGAGCGATTACAAGCCGCGTCTGTAATTGCTTATTAACAGCGAATATTCATGCTTCTCCTTATCCGCAATGAAACATGCCTCCCCCCTTTTCGGTAATAAAACAATAAAATAAGACGGCACCACTCTTGACTCTACTGTCTGCGGAAACGCAAGGGAGAAACAGGCAGCTGGGGCAAAAGGGCTTAATTCAGTATCAAACTGATTATTTCACTAATTATTCTACCTTCTGTGTTGCGCCGCAGAGGAGAGACGCAGGGAATCTCAACCGCACTGCTGCTGGGGAACCTTTGTTTCTCGGTGCCAGGCCCCACTGAAGATGGTGTGTGAGGTGGAGGGAGTCCGGGATTCAGGGAAACTGAGCTGCGATGGATTTTCAATTGTGGGGAGTAAAAGTGATTGCCTTCTGAAAGCAGGCGTGTTGGCATGAGGGGGAGGGTGTCCCCAGTACCCCACCCCGCCAGGGCTTCTGACTCAGAAGTCGGTCCTCAAGGATGGCAATGTGCTCTCGCTGTCCCCGGAATCCCAAACGCGGAGCGCAAGGTTTCCTCTTCACGAACCCTTCCCAGTGGAGTAAAAGAGCAGGACCGAACAAAATGGGGTTCCTGTAGGCTCAAGGCCCGGAAGCCTTCCACCATCCGGAGGAAAGTGTGCCTGAAGCTACAGCCCCCGATGAGGAAAGAGACCTCGCCTCGGCCTCTCTCCAACTCTCCCCAGATCCCCACCCTCAGGGACCGGTGCCTCTCTGCAAGCCTTCAGCTTGCAGAGCCTTTCTCGCGCCAGCCTCTAAAACCCGCTCCCGCCCCCGCATCCTCCTCTCAGAGTGCCGAGATGACTTCTGTGGCAGGAGTGGACCCCGCTACGCAGACCCCAAGCCCTGTTCCCCTAAACTCCAGCAAAATACGGACACCAGAATTGATGCTCACAGTAGGACAGAGTCTCAAAAAAAAAAAAAAAAATAGACTAAAGGAAAAGAAAGTCGCAGTCGACATGATCCAATTAGTAAATGCCTAATTGAATTAGTGTCACCTCCATCAGCCAATAGGAGAGTCCCCGGGCTGTGGGGCCGCGAAGCCCCTCCCTGGCCGCACATATATAAAGCAGCCAATGACAGCCTGCAAGTTTCCAAGTGGTCAACTTGACCCACACTTGGGCGGTCGAGAAGGGCAGAAAGTCTAGCGCTGGTGGGTGGATGGGGACAGAGATCTAAATCCTCTTCTTCCTGGGTGTGAGTGTGGAGGAGGACGGGGGTCCAGAGAGGCAAGAAGGACGGGAAGGGAAAAGGAGAGTGCTTTTCGGTCAATTTCCACCTCCTGCCTTCAAACTCAGTGAGCTTTCCTCGCGGAAAGGACGCTGGGTTCCGGGCGCGCCCGTGCGCGCCTTAGCGGCCCTCGTGCGGCCAGGTGGGTAGCCCCAGCACCGGAGGTAGGGGAGGTTATCTTCCCCTCGGAAGAGGGCGCTGGCTCCCCCATCCTGCCTTTATATTAAGGCCGCGGAAGGAGAGGAAGCAGCCAGCTGCCGTCTGCGCTTTGCAAAGCATGCAGTTAGGGGAGCAGCTCTTGGTGAGCTCCGTGAACCTGCCCGGCGCGCACTTCTACCCGCTGGAGAGGGCGCGAGGCGGAGGCAGCGGGAGCGCAGGCCACCTCCCTGGCGCGGCCCCTTCGCCTCAGAGGCTGGACTTAGACAAAGCGCCCAAGAAGTTCCCTGGCAGCCTCTCGTGCGAGAGTGGGAGCGGGGAACCCACGGCCGCCAGCGCGGGGGCCCCCGCGGCCATGCTCAGTGACGCCGACGCCGGGGACGCCTTCGCCAGCGCAGTGGCAGTGGCCAAGCCCGGGCCCCCGGACGGCCGCAAGGGCTCCCCCTGTGGGGAGGAGGAGCTGCCCTCAGCCGCTGCTGCCGCCGCGGCCGCCGCCGCGGCCGCCGCCGCCGCCACCGCACGCTACTCCATGGACAGCCTGAGCTCCGAGCGCTACTACCTCCAGTCCCCCGGGCCTCAGGGCTCCGAGCTGGCCGCGCCCTGCTCGCTCTTCCCCTACCAGGCGGCGGCAGGGGCGCCCCACGGATCCGTGTACCCTGCTCCCAACGGGGCGCGCTACCCCTACGGCTCCATGCTGCCCCCCGGCGGCTTCCCCGCGGCTGTGTGCCCACCTGGGAGGGCACAGTTTGGCCCGGGAGCCGGCGCGAGTAGCGGAGCGGGCGCGGGCGGCGGCGGCGGGGCAGGCGGCCCGGGGGCCTATCAGTACAGCCAGGGGGCTCCGCTCTATGGGCCGTACCCTGGGGCGGCAGCTGCGGGGTCCTGCGGAGGACTGGGGGCGTTGGGGGTTCCTGGTTCCGGCTTTCGTGCCCACGTCTACCTGTGCAACCGGCCTCTGTGGCTCAAATTCCACCGCCACCAAACCGAGATGATCATTACGAAACAGGGCAGGTGAGAGCAGCGCGGAGGGGCCCCGAGGTGAATGACAATTGAGTGACTGTGTGGTCCTGGGGAAGGCCGGGCGTGAGGGAGCTGTGCCCATTCGCTCCGCGATTTGTTTGGAGAGTGTTTTTCCGCGCGCATCTCCAGTCCGGTGTCCCTCCCGGTCCGCGTACCGATTTGTGCACGGTGCTAATGTTACAGCTGTTTCTCGCCCCCCGCCCCCGCCCCCAGTCACCCTCACCTGGACTGGCCAGAAGGAGGCGGAAATGTTAATTGGGGCTTGTCCACAAAGCTGGATTTACTAGATCCGCCCGCTCGGCATACAGAGCTGGTCCCTGCATACCCGCGAGGAGCCCCGGGTTGGGAAAGGCACAAAGGTTGACTTCCTGAGCGCAGTAGATGAGCTCCCGCAGTTTTAGGCGCCAGAGTCCCCACGGGGCGCCTCGGGGAGATGGGCATCGGAGGGTTAGTTGGGTGCGGGTAGTTGGTTCGGCAGGCCCTGGAGCCAGACCTGGTGAGGTTCGGGACCTGAGAAAGTTCTGATACCCATCCGACTGCTAACAGTGGGTACGAATGGGGAATGTGAGGGGTGGGTGCTGGGAGAGGGGCGCTCAAGGGGAACTTTGAGCCTGACGAGTACCATTTAAAATTTTTAACCCGAACAATTGAACGTTGTTCTCTGGTACTTAAACGTAGAAAAACGAATGATTTTTCACATCCTGGAAGAAAAATTAAGAACTTGAGTGGGGAGAGGGTGCGGTAGCACCTCAATTGGGGAAATGCTTACTTTTGGGCAAATTGTTTCAGAAAAGAGATGTTCCCAGAGTTGACAACTCAAGTATTTTGCAGAGTGGGGGGTCACTTTGTGGACCAGTATTCTGTTCTTTCTGTAGGCCTTTCAGTGTCCCACTCTGACCTACTGCAGGGGCCGGCAAACCTGGTCTGGTGTGGGCCTGCTCTCAGGTACCCGGACTCAAACCGCGTGTCCTGCTTCTGTTCCCTCATTCAGGCGCATGTTTCCTTTTTTGAGCTTCAACATAAACGGACTCAATCCCACGGCCCACTACAACGTGTTTGTAGAGGTGGTGCTGGCGGACCCCAACCACTGGCGATTCCAGGGGGGCAAGTGGGTGACCTGCGGCAAAGCGGACAATAACATGCAGGGTGAGGAGAGAGGAGGCCCAGGCAGGGAGGGGTGGGTGATGAACTCCTGACTCCGACAACCCCCATTTAAATCGAGCACTTGCCCCTCATCTGGGGCTTAGAGGTGTTAGGATGAGTTTCTTGGTGTTGATTGTTGGAATGGGGGAGAGAGGGAGAGAATTGCCAAGTCAGACTTCTTGCGTAGGAATATAAACTTTGGTACTGTAACCGTGACCCTACTCTTCCCCACCCTCCCCCACCAATTCCTACTAAATTCTCCTGGGTGGAAAGGGCTCCTGACACTCCAGCCTTCACTTGAGAAAGCCTTCCCCAAGGTTGAGTCCCCCCATGAAAACCCAACCACTTTCCATCAGATGCTGCCCTACCAGCTTTAGGAGGCCCCAAATTGACCTTCAAGAGACATCTCCTGGTAGCTCCTTTTATGTATTTTGAGGTAGCATTAAGATGATTGCCTTGTTCAAGGAGGGCGGGAAGCACAGGGGCCCTGGGAGGGCTGTCACTGGAGTCCTGGTGGAGAGCAAGCTCTGGGGAGACTTGTGCCTGAAGACTAGCTCTTGAATCTAGATGTAACAGACATCCCTCCCCTATGTCCATGTGTAATCAGCCCTATCTGCTTGGGTTTTGTGTTTTGTTTCATTTTCTCTTAGGCAACAAAATGTATGTTCACCCAGAGTCTCCTAATACTGGTTCCCACTGGATGAGACAGGAGATTTCCTTTGGGAAATTAAAACTCACCAATAACAAAGGCGCAAATAACAACAACACCCAGGTAGAGTGACAGAGGATGGGGGTGGCTTCTGGCCATAGATCTCTTTTCCTAACAAGTTACCATACTCTTCGCTGTATTTGTAATATCTGCAGTTGTCACCTGTTTGACCTCTCATTTTCACTAGACTTCAGTTAACAGTGAGTTGACTACTAGGAAAAGAAATACTAAAGTCTTTGGGGGACTTAGTAAACTAAGAGGAAAGAGTGTTTGTCAAACACGCATAGCCAGCCAGCTAGGTTTTAAGTTGCAAAAGCAGCAATGAGAAGATCTTAAAAATGGCTATAGAAAAAGGTAACTGTCAGTGGGCGACAAGCAGGAGTCCCATTCCAAAACATGTAGTTTGTCAAGATTTACCTCTAAGAGACTTTATGGATTTGGCAGCTCTTTTTCTGTACCATTTCCAGATGATAGTGTTGCAGTCTTTACACAAGTACCAACCCCGACTGCACATTGTGGAGGTGACAGAGGATGGCGTGGAGGACCTGAACGAGCCCTCAAAGACTCAGACCTTTACCTTCTCGGAAACGCAGTTCATTGCGGTGACTGCCTACCAAAACACCGATGTGAGTGTCCCAAACGGCCCAAGAATCTCTACAGCTAGGTCCAGCGTGATAAAGCACTCAACGACTGACTGTTTTTCTCCCCTCTCTCTAGATAACTCAACTAAAGATTGATCATAACCCCTTTGCAAAAGGCTTCAGAGACAACTATGATTCGTAAGTGCAGCTTTTATTCGTATTTGCATGGTCATCTTTGAACAGGACATACATAACCAGACACTTCCCAGAGAACATTCTAGGACGAGTTGTCACGTTTGTTTGGGATTCTCAGCTATTTTTATTTTTGCATTCCCCCCCCCCCCTTGGCTAATCTTGCTTTAGAATTTTCACGGAAGGGTTTGTTAATTTTTAAGGCAATGTTAAGGGCTGAAAAATGAGGAGCTATTTTTTTTAACATTTGAGTGGAGATTTGAAATTTTCATAATCTGCATTTATATACCTTCCTTTTCATTTGATCCAACTTTTTTATCCTCTGAGGAATAGGTATTATTACTCCCCCTCTTTTATTATCATTATTATTATTTTTTTTTACATAAGAAAAACCTAAAACTAAGAGGATGTAATTTTCACAACATTAAACAGCAAGGCCCCACAAGGCCATTTACAAGTGGGATTTCTAATACCACAGTCAGCATTCCTTCCCTGACATTGACAAAGGAGAGTGGCACTGTTCTTCAAGTTCTAGGACTTGCAAAGGTGGATTTTTTTATAGTTTAAATACTTAGTGCTTGGGAAGAAACTTTTTCCGTATGAGCCAAGCGTCGGGCTGAAATGGGCCAGTTCATCTCCTACCTCCATCCCTCCACTCCAGCAGACCAGTGCTCCCAGTACAGCCCACTATGTGAGGCTTTTTGATTTCTGGGAGGTGGTTATTTGGGGACAACATTAGGGTTTTTTTTTTTTTTAAGTGTTTCTCTTTATATTGTAGCATGTACACCGCTTCAGAAAATGACAGGTTAACTCCATCTCCCACGGATTCTCCTAGATCCCATCAGATTGTCCCTGGAGGTCGGTACGGCGTTCAGTCCTTCTTCCCGGAGCCCTTTGTCAACACTTTACCTCAAGCCCGATATTATAATGGCGAGAGAACCGTGCCACAGACCAATGGGCTCCTTTCACCCCAACAGAACGAAGAGGTGGTCAACCCTCCCCAGCGGTGGCTTGTCACGCCTGTCCAGCAACCTGGGACCAACAAACTAGACATCGGTTCCTATGAGTCTGAATATACTTCCAGCACCTTGCTCCCATATGGTATTAAATCCTTGCCCCTCCAGACGTCCCACGCCCTGGGCTATTACCCTGACCCAACCTTCCCTGCCATGGCAGGGTGGGGAGGTCGAGGCTCTTACCAGAGGAAGATGGCTGCTGGACTCCCATGGACCTCCAGAACAAGCCCCCCTGTGTTCTCTGAGGATCAGCTCTCCAAGGAGAAAGTCAAAGAAGAAATCAGCTCTTCTTGGATAGAGACCCCCCCTTCCATCAAGTCTCTGGATTCCAACGATTCGGGGGTATACACCAGTGCTTGTAAGCGACGGCGGCTGTCTCCCAGCACCTCTAGTAATGAAAATTCCCCCTCCATAAAGTGTGAGGACATTAATTCTGAAGAGTACAGTAAAGACACGTCAAAAGGCATGGGGGGGTATTATGCTTTTTACACAACTCCCTAAAGAGTTATTTTAACTTCATCAAAATGAGCTAACTTTTTGCAGATGGACTTGGTGGTGTTTTTTGTTGTCTTCTTTGCCTAGGTTTGCCAAAAAGACGTTTGCATTCCACCTTGATGCATCCCGTTTTGTGCAATCCTCTAAAAGAAGGTGCCAAAGCTTTTTAATTGCTGCAGGTAACTGAAACAAGCCTCGCATTTTTTTGTTTCTTAAATAAAATTAATGAAGGACTTTAAAGCGTTTTAAAAATTCGAAGGTTATTCAAGGTTTTGGATTTATTTATTGGAGGCACTAAACATTCAGAGAATCGGGCTGTGAAGATTCAGAGTGCTGAGCGCTAGCCAATGAGTTGAAAGATCTGGTTCTCATTCCTATGTGTAAATCTGTAAGCAAAGAGAATCCCGGAGTGGCAAGGTGTTTTGCTTCTAGAAGAGAAGGGCTGGGCCTTAAGCTTCAACAGGGGACTTTTTGCTGTCACTTTCTGCTAGGGACAAAAAATAGCTAGGCCTGGGAGGTGAGAAAAACCTTATGTGAAGGTGCTGGCTTTACCTGACTTTGATTCCTCCTAGGCTTTCGAATCAAGCCATGTTTGGCCCTAGTTCAGGACTGTGTCACAGGCTAGGCCTCTGCTGTGGGCTGGGGTGGCTAGTAGGACTCAGGAGAGGAGAAGGGCAGGGAAGGGAGTGGCCAAAAAAGAAAAAAAGAGAGAGATAATTTTAAAGTGTACAGTTTTGTGTGTGCTTAGATACACTGTAGAATACTGTGGGATATATTGTACAAATAGTCTCCTTACGTGTCTGAGATGATGAAAATTGGTGCTTTGGCTTTGTCAAGAATTCACAGATCACCTGACAGCAGGGCAGGGGGGGATAGGTTCTCTCATCATCCCGGATATTGGGGAATATTCTGTTTACTTCTTAGATAGTTAAGAATGTATTCAGCTACTCTGTACTAACTTGAAACGTGTGTAAGGAAAACTCCCCTATTTCACCCTCTTTCTTTGCCATCCCCACTACCCAGCTCAGTAATGTGAAGAAACTAAAACCTGATGCCACAGCTCCTATAGGCTTTTTAAGAGATCTTGGATTTTTATGTACAGTCTTAGTCATTTTTAATAAATGTGGTTCATTAAGGGAACAGGCATAGCTCTGTCTTCTGTTTGGAGTTGTAATCTTTTGTTTTAAAGATCTTATTTTTCTTCCCTCTCCACCCTTCTCCAGCATGAAGTGTCCCCCCCCCATCACCACCCCACCCCCACCCCCACCCCCACCCCCAGGTTCTAGAATCTGTAAGTGGACACTGAGTCATGAGGGGGTGGGGTTGCCTTTGTTTATCTTCTTTTTTTCTTGAAGACGAATGGGTTTATTTCCTCACCCCACTGGGAAGTCTGGACAATGGGTATTGGGCCGGTGGAGGTGGGGGTGGGGGAGAGGGGAGGTTGCAGAGATGCAGGATTGCCTCTGCTAGGCTTAACTCGGCCTGGAAAAGCTCGGCCCCCAGCCCTTGGATTCCGGGCCCTGTCTCGGCCCGTGACCACTTCGTTCTCTGGGCTTTTTCCTAGGCTTTCTTGGGTCCACCCGTCCCTGGACCCACGTGGGCTCCCCGGGAACCCCCGCGGCCCTTTGAGCGCCCACGAGTTACTGGTCCCTGCAGTGCGGCGGGAAGCGGGCCGCCCACAGCTCAGCTTCTGCTCCAACCTGCGGCTTTTTTTTCTACACGGAGCCCCCAAGCGCACCCGCCGCCGCGGGCTGCTCGCCTCGGTAGCTGCTGGCCGGGGCGCGTCGCGGGCGGCCAAATTCGGCCAGGGACGCTGCGGACGCTGCGGCGGCGGCGCGGGCGAGGAGCGGGCGCGACACTTACAAATGAGGATTCCAGTCGTCCCGTGCAGCTCCACTCTGCAAACAGCGGCCGGGGAGCCGTTCGCCCTGAGTCTAGCTCCGTTTATTTGGCTCTCCTTCCCCAGGAGGCCGAAGGCCACCCCATCCCCTGGCTGAGCCCTAGGCCCGCCGAAAAGTTAAACCCAGGACTGGGGCGGAGGGCCCTTTGTCCCCCCACCCCCGCCAGATGTCCCGCCAGGCTTATCAGCAGACGGCTTCTGGCCCAGCTTGCAAACCTCCCCAGCCCCTTCCTGACCCTCCCGGGGTAAAGGTCTGGCCGGGAGGGTCATTTTGCTAAACTGCGTGGCGCGGAAATGCAGCTGCTAAGAGGATTAGCTGCTGGGAGGCGAGCAATCAGCCGGGACCTCCTCCTCTTCCGCGCCCAATTAAGGCCGCCAGGAGCCTCTCTCCAGTTTCCCATTCCCTGTACCCTTCCTGGGCCGGAGCTCTTCCCGCGCCGCCCGTGACCTTGGTGGCCCCGACTCTAGCCCCAAGTCTATGACCGTGCCTGTTCAAAAAGCTTTGTCAAAGCCGCCCGGAATTTTACGACGCTAGAAGCGAAAGCTTGAAATCTGGTTTATGTATATTTATTATGGATGACAGATTCAGACTCTGGCGGGAGGACTCGCGGCCCCCCTAACCTGGTCAGCGCCCCCCCTCCCCCCAGGGACTATAACGTAACTGGGAGCAGCGACGGAATTTCGAAACAGTGCTCTGGCCTCTAGAAAGCCCGCAAATGCCAATCACCGCCGGGATAAAGCAGACTCTGGCCCCAGTCTATTTCGAGTCCTGTATATTTTTGCACCGTACAGTAAAAAGAACCTGGTACTTGTGAAAAGTCCCTCACAGTGTTTAATAGAAACGTAAGTGGCTGAGTGGCCCCAATTAACACCTTGTGATAAGGCATTCCTAAGATGGAGTGTCAGACACCAAATTGTGAAGAGATGTATCTAATTAATCCTCCTAGGATGACACTGATAAACAAACCTCTATTTAAATAATGATCAAGGGCTCGGCGCCCCGTTTGTTTACATTCTCTGCCAGGGTCCCCGCGTTTGCACCCGCTCAGGCGGCGTTCCCGGCGCAGGGTGGAGACCCCGGCTTGGGGGTCTGCTGCTCCGCCGGGATTCGCTTCACCTCCGTTCCTGCTCCAAACAAAAGCACACAGTAAAGCGAATAAACCGCAACGAAAGCCCAGAGGAAAACGAAGTGCAAAAAGGACCCGACTCTGATTTGGAAAGGCTGTTGTTTGCCATTTCCCACGCTGTCCTTTACATAGCCATTTTTTTTTTTTTTTGGTTGTTCGAGTTTTCTTTTTTCTTTTTTAAGGCAAATGAAAAAAAAAAATAGCTCCCGCGTAGCTCCCGGACGTCTTTTCTGCTTTGGGAAGACCTCGGGGCGGGGCTTCCCTCCACTCCCTGGCCCAAGTTCGCTCCCCTTAGTCCCAGGATTCCTCCTCCTGGGTGCCGAAGCTGCGAATTGCTGGGACCTGGGGTAGCTGTCCTCGGGGTGGGCTGGGGAACCGCCCACTGGGAAAGGCTGGAAGGATACGAAAAGAAGTAGGCGATGGGGAAAGCGGCATACCAGCGCGCCAACTGTGAACTAGGGCCGGGGTTTGGAGCCCGCTTGGATTCTGCAGCAGAGCCTCTCCCAACTCCGTAATGGAGAGTTTCAAGCTCCAGATCAGCTTTTGGTCCTAGCGTCCTTCTACGGACACCTTTGATTAGCTTTAAACCTGTAGGTAAAGGCAGACTCACAGTCTTCCCTTTTCCTCTGCAGTCACTTCCTTCTTTCTGAACCAAATAAGTGTGTGTGTGTGTGTGTGTGTGTGTGTGTGTGTGTGTGTGTGTCGGGGGGAGGGGGGTGATGATGCGATTCTGGTAAAAATTTGCAGGTGTCACGGAAACGCACCGGAGTAAAAACGTTCCCGCATGCCCTTGATTTTAATCGAAATTGAACCTCCAGTAGGGACAGAAATTAGAATCACTCGTTTTCCACTCGCCTGGATGCTGGCTGCATCCTTCCTTTTTTTCACGTTCGCCCCGCGATGTTCCCCACTAAGCTGCACGCCGACTCCAAAAGTTGGGCTTTCACCTTGCGGAGATTTCGGCGTCACCAGGAGGCGCTTTTTAAAGACAATTTGCGAAACTGTTGGTGAGCCCGATTGAGTCCCCTTCTTTGAAATCCCCATCTCCTCCGTGCCCCATCCCTCAAGTTTTTTAGGCTTTCGAGTACGCAAGCTCCGGCCCGGGTGGATTCAAACCCGCGCGATCTGTCGACCTGCGCCTATCCTCGTCTGGGTAGAGGACGAGGCCTGCGCCCAGCGCACACACTTGGGGTTCCCGCCCAGTGTGAAACTGAATACCGCCTGAAGATACGAACATTTTTTTTTTTAACATGACGGGGTCGCTGACCTTGAGGGCCACTGAATTTCCCCTTTTAACGGCTTAAAGGAAAAGTAAACTTTCTCTCCTGAAGGTCCATTTACCCCATACCCTTTTCTCCTTCGGCCCTAGTAGTCCTTTGCGCTTCGCCAAAGAAGAGCGTCGAGTTCTCCAGGCGAAGGATTTAGCAGAGCCACCTACGGAGCAGGCCCTCAGCAACGGTCCCCAAAGTTTCTGGGCTTCTGAGGGATCCCTGACCCACCCCGAAGCGCGAGTTAGTGCTCATTTTAGGCAGCAAGGCGTGCACCCTCCACTTTAATCTCCCCACATTCGGGTCTCCTTAAAAAGCCTTAAACTTGCTTCTATAAGCTTATGGAGGCAGCAGGACTCGCGCAGCAACTTCTTTAACTTTAGGCTCGGCTCAGCTTTCCGCGGAGTGTCGGAGCGCCTTGCCCTTGGCCTTGGGTCTCCCTGCCGTTTCCGCGCCCGGCGCGGTTCTCCCCTGGGCGGCGAGCAGCCTTCGCCATCTGGTGGCCACGGCGAGTATGGGCCCAGCCGCCCAGGACTTCCACTCCCGAAGTCGCTGTTTTGTCAGGTCCTGGAGCGTTCTGTAAACAGTTATTTTCTCTATCCCGCTCCCACTCTTCCCTTTTAAAGCTTCTTGGTGTTAGGGGAGGAGCCCAGAATGTGGAATTTCTAAGACTCTACGTTCTAGTTCTGGCCGGTGGCTTCAAGGCAGCAATTGCCCTGGGCTTCCTTGAGCTTCATTCATTTCTGCGAAGTGGTACAACACCGACCTCGCCCAGTAGTACCCAGGAGGAAGAAATGAGATTGTAAATGAACTGCTTTGGAAACCGTTGCGTAGCTCCAAGTCTTAGTAGGCATTACTAATTACGGATTTTATACATGATATGTGATGGTAAGCTCAAATGCATTGGCAAATGAAAGATTCTTTATTCGTTCAAAAAATTACGGAAAATTTCAAACATACACCAAAGTAAAGAGCAGTGGACCCTCATTTATCTGTCTTCCAGCTACAACAATCATCAACTCATGGCTGCTCTTGTTTCCTCCTATAACCCCCACCTCATCCACAAATCCCAGCAATCCTGACATCTAATCCACAATTATTTCCATACTCAGACCTAAAACATAAGGATTCTTCAAAATATGTATATATATTCATAATTTATCACACCTACAGAATTAACAATAACTTCTTAATATCGTGAAATATCCAGATGTTTCCCTTATTGTCTCAAAGTTTTTGTTTTTGTTCTTCCGTTTTTTTGTTTTGTTTTGTTTTGTTTTGTTTTTTACAGTTGGTTCATTTGAGTCAGGAGCCACACAAGTCCCACACATCTGGCTGTTGTGTCACGTAATTCTCTCATTCAAGACATCTTCCCCTTGCTCTCCTCTTTTATTTTTTCCTTACAATATGTTGCAGAAGTCTGAGCATTCATTCTGTCTGATTTTCCAGGTTCCCACCCGCCCGAAACTGAATATTGCCTGAAGTTAGGAACATTTTTTTTTTTTTAACAAGATGGGGACGCTGATCTTGAGGGCGACCGAATTTCCCCTTTTAACGGCTCAAAGGAAAAGTAAACTTTCTCTCCTGGAGGTCCACTTACCCCATACCCTTTTCTCCTTGGCCTGTATTTTGCTGATTGCATCCCCATGGTGATAACCTGATCCTCTGACCCTTGTATTTCCAGTAAAGTGGTAATTACATATGAAAACTTGATCTGATTCAAGTTCTATATTTTGGCAACAATATTTCATGGGTAATAATATTCCATCAGGAGGTTCGTGATGTCTGGCTTGTCTCTCCTTGGGGCATGCCATTGTCCATTGATGATTGTCCACTAGATCCATTATTTCATTAGGGTTTCACAAGGTAAATAAATTCCAGTACATCTGTTATTATCAATTACATATACATGAGAAAGTTTAACTCAATGACACTTTTTTTAACATATATTTTCCCCATATTTTGGGATATAATTGACATATAATATTGTGTAAGTTTAAGGGGTACAACCTAATGATTTAATACATGTATATTTTGTGAAATGATTATCACAATAAGGTTAGTTAACACTTCCATCACATCAAGTAATAACCACTTGTTTGTATGTGGTGAGAACATTTAAGATCTACTCTCTTAGCAACTTTCAAGTATGTAATACAGTATTGTTAACTATGGTCACCATGCTGCCATATTAGATCCTCAGGACTTACTCATCTTATAACTGGACCCTTTATACTCTTCCACCCTTTGACCAACATCTCCCCATTTTCCTTATGCCCCCACCACCAGCACCTGGCAGACAACATTTTATTCTCTATTTCTATGAGTTTGGCTTGTTTAGGTTCCACATATAAGTGAGATCATACAGTATTTGTCTTTGTCTGACTTATTTCACTTAAGATAACACCCTCTAGGTCAATCCATGTTGTCATAGAAGGCAAGATTTTCTTCTTTTTTAAATATATATATGTATATACATATATATATGTCAGTTTTTATTATCCATTCATCTATCAGTGTACACTTAGGTTATTTCCATGTTTTAGATATTGTGAATGATACTGCAGTGAACGTGGGGGTGCAAGTGTCTCTTCAGGGCAGTGATTCTCAATGACACTTTAAATGTGATAAATGGAGTAAACCAAAAAGCCGAGATCTCTGGTCTTTCTGTATCATCACAAGAAAACAACTATGGCCCTCTGGGGAACATGGGCCATAGAAAATTGAATGAGAAAGTGGACAAAGTGCATGAATTGGTAAGATTTAGCAGATGATACACATTTACTGAAACAGTTTGCTACACACAAATTGCTAAGAAATCACATGAAACCAGCGCATAACAAAGTGATAAAATATGTTTCTATTTGCTTTTGTGCTCCCAGGACAAATTATCAATCTCCTAATCCCCTTACAGGTATATTTCAAGAACTGATAAGGTGAAGCATCATATGCAGATTGTACGTGATAAAAAAGGACTATTGAATAACTTGATGGTTGTTCTAGGGAGATGATGATTTCATCCATGACAAGTAAAGAGAAGTGGTTTCTACCACTTAGTCTGGAGTGAAAGGAAGGTTTGAGGAGGAGATCTAAGGAAGGGAAGAGTCGGGGAGAGTCGTGGGACTGTCAGGGTACTACCCACAATTCACAGCCCAGAACTTCTGAAACTGAGATGGACTCAGTGACTGAGAATATCATAGTGATTCTAAAAAGATCAAGGGTAGATTTTAACATGCAGATGCTGTTGCTGTGATCCTACCCCCTTCCCCATCCCAGATACAGAATTGGAGCCTATTCCACAGGCCACCAGGAAGGCTATATCACTCTGTGATTGTCCCCCTTTCTTTTTGTAATGTCCAATTTTAATGCCCTGAGAACATGGACTTCTGTTAAATAGGACTTCTTAAGTCCCCAAACCAATCATCAGTCCCCGAGTCACTGAACCGGAGAGCGGGGAGGCACCTCGGACACTGCTCTGGCTCCGTCCATCCCACATCACACAGAGGCAGAGCCGAGAGCCACAGTGTTCCCGGGTGGGCCACGGCCCCTGAGGACTCCATCAGCTCTGCAGCATACCGTGAGTTGGACCCTATGTTTTAAACAAAACATTTCAGGGGCCTGTAAAATAGTCATGAAAACATTACATTCTAAAGCATAGTTTTTATTATTGTTTTTGTTGCTTTTCAGGGAATGAACAAGATTTAAGATCTAAATGGATCAATAATTAATAATTAATCTTTCTGCTTCTTTATTTTTTTCTAAGGGGCACCTGGGTGGCGCAGTCGGTTAAGCATCGACTCTTGGGTGACTCAGGTCATGATCTCAGTGTCCTGGGATCAAGCCCCGGGTCAGCTTCCATGCTCACTGCGGAGTCTGCTTGAGATTCTCTCCCTCTTTTCCTCCCCATCTGCCCCCTCCCACTCATACTGTGTTTCTCTCTCTAAAATAAATAAATAAATCTTAAAAAAAAAAATCTAAGCCTGTCATGAAGTTATGTCTATTTCTTCTTGCACTTTGACCTATACTCAACTCTGGGGTAGTGAATCCACAGAACCTATGTCTTGTATCCTACATATTTGCTGGTATTCTTAATCTTGGCAGGCAGGTTTTATCTTTATCTTATAAATCTAAAATCCAAGAACATTCTTTGGCATTTTACTTCTTGGTAAAGGCATTTTACACCTTGGTAAACAAAAGGTGATTGTTGATTTAATGAATCAACTAATTAGACAGTCTCATCACTAAATATTTAGAAGCCTGCAGATAGAGACCACATAGCTGCTGCAGAAAAGCACAGAGAAACATGAATTGAGGTCGTGTACAAAAATTCATGTGCATGCCTGTTTCCACATACATGAGTGTGTATTTGTGCTCCAGAGCAGAATATCATTAAGCTGAGATTACAGAACATAAAATATGATTAGAATAGAATGGTATGGTGATATCTAATATTTCCTTTAGGGACTCTTCTGCTCAGAGCTGTCAAAACAGATTGTGTAAATAGACTAGACTGAGGGAGGTGATCCTAGTCATATTGATGAAACACCCTTCTGAAAGACAGAACATAAACAGAAGAGAATCTCTAGGAATACAATTAAATCTTAATCTGGAGGTGGACGCCTTAAATAACTCCTTCCCACTACTCTGTCCCTGTCAGCAAAGAGAATTTAGCTTGTCACTGAGAAAGAAATGTTCCTGCAGGAGTCTCTATAGTCAGGGCAATAATATTCATTAAGTATTCCATTGGTTTCTCTATGTTTCCTAGCCCCCTTGTACTTAGGCAGGGTCACTGGAACCCAGAGAGAGAGAACAGTGTGATAAGGCCATTTGTCAAAAGCTGCAGCCTTTCAAAGAAGGACTTGACCAAGCTAGCAAAGAGGAAGCCAGACTCTCATCCTGCCTCTTCCCGCACTAATCCCTTGCCAGTGTCCCTGATAGGCTGACCCCAGTGAGAAACCAGAGAGCCAGGAAATCTTTTGATGCACTTATAGAGGTCAACCTCCTGGACACAGGAAGGGATGGAGAAGAATGGAGAGTGAAACTGGGAGCAATGAAGATGTGCAGCCCAGGTCTTACCCCCACCAATTCACCTCCAAAGCCTTGACTGCTAAAAGTTAGATTCTAAATACACTACAGTTGATTTGAGATAGTTCCAGAAAAGATGTTTCAAGAATAGCTGGAAATCTGGATTTTTATATGAAAACTCCGTTATTTTTCAGGATTGACAACTTATTTGTAAACACCAAACACTCTCGAGAAAGATTCAGCTATGGAACAGGTAGCTTTTGCCCCCTGATCTAGATTTAATTCTAACTGAATCTCAAAAATGTCGAAAGCAGGGCTTCTGCTTCAAGACAAAATGGAGTAACAGGGATATGATTTATTCTTATGGCTGGGAAAAATTTTTTTTAACTAAAACCAAACAAAATGTAAGAAAAAATGGCTTCCAAGACATTGAACATCAGGCAATGTAGAATAAGCATTTGTTAAAGAAAAGAAACAAATGAGGAGAGCCCTAGCATTGCTCCAACTTACTGCCTGAAGAGCTTCCAAATTGCAGTTCAGGGTTCGGTTGGGGGCTCAGACAAAGCCCAGCAGTCTCCTGGAGTTGAGGAAACAGAGTTGTGAGGCTGAGAGCCCAGGATGGCTAGAGTTCTCAGGGCAGAGTTCCAGAAAGGAGAATGCTACACAAAGAAATACCCAAGAACTGAGTTGGGTTCCTCTGAACTCTCAGAGTGCTGATCAGAACATGCATGTGAAGAAACTCCCTAAAGCCCAGGGAAAAATCACCCAAGAGGATTGGGCAGGGTTTCTCAGCCTCAACACTATTTTGGGACAGATACTTCTTTCTTTAGGGGCTGCATTATAGGATGTTTAATGACATCCTGGCTTTTCCCAACTAAATGTCAGCAAAAACAACCCCCCGCTTCTGAGTTGTGAAAACCAAAATTCTCCAGACATTGCCAAATATCTTTGTAGGGCAGTATTGCCCCCAGGTGAGAACTACTGGCCCCCAGCATTCCCTCTGACTAGGGTATTTCCTGTTCCCGCTAGCTGGAGTACAAAACTTCATGATTCATGAGGTATTGGGAAGAGTACTCAAAAGGGTCCTGTCTTAGTAGTGGGTTAAACTAGCCCTAGGCTAAATGCTGCTTCAGTCTCATCTAATACAACCAAAAAGTAAAAGTTGAAACTTAACTACATCCCAGAAGAAAGCTCAACTATATTTATAGTAATAAAAAATAACAACCAGAACATAATAAGAAAAAAGTAAAAATTGGTGGCATCCAATCAAAATTACCAGACATAAAAGAAGCAGAAAAATATGATCCAGAAGAAGGAGGAAAAAAATATCAAAACCAACACAAAATGACACAGATGATAGAATTACTAGACAATAATATTTATTATAATTATATCCCATATGTTCAAGAAGCTAAAAAAGAAGGAATCATTGAACACTACATCAAAAACTAATCATGTACTATATGTTGGCTAATTGAATGTAATAATAATAAAAAAAAGAGTCTGGTATCCAAAATATACAAAGAAAACTTACAACTCAGTAATAAAAAAGATAAATAACTCTATTCTAAAATAGTCAAAGATTTGAAAAGACATTTTTCAAAAAAAAGTAAAAAAGCATTTGTATCTGAAAATAAGATATCAAAGTGATATCTACACCCTCATGTTCATTGCAGCATTATTCACAATAGCCAAGACATGGAAACAACCTAAGTGTCCATTAACAAAAAAATGAGTAAACATGGTATCACACACACACACGCACACACACACACAGACTGGAATATTATTCTGCTGTGAGAAAAAAGGAAATCCTGCCATTTGTGACAACATGGATGGACCTGGAAGACATTATGCTAAATGAAATAAGCCAGACAGAGAAAGACAAATACTGCATGATATCACTTAAATGTGGAATCTAAAAAAAAAAAAGAAAGAGAAGAGAAAGAAGAGAAGAAAAGAAAAGAAAAGAGAATAAAGAAAAGAAAAGAAAGGAAAAGGAAAGGAAAGGAAAGGAAAGGAAAGGAAAGGAAAGGAAAGGAAAGGAAAGGAAAGGAAAGGAAAGGAAAGGAATGAAAAGAAGAAAAGAAAAGAAAAGAAAAGAAAAGAAAAGAAAAGAAAAGAAAAGAAAAGAAAAAGTCAATCTCATAGACTCAGAGAGTAGAAAGCGGGTTGCCCGAGGCTGGCAGGTAAGGGAAATATACAAAGAGGTTTATAAGAGGATGCAAACTTTCAGCTGTAAGATGAATAAGTTCTGAGCATCCAATGTAAAACATGGTGACTATAGCTGATAATGCTGTGCTGTATTGTATAATTAAAATTTGCTAAGAGAGTAGAACTTTAATGTTCTCACACACATCCAAAGTTGATGGAAATGTTAACTAACTTGATGGTGGGGGGTTCTTTCACAATGTACATGCACATCAAATCACCACAATGCATACTTTAAATATCTTAAAATTTTATACGTCAATTATACCTCAATAAAACTGAAATTTTAAAAAAATACCAAAAAAAAGAAAGGAATAGAGCTTTAGTGAGCTGTGGAAAATTGCAAACAACCTCATTTACATGTAATTGCAGTACACAAAAGAGAATGGTACAGAAAAAATAAGAAAAACTTGTCAAAAATTTTCAATTTCAATGAAAATTATAAATACACCAATCCAAATACCTCAATGAAGCCAATCCACAAGAAACATGAAGAAAACAACAAAAAGGCTCATGTTAATCAAATTGCTTAAAACTGGTGATAACAAGGAAAATGCAAAAGTCTCTGGGAGGGAAAAATGATACATTATGTACAAAGGAACAAAAATTAGAATGACAGTAGAAAATAAGTATACTAGATGACAGTGAAACATCTTTAGGGTACAGAAAGAATAAAACCGTTAACCTAGAATTCTATACCCAATGAAAATATCTTTCAAAAACAAAGGTGACATGAAAACTTTTTCAGACACACGGAAGCTGAGAGAATTCATTGCTAGCAGACCTGCACTATAAGAAATGTTGAAGAAATGCTTCACGGGGTGCCTGGGTGGTTCAGTTGGTTAAGTGTCTGCCTTCCTCGTGGGTCATGATCCCAGGGTCCTGGGATCAAGCCCCTCATTGGGCTTGCTGCTCAGTGGGAAGTCTGCTTCTCCCTCTCCCTCTGTCTGCTGTTCTGCCTGCTGGTGCTCTCTGCTCACTGTCAAATAAATAAATAAATAAATAAATAAATAAATAAATAAATAATCTTAAAAGGAAAAAAAAAAGAAAGAAATGCTTTGGGTAGAAGGAAAATGATACCAGATTGAAATCTGGGATCTACATAAAGGAATTAAGAGCCTTGGGAATGGTAACTACCTGGGTAAATATAAAAGACTTGTTTTCTTATTTTCAAAGGCTCTTTAAAAGAAAATCAACTGTTTAAAGTGAAAATAAGATATTGCTATATTTATAACATATATAGAAGTAAAATATATGATTATAGCACAAAAGCTGGGAGGAAGGAAATGGGAGTATATTATTTTTTTAAAAGATTTTATTTATTTGACAGAGAGAGAGAGACAGCGAGAGAGGGAACACGAGCAGGGGGAGTGGGAGAGGGAGAAACAGGCTTCCCGCTGAGCAGGGAGCCCGATGTGGGGCTCGATCCCAGGACCCTGGGATCATGACCTGAGCCAAAGGCAGACGTTTAACCGTCTGAGCCACCCGGGCGCCCCTGGAAGTATATTATTATGAGTTCTTACTCTGTACAAGTGATATAGTATCACTTGAAGGTAAACTGTGATAAGTTAAAGATGTTTACTAAAAATCCTAAAGCAACCATTAAAATAACACAATAAAGAATTACAGCTAATAAGCCAACAAAGGAGATAAAATGGAGTCATAAAAAGTATTTCATTAATCCAAAGAAGGCAGAAAAAGAAGAAAAAGGAAACAAAGAACAGATTGGACAAATAGAAAACAGCAATGTGGTAGATTTAAACCCAAAATATCAGTAATCACATTAAATGTAAATGGTTTAACCACACCAATTAAAATTCAGAGATTGTCATCTTAGATTAAAAAGCAGGACATAGGGATGCCTGGATGACTCAATCGGTTAAGCATCTGCCTTTGACTCAGGTTGTGATCCTGGGTCCTGGGATTGAGCCCCACATCGGGCTCCTTGCTCAGCAGGGAGCCTGCTTCTCCCTCTGCCTGCTGCTCCCCCTGCTTGTGCTCTCTCTCTCTCTCTCTGACAAATAAATAAATACAATCTTTTTAAAAAAATAAATAAATAAAAAGCAGGACATAACTATATGCTGCCTATAAGATGCTCACTTTAAATATAAAGACAAACACAGGTTAAAAAAATTTTAAAGATTTTATGTATTTATTTGAGAGACAGAGTGAGTGATTTATTATAAAACTGCACTAACCAAGACAGTATATATATATATCTAGCTAGATATATCTAGCTAGACAAATAGACCAGTGGAACTCAGTAGTTGTCTAAATAGAGACCCTCATAACTGATACCTGACTTTCAACAACAGTGCAAAACAGTTCAATGGAGGAAGGGTAGTCTTCTTAATAAAAGTTTCTAGGATACTTGGATAATATGCAATCTATGCTTCACATTGTATTCAAATATCTGGTCATAATGGATAATAGATTAACTGTAAAACCTAGTATATAGCATTAATAGAAGAAAATGTAGGAGAAAAGCTTTGTGATCTTGGTCAAGCAAAGACTTCTAAGGTCTGACATCAAATGTACTATTCTTAGAAGAAAATACTGATACATTGGACTTTATCAAAATAAGAACTTTTGCTCTTTGAAAGGCATTGTTAAGAGAAAAAAAGACAAGCCATGGAATGGGGGAGATATTAATCTCTAAAAGTTTTATACCTTTGTGCTCACTCAGGGAAAAAAAAATGGGTTGTGATTTTTAGTTATATTAATTTGGATCAAATTTGAGATATTAAGCCTTTCTAGCCAGGATGGTATGTCTACTTACTGAAGTCTTATTTTATATCTTTTAAAAATATGTTATGCTTCTCAACATCACTCGGCATCAGGGAAATCCAAATCAAAACCTCAATGAGATACCACCTCACACCAGTCAGAATGGCTAAAATTAACAAGTCAGGAAACGACAGATGTTGGCGGGGATGCGGAGAAAGGGGAACCCTCCTACACTGTTGGTGGGAATGCAAGCTGGTGCAACCACTCTGGAAAACAGTATGGAGGTTCCTCAAAAAGTTGAAAACAGAGCTGCCCTATGGACCAGCAATTGCACAACTGGGTATTTTACCCCAAAGATACAGATGTAAGGATCCAAAGGGGTACGTGCACCCTGATGCTTATAGCAGCAATGTCCACAATAGCAAAACTATGGAAAGAGCCAAGATGTCCATTGACAGATGAATGGATAAAGAAGATGTGGTGTGTGTGTGTGTATATATATATATACACACACAATGTATATATTGATACACACACACACACGCACACGCGTGCGCACGTGCGCACACACACACACACACACACACACACAATGGAATATTATGCAGCCATCAAAAGGAATGAAAGCTTGCCATTTGCAATGACGTGGATGGAACTGGAGGGTATTATGCTGAGCGAAATAAATCAATTGGAGAAAGACATGTATCATATGACCTCACTGATATGAGGAATTCTTAATCTCAGGAAACAAACTGAGGGTTGCTGGAGTGGTGGGGGATGAGAGGGATGGGGTGGCTGGGTGATAGACATTGGGGAGGGTATGTGCTATGGTGAGTGCTGTGAATTGTGTAAGACTGATGAATCACAGACCTGTACCTCTGAAACAAATAATACATTATATGTTAAAAAAAGAAGAAGAGAAGAAGAAAGAAGTTAGCAGGAAGGGAAAAATGAAGGGGGGGGATATCGGAGGGGGAGACGAACCATGAGAGACTATGGACTCTGAGAAATAAACTGAGGGTTTTAGAGGGGAGGGGGTGGGAGGATGGGTTAGCCTGGTGATGGGTATTAAAGAGGGCACGTACTGAATGGAGCACTGGGTGTTATATGCAAACAATGAATCATGGAACACTACATCAAAAACTAATGATATAATGTATGGTGATTAACATAACATAATAAAATAAAATAAATATGTTGCTTTTCTTTGATAGATCCTAATTTGTTGTCAAAAACTTGTTCCTATGTATTATATGGATTAATCATGAATGGGGAAGTTTTTTATTTTTCATTTTAAAGTTTATTAATGATATTTTAAAAGCTCTTGATTTTTCCTTATATAACTTGTATTCAGCTCTTTTACCCAACTCTCTAGTTTAAACCAGAACTATATAATAAAGTTTCTTAGCGTTTCTAGATAGTTATCATGCCATCAACAAATAAAGGAGATCTTGTATCTTTTTTTCCACTATACATAATATTTATTTTGTTTTCTGTTCTTACTACTTTAGGTAGGATCTCTAAAACAATGTCTCCTTAAGCCAAAGGGAGAATTTAATTGAAAAGGGGTTGACAAAGGCTGAAGAACTATGCTTGACACTAGGGCATTACTTGATATTTTCTTCCATTTATACATAGCGTTTTCAAGGTTCAAAGTCATGGAAGGCAATTCCAAGTGGCTGAACTTGGGTCTCTTGTCTACACTTGGCATTATTAGGGCAATGAAAGGATATAGGTCTATGTCAACTTTCCAACTGGGAGGTCAAGTAATCCAGATACAATGCACTAGAGTAAAGAAAATGCACCTGAAAAAGACTAGATGCTGTTACAAAGAGAGTGGATGTCAGGTTTCAAAAAGTGAAAAATTTCTCCTTGAATATGTATCTTGTCAGAATAGCTTGGGTGTGAAATTAGTGCTTCTGATCCCATTAGTCCTAAAGCTCTGTCGCCTTCATTAAAAACATTTCATAACATCCCCTGTATTAGTCTGATCATGGTATTATAATGAAATACCACAAACTGGGTGGCTTAAACAACAGAACTTTATTTCTCATAGTTCTGGAGGCTAGAAGTCCGAGGCCAAGGTGCTGGCAAGGTGGGTTTCAATCTGAGGCCTCTCCTCTGGGCTTGTGGGTGGCCATCCCCTCCCTCACTGTGAGCTCGCATGGCCCTTCCTCAGTGCCTGTGTATGGGGAGAGAGGACAGGCTGGCATCTCTGGCGTCTCTTCTTGTGGGGCACTAATCCCATCATGACAGCCCCTACCTCATGACTTCCTGTCACTCTAATCCCTTCCAAAAGGCCTCATTTCCAAATACCATCACTTTGAGGGTTAAGTCTCCAACATATGAATTTGGGAGGAGGGACACAATTCAATCCATAGCACCCCCTTTATTATCCTGAAATGAAATTCATAAATAGTATAGCTGCCTATAGTCACAATTTTATGAAGTATGATCACCTGAAATATAAAGGAGACATTTAAAAAGTAATTCATAATAAAATAATATGAATATTGACAAGTGTTTGGGTACAGATCTACTAGAAAATATGAGTAGTTAAATATTTAATTACATGTAGAAATTCTGTGATTATATATATATATATATATATATATATATATATATATAAAATGGAGACTGACTTTTGTGGGTGGGCTGGTGATTCAAATATCATGAGGCTGAAATGAAAAACAACTCTTAGTAACATTTTGATCCAAACAAAATATAATTTTCTGTTTATTTAAATGATGGTTGCATTTCTATACATTCAGTTATTATTAAAACCATGCTATTTGGGGAGGGTTTTTTGTTTTTATATAATACTTGTGCTTTATTTGCATTTGTGAATTTAGTATTTTCTTTTCTTTTCTTTTTTTAAAAGATTTTATTTATTTAGGGGCACCTGTGCGGCTCAGTAGGTTGCGCATCTGCCTTTGGCTCAGGTCATGATCCCGTAGTCCTGGGATCGAGCCCCATGTCGGGCTCCCTGCTCAGTGGGAAGCCTGCTTCTCCCTCTCCCCCCTGCTTGTTCTCTCTCTCTCAAATAAATAAATAAAAATAAATTTTTAAAATGATTTTATTTATTTATTTGAGAGAGAGAGGGAGAGAGGGAGAGCACAAGCGGGAGGAGGGGCAGAGGGAGAGGGAAAAGCAGACTCCCCTGCCGAGCAGGGAGCCCAGCTCAAGCTGGATCCCATGACTGACTGGGGGATCATGACCTGAGCCGAGGCAGATGCTTAACAGACTGAGCCACCCAGGCACCTCTAGTATTTTCTTTTCTGTTTAAGTTTTTATTTAAATTCCAGTTAGTTAACATACATGTAAGTTAACATGTATTAGTTTCAGGTATACAATATAGTGATTCAATACTTTCATTTAACACCCAGTGCTCATCACAGCAAGTGCACTCCTGAATCCCAATCACCCATTTAACACATCCGCCCACCTCTTCCCTCCCCTCTGGTAACCACCAGTTTGTTCTCTATAATTGAGAGTCTGTCTCTTGGTTTGCCTCTCTCTCTCTCTTGCTTTTCCCCCACTTTGCTCCTTTGTTTTGTTTCTTAAATTCCGCATATGAGTGAAATCATACGGTATTTGTCTTTGACTTATTTCACTTGGCATAATACTTTCTAGCTCCATCCATGTCCTTGCAAATGGCAAGATTACGTTCTCCTTTTTTACGACTCAGTAATATTCCATCATATATATTTAAAACTCTTTATCCATTCATCAGTTGAAGGACACTTGGACTGTTTCCATAATTTGGCTATTGTAGGTAATGCTGCTATAAACACTGGGGTTGCATGTACCCCTTTGAATTAGTATTTTTGTATTCTTGGGGTAACTGCCTGGTAGTGCAATTGCTGGATCATAGGGTAATTCTATTTTTTAACTTTTTGAGGAAACTCCATACTATATTCCACAGTGCCTGCACCAGTTTGCATTCCCACCAATGGTGCAAGAGGGTCCCCCTTTCCCCACATCCTTGCCAACACCTGTTGTTTCCTGTGTTGTTGATTTTAACCATTCTGACAGGTGTGAGGTGGTATCTCATTGTAGTTTTGATTTGCATTTCCCTGGTGATGAGTGAGGTTGAGCATCTTTTCATGTGTCTGTTGGTCATCTGTATGTCTCCTTTGGAGAAATGTCTATTTGTGTCTTCTGCCATTTTTAAATTTGGTTATTCATTTTTGGGGTGTTGAGTTTTAAAAGTTTATATATTTTGGATACTAACCCTTTATCTGATATGTCATTTGCAAATATCTTCTCCCATTCTGCCGGTTGTCTTTTGGTTTTGTCGACTCTTTCCTTTGCTGTGCAGGAGTTTTTATTTTGATGAAGTCCCAATAGCTTATTTTTGCTTTTGTTTCCTTGTCTTAGGAGACATATTCAGAAAGAAGTTGCTAGGGCCAATGTCAAAGAGGTTGTTCTCCGACAGTAGATGAAAGACCTAAATGTGAGACATTTAGGTCTTTCATCCATTTTGAGTTTATTTTTGTGAATGTTATAAAGAAAGTGGTCCAGTTTCATTCTTCTGCATGTTGCTGTCTAGTTTTCCCAACACCATTTGTTGAAGAGACCTTTTTCCATTGGATATTCTTTCCTGTTTGTCGAAGATTAATTGACCATACAGTGTAGGTTCATTTCTGGGTTTTCTATTCTGTTCTATCGATCTATGTGTCTGTTTTTGTACCAGTACCATACTGTTTTTATCACTACAGCTTTATAATAGAGCTTGAAGTCTGAAATTGTGATGCCTCCAGCTTTGCTTCTCTTTTTGAGGTTGCTTTGGCTCTTTGGGGTCTTTTGTGGTTCCATACACATTTTAGAATTGTTTGTTCTAGCTCTGTGAAAAATGCTGGTGGTATTTTGATAGGGATTGCATTAAATGTGTAGACTGCTTTGGGTAGTATAGACATTTTAACGATATTTGTTCTTCCAATCCATGAGCATGGAATGTCTTTCCATTTCTTTGTGTCATCTTGAATTTCTTTCATCGGTGTCATATTGTTCTCAGAGTACAGGTCTTTTACCTCTTTGGTTAGGTTTATTCCTAGGTATCCTATTGTTTTTGGTGCAATTTTAACTGGGACTGATTCCTAAATTTCTTTCTGCTGCTTCTTTATTGGTTTATAGAAATGCAGCAGATTTCTGTATGTTTATATCCTGTGACTTTACTGAATTCGTTTATCAGTTCTAGCAGTTTTTTGGTGGTCTTTTGGGTTTTCTCTGTAGAATATCATATCATCTGAATCACAGACCTGTACCCCTGAAACAAATAATACATTTATATATTAATTAATTGAATTTAAATAAAAAAAGAATAAACCTAGAGTGGAGTTGAAAAGAAAAAAAAAAGAGTATCAGATCACCTGCAAATGGTAAAAGTTTTACTTCTTCCTTACCAATATGGATGCCTTTTATTCTTTTTGTTGTCTGACTGCTGTGGCTAGGACTTCTAGTACTATGTTAAATAAGAGTGGTGAGAGTGGACATCCCTGTCTTGTTCCTGACCATAAAGGAAAAGCTCTCATTGAGGATGATGTTAGCTGTGGGTTTTTCATGTATGGCCTTCATTATGCTGAGGTATGTTCCCTCTAACCCTACTTTGTTGAGGGTTTTTATCATGAATGGATGTTGTACTTTGTCAAATGATTTTACTGCATCTATTGAAATGATCATATGGTTCTTATCCTTTCCTTCATTAATATGATGTTTCATGTTGATTGATTTGAGCCACCCTTGCAACTCAGGAATAAATCCCACTTGATCGTGGTGAATGATTTTTTTAATGTATTATTGGATTCAGTTTGCTAGTATTTTTTGAGAATTTTTGCATCTGTGTTCATCAAGGATATTGGCCTGTAAGTTCTCTTTTTTAGTGGAGTCTTTGTCTGGTTTTCGTATCAGGGTAATGTTATTTTTGTTTTTATATGTGAAATGGAATTAGATTCTAGGTTCAGATTGTTATTATAAGGGTGTTCTCCTGCAAGTAGTATAATATGGTAAGGTAGGTGCTGACCAATCAGATGGACAACAGTTTTAGAGCTGGTGGCCCACCACTGTGCTAACCATTAACCAGTTGATTGATGGATTGTGTGTGTGTGTGTGTGTGTGTGTGTGTGTGTGTGTGTGTTTGAGGGTTTCTAGGGGGTTCCTAGGGAAGAGGCTGTGGCAGTTGAGGAAATCTGGGAGGTACTGGGTGTTTACCAACCAGCATATTTGTATGTTATTTTTTTAAAAATTTCTTCAAAATGTCTACCTCTCTTTGGGTTAATTCTAGTGATGTTCTGCTAAAAATCATTCAATTCTTTCAGTATTCTTTTATAGCCATTTTATATTCAGATATGCCTGTGCTTATAGGTTTTTTTTAATAATTTCTAATGTTGTGAATTTTTATTTGTTCTCTGTTTTACCATGGTTTTCAGAGTTTTAGATACTTTTCTTAATCAGTGTTTGGTTTTTCTCTGTTTAATTAAGTCCTAATTTTATTTTTTTATTAAATTCTCTTGATTGGAGGTTTATACTATTCATAGTGTCTTACACCTACTTAGTTCATTTATTTTCATTTTTTAATTTTTTTCTGATAAAAGCATTTAAGGCTACATATTTTCTTATAAGTATCTGATTGTCTCAGTCTCAAATATTTTTTAACCTTCATTCTAGACTCAGCTAAATTCCTACATTTCAATTTATTGACATTTCTCAAGTTTCTTTTTTTTTAAACCAACTCTACCGGAGTAAAACTTACATAAATAAAATGAACACATTTTAAGTATGCAGTCGAATGAGTCTTAACAAATGTACAACATAAAACATTCCTCTGGTCACAGAAGATGTGTTTGTATCTTTTACCAGTCAAAACCCAATCTCCACACCCTGCCCCAAGGCAACCACTAATTTGTGTTCCAGCCTTTTATCTTTCCACAATTTCATATAAATGAATCATACAGCGTGTGCTCTTTTGTATCTAGCTGCTGTTTAATATTAATACTAAACAGGGAACTACATAGTTCTAAGCCTGCCATGTTGTGAGTGCTTAATAAATCTTGGCAATTTTTACTGTTACTCCCTGGCTGGATCATAAACAGTCTTGTACCTCTAACTTTGTGCCATGCATTCATAGGTGGTCAACATACCCTTTTTAGTTCGACTGTGGAATATGGTGAATTTTAAACAAGTATTTGCAAATATTGTGTTAGATACTGTTGTAACCACTTCGCAAGCATTGATTCACTTATTGCTTAGAAAGACCCTATGAGCAAAGTACGTGATCCTCGGCTAGCAGGAGGAACTGAAATACAGAGAGTCAGAAAACATGCCTAGATCATTTTATCCAGCAAATAGCAGAGCTGAAGTTTCAATCCAGGCTGTCTGGCTGCTGAATCTAGGTGCTTAAACACTGTGCCATGGGGTGGGTCCATGAAATGCAATCTTAGCACAAATAATGTGTTCCAGAATGTCCTTCATTCTCATGTATAGGTACTATTATCCCAATTGGACAGAGGAGATCGCTGATACTTGAGTGATCTAAAAGTCACATGATTCTTCAGTGCTGTGCAAAGCTGACTCCAAACCTAATGATTTCCCACTTCTTGATGTCATTTGTCTATTCTCCCACAAGCCATTACACTTATAGAGTCACAAGTCAGCTTTCAGTAAACGTGGTCTGCATATTCAATCTGAGCAGTATTGGCAAAATCTTAATCTGCTGGTCAGTTTGGGGAACTGCAGTAAAATCTCAAGCATCGCCTCTGGGAGCTCCCTTCTTTTCACACTCTAAATGCTTCTCGTTGCCCACTAGAGGGCAGATTTGTGTCACCACTCTTTTCTGAGCAAGGAAAAATGATGCCCAGTCGAGCAGGGAGAACCACAAGCTGAGAGCAAACATTGCCCAGAAAATTAAAATGTGGGTGATCTTACCTCCTTGGTAGGAAAATGATGAGATGGAAGGTCAGAAGAAAAAATCTTAGGTGCATTTTAGAGCACCTCATGCCCTGTTGATCACTTTCTTACTTCTGCAGAAAGCGAAGGAAATGATGATTCGGGGATACCTGTTCCTGTTCCTCACTCTTTGTGAAACCTCCAGCCACTAGGGTAAGGCCTGGGAGCCATAGGAATCAGGAGCCGGTAACAAAAGGCTTGGGAGCAGGATGAGTTCTTCTGTTGACTTGGGGCTCTCAAGCCTGGTGCTGAGAATAAGGAGACAATGTGCTGCTATCATTGAGCACCTGTGCTCAAGTGCTTACAAATGCCATCTGCTCCCAGCAAAGTTCCAGGGGAGAGCTGTGGGACAGTCGTCCGTGGCCTGGCTTGCTGAACGTGCTCCCAGGCAGCTGGTATTCCCTGACGAGCCCCAACAGGATAAGGCAAGTGCCCATGTCTGTGTCATTGTCAGTCTGGCAGTCCCTGATTCCTGTTAGAACCTACTTGGATTTGGTGGGGGATGGGGGAGGGGGAAGAGGGATGATTCAGCTACATGAGGGGCCTTTCTGAAGGTGCTGGAAGCCTGGAGCTTCTGTTTCCCACAGCCCTTTTTGAGTGACTTATAGCTGAACCCGATCACAAGGTCTCCAAGTCCAGTTGGGGTGAATGCAAGGGCATCATTCTCTTCTCCAGAACTGGAAGTAGAAACAGTTTAAGAAAAACAAAATTAAGAGCAAAACCAAAACCACAATCTTGGGGACTAAATGTCTATATATCTAGGTGGAAAGAATGGGTCTGTCTTGTTTGGTTTCATTCCCAAGCAAAGGTGCTGTTTGCAGCCTATTTTGGGTGGTAGACCTTAGGCTCACCTCTGTCATTTGAATGTATGTGACATTCTTTTGGTTCTGTCTGTTCCAAGAACCCTGCTCCTCAGAGCTCAATTCTTTATGTCTGATGGCTTGTCCCACACCCTCATCTGTTTTAATACAAAAGTTGTTGGTGGAAACAACCGGCTACTCAAAGCAAGTTCCATGCAAGGAGGACCAGGGAGCCAGGGTGGATGTGTCCTGGGAGCTGGGGATTTAGGCTGCTCTATGGAAGTAACTTAAGGCCGTTATTTACCTGTTGGGCACTGGAGGTCCTTAGGAACCAGGATTTATGTAATTTTATGGTGCGTCTTCCCTAAGGTTTTCTGCCAAGAAGAGAGAAAAGCTGTGTCTCTGGGTACCATTTATTCCACAAAGTAAATACAGTAAATACTGTGGAGAGGTTAAAAGGATGGGGTAAGAGGATCCTGAGTTCCAGGACTGTTTCAGTCTTAGAACAGCTACTTACTCTCTCTCAGCCTCAGCCTCCCCATGTGTACAGTCAGAATTTTGAAACGATCTAATTAATAGCTGGGGAAGGGGGTGAGTGAAGGGACATTTGTGAAGTGCTTCGTGTGGTGCTGGGCACAGTACACATGCTCAGGAGAGGAGGCTATCCTATTATCACTTGAGAAATTCTACAAAGGGGAGTCCTTTCGTTAATCTGTGATGGCGGTAGCTACTGAAACACCCCCCTCTCGGTGACTTCTACACCCTCTGTGTTCCCACTTGTTAACTGTTTTCTTTAAAACCTTTTTATTTCAGGGGTGCCTGGTGGCTCAGTTGGTTGAGCACCCGGCTCTCGATTTCGGCTCAGGTCATAGTCTCAGGGTTGTGGGAGGGAGCCCCACATCAGACTCCATGCTGAGTGTGTGGTACCTGCTTGGGATTCTCTCTCTCCTTCTCCCTCTGCCCTTCCCCGCACCCCCCACTTGTGCTCTCTCTCTCTCTCTCTAAAGAAAAAAAAAGTTTTAAAGTGTTTTTATTTTCCTTTTTTCCAAATTTTTATTTAAATTCTTGTTAGTTAAAATATAGTGTAATACTGGTTTCAGGAATAGAATTTAGGGATTCATCACTGACATTTAACACCCAGGGCTCAACACAACACGCGCCCTCCTTAACACCCATCCCCCCATCTAGCGCATCCCCCAAGCCAAAACGTTTTTGTAAAAACTCATTTTCTCTCTTTTGGTAGAGGTTGCCTTATGTGACTTTTGCACCACTCACACAGAGAAGCTGGAAGAAAGGGAAGGAAAATACACCTCGCTCTGCAGAGGCCTTTTCCATGCTACCCAGCAGGAGTGATGATGAAACCAAGGTCAGAGAGTTGGAAAGGCCTGAGGCGCAGAGCCAAGGCCTGAGTCATATTTTGTGTTGCTATTAAAATTCTCACCCGCCCCAATCCTGTTCCTTACAAGTCCTGTATAATTTGTTTCAGGGCCTGTGCCTGGTGAATCTGTGTGTTTGCTCTAACATGTACTTATGATGCAGCAGAACTTCATCTCACTGTTTTTCCTCAGGAGCTGGTTCATGGCACAGGCTCTCCCCTCATTTGGGTTGGAGATTACTCACTGGGACTCTCCTTTCTCCTCAGCTTGTTCTCTCCCTCCTGGCTGGTCTGAATTTCCCCGTTGGGATGGGGGTGGAGAAACCAAATAGTTCTGTCACGGTAGTCAAGCCCTGACTGAACTCAGGAACTCAGCTGCTAGAACTGTCCTCACCCAAATAGGGCTTCAGGGCAACACACGAGATGGAGCTCATTCTGTGTCAGCGACTTCAGGATATGGGCATGTCTGGTTGGGGGTATGTGTATATGTTGGGGGCCGTTGAGGCAAAACCGCAGAGCTGGGTCAGGGAGGCTGCAGCCCTTTATGTGTATCATCAACGAACCTTTATTTAGGCCTTAACCCACACATGTCATTGAGATAAGGAGGTGCATTACATGCAGTTCCTAACCTTGAGATCCATTATAATCAATGTGGAGAGAGAAGATATGTGGATATATTAGAAACAAACAGGATAATAATCGACAAGAGCCAGTATTTCAGGAACTCAGGTGGGGAAGGATGATGAGACTCCCTCAGGTCTGGTGGGATTCTAAAAGACTTAGAATAAGGATAAAACAATATGGTAACTGGAACTTGAAGAAAAATTAGTAGGACTCAAGTAGAGCGCCTGGGTGACTCAGTCGGTTAACCGTCTGCCTTTGGCTCGGGTCATGATCCCGGGTCCTGGGATCGAGCCCTTCAGTGGGCTCCCTGTTCCACGGGGAGCCTGCTTCTCCCTCTGCCTGACGCTCCCCCTGCTTGTGCTCTCTCTCTCTGACAAATAAATAAATAAAATCTTAAAAATAAAATTAGGACTCAGGTAAACAGAGAGGAAGGGCAATGTCTGCACAGGCTTGCTTAACAATACACTGAATAGATGTATGACTGGTGTTGTCAGTCAGAATTCCTGTGGTTTCCAGTGACCAAAACCCCATTCAAATTACAGACAAAGCCAAAATGACCCATATACCTGAGAGATTCAAGGCATTGCGCTGGCTTCAGTTCTCAGGGATGCCATCACAACACTGTCACTCTCCCTTTGGCCCTGTTCTTCCAGGTGGTGGCTTTATTTTCAGGTAGGCCCTCTTCATAGATAGGGCTACGTGGGCTCCAGAATTTAATTCTATGGGCACAACGTAAGCACCTTTTCCCCAGCAGTGCAACAGAGCTTCCTGGATTCTCATTAGCCTGGCCTGGATCAAGCATCCATCTATGAGTCAATGACCATGACCAGCAACATGGAATTCTCTGATGGCCAGATCGGAGTCATGTGCTCCCTCCTAGAGCCAGGTGGTGGAGACAGTCCAACCTGAACCTCATGAACTGAGAGTGGGAGAGGGGAAATCAGTATGGCACTGCCAGAAGAAAAGAATGGTGTCTGGGCAGGCGAAAACAACAGATGTCCCCTGTCATCTCACCCATTAGCAATCTATTGGCAATGGTTCATATCAACTCCTTCTTGAGCTTTATAATTCCTTTATATGAATATCAGAGGTTCCTGAACACAACATATTCTCAATATTTGACTCTGAATCTCAGACAGCAGGGGTCTATTCTACTTTTCTAGTGATAGGAGATCCATTTGATAATTAATTCAGGCCCTTAGAGAAAGGGACACTAGAAAATCCTCATTCATGAAATTAGGACCACACTATTTCCTTCTAGCTATGAATGCTTGTTTGACCAAATTATTGAGATAAAATACTACTTTGGCATTCATGGTGTTTCCTAGTGAGTTAACCTAACAGATCAACATGGGAGAGTGTTCAACCCAATAGGAAATGGGAATCTATATATATTTCTGGATACTTTTGTCCCTAAGGATGGTAGTGACCAAAATCATAGCTCTCTCCAACCAAGAGACAATGTCATTGTTCTATTATTTCTTAATAGAGAAACACTCAGGATCAAGATAGAAGTGCAAATGAGCTGAATTGTGCTTGCAAATGGGGACTTGGCAAATGTTATTTGGCAATGAGCCATGTTCTTTTTTCTTCTGAAGGCTTGGCATTGATGAAAGATGCCTAAAGCTACACTCAGCTTCTGTATCATTAGGGTCTCAGAAACTTTGCAAATGCACTCATCTGTTGTTTTAAACTACAAGGCAATTTGTTCCTCTAGACATTAATACTCGAGGCTTTTGAGAAAAAATTATTTATTTACTTGAGAGAAAGAGAGAATGAGCAGGGGGAGTGGCAGAAGCAGACTCCCCACAAAGCAGGGAGCCCAACGCAGGGTTCTCAGGGTTCGATCCGGGATCATGACCTGAGCCAAAGGCAGACGCTTAACTGACTGAGCCACCCAGATGCCCCAATTCTTCAGCCTTTAACTGAAGTAATATATATCTTTCATATTCATAGCTATGTCAGGTTTGAAAGGATCCTCATGTTTGATTTGCTGTTATATTTGTTTTTTGTTTTCAGTCTTTATTTTAAGTAGAAAATATTTTTAAAGTCTTTACCATTTTGACTAGACAGTGACAGATACAGCGCTATGTACATGTAAATGTAGAAAAAAATGTTCATTTTAGTCCCAGGCCATACCTACATAATGCCACCACATTTGAAGTTTCCTAAATGAATCAGAGGTTTTGATGGCATTTAACAAGCTTTTCTTTTCTTACAAAATAATTTAAATTTGATGTATCCATAACTACTTTCTCCTTTAAAAAAAAAAAAACATTATAGATACAGCTAAAATTCTCCTTCCTCCCCTACCCCTAATTCCCAATCTTGGCATTTCACCCCACCTGCTCCCTGGTTAGCTCCGTTCCCAGTTTTGGAGTATGTACTTGGACACATGTACGCACACACATATACATGTAAGTATACCCATAGAAACTTTAGAGTATTATTCAATGTATATTTACATAAATGATATTATACTAAATATATCTATTTACAACTTGCTTTTTAAGATTCAACCATATGTCTTTTAGATCTACTGATATTTTTACCACATATATATTTAGCCAGCCTTCAGTTTATGAACATATGGGTTGTTTCTAATTTTTCACCATTGTAAACAAAACTGTTGCAAATATCCTTGAACATGCCTCCTTATGTATGTGCGTAAATTATTCTGTAGATAGAAATGGAGAGTGTCTAAGTCATGGGGAGTGCTCATTTTTAGTTGTGGGTTTTTTTTTAGGATTTATTTATTTATTTGAGAGAGAGAGAGAGAAAATGTGTGTGCAAGCAGGGGGAGGGGCAGAGAGAGAGAGAGAGAGAGAGAATCCTCAGGTAGACACCCTGCTAAGGGTGGAGCAGGAAGTGGGGCCCAATCCCAAGACCTGAGCGTAAATCAAGAGTCAGACGTTTAAGGGCCTGAGCCACCCAGGCACCCTTCATTTTTAGTTTTAATAAATATTAGTAAACTGCCATAAAAAATAGATGTAATAATTAATCCCAGCCAGAGTCCCAATTCTCTACACATTGTTAATATTTTACTTTTTTGTCAAATACGTATTTGCCAATATGAAACACCACCTCATTGCTTTAATTTAAATTTCCTCAGTTGTTAGTGAGGATGTTCCTAAGACAAAACTGCCCCCCAGAGACCTGAAGGGGCTCACTGTGGCATCGGTAGTGGCCAACTTAGCAAGATGACTTTCCTGTGGTAGATATGATTTCTTGTTCACCTGAAAGAAACTCAGTTCAGGCGCCCACATATACTGTGTTCAGTGTTGCAGATGTGCAAGAAAGCAATATTTGATAACTATGCAGTAAAGAAAGTTCCATAGAGGTGCAAAGGCCAGACTATTACTGATTAACATCTTTGTTAGTCCATTTCTATTTGTAAGAAAACAATGGATTCTTTATAGAGAGTTGAAAGGCTATATTTGAAAATCTGTGTGACTGTCAACTGTAAATAATATTTTTTTGTCTTGCCCAAGGGACCAGGTGTCCCATGATTTTGCAGGATTTCCAGGAAATAATCATACTGAATCTAGAGTCCTTTGTGAAGTGTCCTGAGCCCTTTGAAAGGAAACATTGAAAAATAATAAGCTTTTTCCTAATGATGCCTCTAATTGCAAAACATCTCCCTTTCTTTAACCTTTCACAATCATGTTCCAACCCAGACCACTCCCAAAGACAGACATTTGAAGGTCATCAGGAGTCTGCAATGGTCAGATCAATGGCCTCTTTAGGCGTATTCTTTGCTGCTCGCCAACATTTGCCTTTTATTGACTACTTGCCTCCTTGAAACTCTTTCCTTTGCTACTGGCTGTCAGGCTCCATTAGGAGGAGCACGGCTCAGGAAATCACAGGACCCAATTTTGAGTCCTGGCCCTGCCACTTGGAAGCCATAACATGCCTTCTAGGAAGTTCTCTTTATCGGTAAAATGGAAAATATTAACTAGATAACCTTCCATAGTCCTCCAGGCACTAAAATTCTATGGCCCAAGATTCTCTCTGTATATATTTTTTTCTGTTTTCTTTTGGTGTTCTGTTTGTTTGTTCCCTCCACTCTTTGGCCTGGTTAAGTTTCTGGATTTGTCCCTGGCTAATATCACCTACTCCAAATGAGTGCTTCCGAGACTCCAGTATTTTTTTTTTAATTTTATTTATTTATTTATTTGAGAGAATGAGAATGAAAGAAGGAGAGAGAGCACATGAGAGGGGGGAGGGTCAGAGGGAGAAGCAGACTCCCTGCTGAGCAGGGAGCCTGATGCGGGACTCGATCCCGGGACTCCACGATCATGACCTGAGCTGAAGGCTGTCGCTTAACCAACTGAGCCATTCAGGCGCCCCCGAGACTCCAGAATTGATGGCTCTCCCAAATGCTGGTGTCCAATCTCCAGCTGTATGCGGGTTCCCTGTTTCCCTATGGGATAAAGTCTGAGCCTTCTATCCTGCCACTCAGGGCACTACAGTTGGGTCCCAGTCTCCCCTATATGTCTTTAACTCCATTTCTTCCCTTTACAAGGCCACCTCGCCTTCTTTCCCTCCCCCAGATGCAATTCCCACTTCCTTTGCCAGTCTATTTAGCTTCCATGACTCATTCATCCTGCTCATCTCTGACTCCAAAAATCCCTTACATTCTTTAAACTCCAGCCTCAATTCTGGCCCCCATAGGAGTCTTCCATGATACCCCAGGGATCTCTTCTGTCTTGAAATTGTCCCTCTCCTACATTAAGCAATTATAAGGAGCACTTTTTCCCCTACATTTCAACACTTCTGGAATTTGGATTCGTGTTACAATCACTATTGGCTATGTAACAGGCATGATATGCTTGTGTTTGCCTGGGTATGTGCATCAAAATTTGCAGATAAGTTTTCAGCAGCTAGGAAGAAAATTCTGGAAATATCAGTGGAACACTTTCCAAAAACGCGATATCACCAAAGCTTTTGATAGGACAAAGGACAATACTGTGTGAAAAAGATTCAGAAGAGTTAGACTGTAATAAGAAAAAGTTTTAAGAATTCTTTAATTTATTTCACTTTTTCTTGTACATCATATACCATGCAAGAGTGATATATGATAAAAATCAGTGTATAAATGAGTGTCTAAAAGAGGTCTCCCATTAGATATAACATGAAAATTCTAAATGAAAAGGAAGCATCGTGCCACATTCTTTCTTTTCCTAGTGACACATTATATAATCTCTGACTTAAAATTTTTTTTAAATTTTTTTATTGTTATGTTAATCACCATATATTACATCATTTGTTTTTGATGTAGTGTTCCATGATTCATTGTTTGTTCATAACACCCAGTGCTCCATGCAGAATGTGCCCTCTTTAATACCCATCACCAGGATAACACATCCCCCTACCCTCCTCCCCTCTAGAACCCTCAGTTTGTTTTTCTGAGTCCATCGTCTCTCATGGTTCGTCTCCCCCTCTGACTTATTCTCCTTCATTCTTCCTCTCCTGCTATCTTCTTCTTTTTCTTTTTTCTTAAAATATGTTGCGTTATTTGTTTCAGAAGTACAGATCTGTGATTCAACAGTCTTGCAAAATTCACAGCGCTCACCGTAGCACATACCCTCCCCAATGTCTATCACCCAGCCACCCCATCCCTCCCACCCCCAACCACTCCAGTAACACTCAGTTTGTTCCTGAGATTAAGAATTCCTCATATCAGTGAGGTAATATGATACATGTCTTTCTCTGATTGACTTATTTCACTCAGCATAACACCCTCCAGTTCTATCCACGTCTGTGCAAATGGCAAGATCTCATTCCTTTTGATGGCTGCATAATATTCCATTGTGTATATATACCACCTCTTCTTTATCCATTCATCTGTCGATGGATATCTTGGCTCTTTCCACAGTTTGGCTATTGTGGACATTGCTGCTATAAACATTGGGGTGCACGTACCCCTTCAGGTCCCTACATTTGTATCTTTGGGGTAAATACCCAGTAGTGCAATTGCTGGATCGAAAGGTAGCTCTAATTTCAACTGTTTGAGGAACCTCCATACTGTTTTCCAGAGTGGTTGCACCAGCTTGCATTCCCGCCAACAGTGTAGGGGGTTCCCCTTTCTCCACATCCCCGCCAACATCTGTCGTTCCCTGACTTGTTAATTTTAGCCATTCTGACGGGTGTGAGGTGGTATCTCATTGAGGTTTTGATTTGGATTTCCCTGATGCCAAGCGATGTTGAGCACTTTTTCATGTGCCTGTTGGCAATTTGGATGTCTTCTTTGGAAAAATGTCTGTTCATGTCTTCTGCCCATTTCTTGATTGGATTATTTGGTCTTTGGGTGTTGAGTTGGATAAGTTCTTTATAGATTTTGGATACTAGCCCTTTATCTGATATGTCATTTGCAAATATTTTCTCCCATTCTGTCGGTTGTCTTTTGGTTTTGTGGACTGTTTCTTTTGCTGTGCAAAAGCTTTTTATCTTGATGAAATCCCAATAGTTCATTTTTGCCCTGGCTTCCCGTGCCTTTGGCGATGTTTCTAGGAAGAAGTTGCTGCGGCTGAGTTCGAAGAGGTTGCTGCCTGTGTTCTCCTTTAGGATTTTGATGGACTCCTGTCTCACAATTAGGTCTTTCAACCATTTGGAGTCTATTTTTGTGTGTGGTGTAAGGAAATGGTCCAGTTTCATTCTTCTGCATGTGGCTGTCCAATTTTCCCAACACCATTTGTTGAAGAGACTGTCTTTTTGCCATTGGACATTCTTTCCTGCTTTGTCAAAGATAAGTTGACCATAGAATTGAGGGTCCATTTCTGGGCTCTCTATTCTGTTCCATTGATCTATATGTCTGTTTTTGTGCCAGTACCATACTGTCTTGATGATGACAGCTTTGTAATAGAGCTGGAAATCGGGAATTGTGATGCCGCCAGCGTTGCTTTTCTTTTTCAATATTCCTCTGGCTATTCGGGGTCTCTTCTGGTTCCATACAAATTTTAGGATTATTTGTTCCATTTCTTTGAAAAAAGTGGATGGTATTTTGATGGGGATTGCATTGAATGTGTAGATTGCTCTAGGTAGCATTGACATCTTCACAATGTTGGTTCTCCCAATCCATGAGCATGGAACGTTTTTCCATTCCTTTGTGTCTTCTTCAATTTCTTTCCTGAGTATTTTATAGTTTTCTGAGTACAGATCCTTTGCCTCTTTGGTTAAATTTATTCCTAGGTATCTTATGGTTTTGGGTGCAATTGTAAATGGGATCGACTCCTTGATTTGTCTCTCTTCTGTCTTGTTGTTGGTGTATAGGAATGCCACTGATTTCTGTGCATTGATTTTATATCCTGCTACTTGACTGAATTCCTGTATGAGTTCTATCAGTTTTGGGGTGGAGTCTTTTGGGTTTTCCACATACAGTATCATATCATCTGCAAAGAGTGAGAGTTTGACTTCCTCTTTGCCGATTTGGATGCCTTTGATTTCTTTTTGTTGTCTGATTGCTGTGGCTAGGACTTCTAATACTATGTTGAATAGCAGTGGTGAGAGTGGACATCCCTGCCGCGTTCCTGACCTTAGGGGAAAAGCTCTCAGCTTTTCCCCATTGAGAATGATATTCGCGGTAGGTTTTTCATAGATGGCTTTTATGATATTGAGGTATGTACCCTCTATCCCTATACTCTGAAGAGTTTTGATCAAGAAAGGATGTTGTACTTTGTCAAATGCTTTTTCTGCATCTATTGAGAGGATCATATGATTCTTGTTCTTTCTTTTGTTAATGTATTGTATCACGTTGATTGATTTGCGGATGTTGAACCAGCCTTGCAGCCCAGGGATAAATCCCACTTGGTCATGGTGAATAATCCTTTTAATGTACTGTTGGATCCTATTGGCTAGTATTTTGGTGAGAATTTTTGCGTCCATGTTCATCAAGGATATTGGTCTGTAATTTTCCTTTTTGATGGGGTCTTTGTCTGGTTTTGGGATCAAGGTAATGGTGGCCTCATAAAATGAATTTGGAAGTTTTCCTTCCATTTCTATTTTTTGGAACAGTTTCAGGAGAATAGGTATTAATTCTTCTTTAAATGTCTGATAGAATTCCCCTGGCAAGCCATCTGGCCCTGGGCTTTTGTTTCTTGGGAGATTTTTGATGACTGTTTCAATTTCCTTAGTGGTTATAGGTCTGTTCAGGTTTTCTATTTCTTCCTGGTTCAATTTTGGTAGTTGATACATCTCTAGGAATGCACCCATTTCTTCCAGGTTATCTAATTTGCTGGCATAGAGTTGCTCATAATATGTTCTTATAATTGTTTGTATTTCTTTGGTGTTGGTTGTGATCTCTCCTCTTTCATTCATGATTTTGTTGATTTGGGTCATTTCTCTTTTCTTTTTGATCAGTCTGGCCAGGGGTTTATCAATCTTGTTAATTCTTTCAAAGAACCAGCTCCTAGTTTCGTTGATCTGTTCTACTGTTCTTTTGGTTTCTAGTTCATTGATTTCTGCTCTGATCTTTATTATTTCTCTTCTCCTGCTGGGTTTAGGCTTTATTTGCTGTTCTTTCTCCAGCTCCTTTAGGTGTAGGGTTAGGTTGTGTATTTGAGACCTTTCTTGTTTCTTGAGAAAGGCTTGTATTGCTATATACTTTCCTCTCAGGACTGCCTTTGCTGTATCCCAAAGATTTTGAACAGTTGTGTTTTCGTTTTCATTGGTTTCCATGAATTTTTAAAATTCTTCTTTAATTTCCTGGTTGACTCATTCATTCTTTAGTAGGATGCTCTTTAGCCTCCATGTATTTGAGTTCTTTCCGACTTTCCTCTTGTGATTGAGTTCTAGTTTCAAAGTATTGTGGTCTGAAAATATGCAGGGAATGATCCCAATCTTTTGGTACCGGTTGAGACCTGATTTGTGACCTAGGATGTGATCAATTCTGGAGAATGTTCCATGGGCACTAGAGAAGAATATGTATTCCGTTGCTTTGGGATGGAATGTTCTGAATATGTCTGTGAAGTCCATTTGGTCCAGTGTGTCATTTAAAGTCTTTATTTCCTTGTTGATCTTTTGCTTAGATGATCTGTCCATTTCAGTCAGGGGGGTGTTAACGTCCCCCACTATTATTGTATTGTTGTCAATGTGTTTCTTTGCTTTTGTTATTAATTGCCTTATATAAATGGCTGCTCCCATGTTCGGGGCATAGATATTTACAATTGTTAGATCTTCTTGTTGGATAGACACTTGAAGTAGGATATAGTGTCCTTCCTCATCTCTTATTACAGTCTTTGTTTTAAAATCTAGTTTGTCTGATATAAGGATTGCCACCCCAGCTTTCTTTTGGTGTCCATTAGCATGGTAAATGGTTTTCCACCCCCTCACTTTCAATCTGGGGGTGTCTTTGGGTCTAAAATGAGTCTCTTGCAGACAGCATATTGATGGGTCTTGTTTTTTTAATCCAATCTGATAGCCTGTGTCTTTTGATTGGGGCATTTAGCCCATTTACATTCAGGGTAACTATTGAAAGGTATGAATTTAGTGCCATTGTATTGCCTGTAAGGTGACTGTTACTGTGTGTTGTCTGTGTTCCTTTCTGATCTTTGCTGCTTTTAGGCTCTCTCTTTGCTTAGAGGACCCCTTTCAATATTTCTTGGAGGGCTGGTTTCGTGTTTGCAAATTCCTTTAGTTTTTGTTTGTCCTGGAAGCTTTTTATCTCTCCTTCTATTTTCAATGACAACCTAGCTGGATATAGTATTCTTGGCTGCATATTTTTCTCGTGTAGTGCTCTGAAGATATCTTGCCAGTCCTTTCTGGCCTGCCAAGTTTCTGTGGATAGGTCTGTTGCCAATCTAATTTTTTACCATTGTAGGTTACATATCTCTTCTCCCGAGCTGCTTTCAGGATTTTCTCTTTGTCTCTGAGACTCGTAAGTTTTACTATTAGATGTCGGGGTGTTGACCTATTTTTATTGATTTTGAGAGGGATTCTCTGTGCCTCCTGGATTTTGATGCCTGTTTCCTTCCTCACATTAGGGAAGTTCTCTGCTATTATTTGCTCCAATATACCTTCTGCCCCTCTCTCTCTTTCTTCTTCTTCTGGGATCCCAATTATTCTAATGTTGTTTCATCTTATCGTATCACTTATCTCTCGAATTCTGCCCTCGTGATCCTGTAGTTCTCTTTTTCTCCGCCTCTTTATTTTCCATCATTTGGCCTTCTATATCACTGATTCTCTCTTCTGCCTCATTTATCCTAGCAGTTAGTGCCCCCATTTTTTATTGCACCTCATGAATAGCCTTTTTGATTTCGACTTGGTTAGATTTTAGTTCTTTTATTTCTCCAGAAAGGGTTTCTCTAATAACTTCCACGCTTTTTTCAGCCCAGCTAGTATCTTTAAAGTCATGATTCTGAACTCTAGGTCCGACATCGTACTAATGTCCATATTGAGTAGGTCCCTGGCTGACGGTACTACCTCTTGTTCTTTTTGCTGAGGCGATTTTTTTCATCTTTCATTTTGTCCAGAGGAGAATAGATGAATGAGAGAACAAAATGCTAACAGGTTTACAACGTCCCCAGCAAATATACTGTATACAAATCAGAAAAGACCTGAAACCAGGGGAAAAGAAAGGGAAAGAAAGAAAAAAAGAAAGAGAAAAAAAAAGAAAAAAAGATAAAAACAAAAACAGAACAATACAAAAAAGCAGAATATGATCAAATATGATCAGGCTAGTGCATAGATCAGTGCCACACACTAGATTTTGGGCGTATTTTTGTCTGTTAGAAAAGTGCCTCCTAAAATTTTAAAGGAAGAAAGACTTATATATGTACAAAATAAGGGTTGATACAATGAAGGGATGGAAGATGACTGTAAAGATGAAAATTATAAAAGATTTTATAAAAGGACTTGATAAGATAAGAAGTTGTTTGAAAAAAGAAAGAAGATTTAAGAAAAGAAAAAAAAAAGGAAAAAGGGAAAGAATGTGATCAGGCAGGAGACTAGAACAGAGCCATACACTAGTGATTTAGGGTATATTTTGACCTGTTAGAAGAAACTGTATCTCAAAATTTTAAAGAGAGAACAACTTATATATATATGCCAAAAATAAGGGTAACTACTATGAAGGGATAAAATAAGACTCTAAAAATGAAAAATAAAAAATGATTTTTTTAAAAAAAGAGATTGATAAGATGTTAGTTGAAAAAGGGAAAAAGAAAAATAAAAAAAAAACAGTTAAAAAAATTAACTTTGATGAACTAATGAATCATGGTAAAAAAAAGCCATGAATTCTATGTGCAGTATTCCCCTAGCGCTGGAGTTCTCCCATTCTCCTTGATTGGTAAACTTGGTCTTGGCTTGCTGGCTGTTCATGCTGATCTTCTGGGGGAGGGGCCTGTTGCTGTGGTTTCCAAATGTCTTTGCTGGAGGCTGAATTGCCCCGCCCTTGTCTGTCCGGGCTAAGCAAGCCGCTCGGGTTTGATCTCAGGAGCTTTTGTTCCCTGCAAGCTCTCGGTACAGCCTTGGAGAACCAGGGCAAAAATGGTGGCCTCCCAATCTCCACCCAGAGGAGCTGAGAACTCGGGGGCCCGCTCCTCAGTGCTCCCCCCAGAGAAAAGCAGTCAGTCACTCCCGTGTCCCTGGTCTCCGGCCGCACTCCGTGCTCACCCGGCCTGTGACCGAGCGTTTCTATCTCTGGCACCCGACTCCATGTGGAGTCTCCAAACCCAGCAGATCCCTGCGGTGCATTCCCGCGCCGCTCCTCCCCGGGAAGGGAGGGGAGTCTCCCCGGCTCTGCCGCTTGTTGGGTCCCTGCTGGAGGAGCAGTGGCCCGACTGGGCCGCGGATCACAGTCTATGGCCACCCCGAGCTGAGAGCCCGCGCCTCGGCTCCGTCTCTGCAGCCGGCTTCCCCGCTCCGATACCTGGGAGCTCTGCCGCACTCAGGCACCCCCGGTCTTTCTGTGACCCCAAGGGTCCTGAGACCCCACTGTCCCGGGAGGATTCCACCCCCTGCTTAGCCACTGCAGCTACGTCCCTCAGTGGAGCCGACTTCTAAAAGTTCCGATTTTGTGCTCCGCGGCTCTAGCACTTGCCAGAAGCGGCCCACGGAGGCCCCTCCCCCGCCGTCTATCCTCCCGAATATCGCCTCGGATTCACTTCTCCGCACGTCCTACCTTCCAGTAAGTGGTCGCTTCTCTGTTCAGAGAGTTGTTGCTACTCTCCTCTTCGATCTCCTGTTGAGTTCGTAGGTGTTCAGAATGGTTTGATCCCTATCCAGCTGAATTCCTGAGACCAGACGAAATCTAGGTCTCCTACTCCTCCGCCATCTTGCCTGTGGCTTAAAATTAATGGTGTTTTAGATTTAGAGTAATGTGGTATATCAGTGATTACATTATGGTTACTGGTTGCCTTCTTTTTTTTTTTAAGATTTTGTTTATTTATTTGACAGAGAGAGAGAGACAGCAAGAGAGCGAACACAGGCAGGGGGAGTGGGAGAGGGAGAAGCAGGCTTCCCATGGAGCAGGGAGCCCGATGTGGGGCTTGATCCCAGGACCCTGAGATCATGACCTGAGCTGAAGGCAGTCACTTACCAACTGAGCCACCCAGGCGCCCTACTGGTTGCCTTCTAGCTCATCAACTGGGTTAGAAACTCCTAGAAAGCAGGGCTGTGTAGTGATCAAAGCCCTCTGCACATAATACCCATTTTAAAAGATTATCTTAAATTACATTTATTTATTTGTCTTGAAATAGAAATATATTAAACATAGCTCAAAAATCAAGCATATAAAAGGGATTGCCTACCACTGTGCCCATCTGCCCAATTTTCTTCCTAACCTGAAATAAGGAAATGACCGCTATTAGTTTCTTATTTACAAAGATTTTTGATGCACGTGCATGCAAATAAGATAGATGTTTCTTGTTCTTTTTCTTTCCTATATATTTATTTGTTTATTTTGTTTAAGTAAGCTCTGCACCCAACATGGGGCTTGAACCCCACAAGGGGTTGAACTTACGACCTCAAGATCAAGAATCACATGCCCTACTGACTAAGCTAGCCAGGCACTCCTTTTTTTTCCCCATGCAAATGGTAGCTGGGTCTACATACTCTTCTATACCTTGCTTTTGAAAAATTGAACAGTTTTTTTTTTAAGATTTTATTTATTTATTTGAGAGAATGAGAGAGAGAGAGAGAGCACATGAGAGGGGGGAGGGTCAGAGGGAGAAGCAGACTCCCCGCCGAGCAGGGAGCCGACGTGGGACTCGATCCGGGGACTCCAGGATCATGACCTGAGCCGAAGGCAGTCGCTTAACCGACTGAGCCACCCAGGCGCCCGAAAAATCGAACAGTCTTAAAAAACTATCTGTATCAATTCCTTGAAGGCTTTTCATCTTTTTTTTTGAAGCTCCATTTCTTTATGTAGATATATTTAACTAGTTACTCACTGTCAAACATTTGGGTCATTTCCTGTCTTTTTCTATTATAATGTGCATATGTTGTCACCTGCTGGATACATTCTTAGAACCAAAATTTCTGGGATCAATATGCATATCAAATCATGTAATTTTGATAGAATTTTCCAAAATACACTACTAGTTTTTAGTCCTGCTAGCGATGTATAAGAACCTTCAATAAAGATGTGAAGAACAAAGAAGGGGGGAATATGAAATCACATACTCATTTTGGGACCATAAAATTTGCCTTTCAGGGCATATAGATATCATTTAGTGAGCAAAATGTCTCCAGTGTGTAATTAATTTTTCAAATGCTAAAAGCTCAGTCTCCTTCAAGAGCCCGATAACATTTGTGGTTCTTAGTGTAATGACGGTGTCTCTGGTGGTGTTACCTAATTATCTTCTTCTGAAAGTGACTCTCAATTTCATTTCTCACTTCAGCTAGTTAGAGCTTTGTTATTCCCCCAACAAGAGCCTTCCCTCCAGTCTTAAGCAGTCAGACGGGACACACCAACCCATATCTGTTGTGGCGGTCATCACAAAGGGAGGGAGAGCCAGAGAGGCAACTGGAGATACATCTCTCCACAATCATTCTTGGGAAAGTTTTGTATCTGCTTCTGCCACCAAATCTGCCATCTAACTGTAGTCCTTAACATTCAGATAGTCAAGCTTTTCTTTGTGTGAACACACACAATAAAACGGGGGAAAGTAGATGAGCGTATTCCCGCCTTCATGGAGTTTACTGAAGACACACATGAGGCAAATACAATTTATCCTGAGAAAATAAAATTTTAAAATTCAGATCTCTCATCTGAATCTGCACAATCATAAATAAATAATGATGCTAAGCATTCCTACACATACTCATCTAATACCCATTCAGGAGGGATCACAAAGAAATTGTGGCAAAAAATTATCAAGGCCTGACCAGAATTGATGAGATGGCTCTAGAGTAAATCTGGGTCCCTTAGTCACAGGAGTACCTTAGGTCAGGTCCCCTAGAAGCAGGGCTTGAGGCGGCGACTCTCCTAAAGGTTAATTAAGGTAGTTCTCTCAGGAGAAGCGAAGGGAGAGAAGCAGGCTGGGGCGGGAGAAGGGTTACTGTTACTCGGCATTCCACACAAATTTATGGAGAATGAATGATGTATCAATTTTGTATTTAATAACATAATGAGAGTAATGTGGCCTTAATGATTCTCTTTTCCCTTAGATTCTAGGAAGCTCAGAGCTTAATATGCTCACAGTAACCATATTTGCCTACTTTGGGCTGATATAATAACCATCAGCTACAGCCAATACCCTCCCCCCCACACACACATCCCTTATATAGAGATTGTAATTTTCCACATGAGTTTTGCTCTTACCTAGGTATGACTTTTTACCATTCATGATAACAGTTCCCATTTACTGAGAGGTATTATACTAAATTCTTTGCATCTGCCATCTTATTTAATCGTCACAAGATTCTTATAAAGTCCAGATTGCACAGATAAGGAAACTGAGGCCCAGAGTGGTTACTTGCCCAAGATGAGAGTGGTCATAGTGACATAGCCGGGAGTTACACCCAGGCAGTCTGATTTTTATACACTCGTCTTGTACCATTGCCTCTGTTTCTTTTATTATTTGCTAATTAGTAGAACCAAACTATAAATAAATGTGAGTGGTAGAGCCCTTACTCATCCGGGAATTGATGGTCATCACGTGCCTGTTTCTACAGGTTGTCTTGTGCAGTCACTGTGCCTGGCTGTGGAGCAGAACCACACTCTCTGTGCGCACCTGGCAGAGCACCATGGCTTCACGCCAGAGGTCCCTGAAGACACTGACAGATAGCTCCCCCACCTTCCATCACCATCTTGTTGGCAGTTGCAGCCTCAGGGAGGACATGCCACTGTGGGCCACACTTGAGCCGCCTCCCGTGAGTCAGTGCCCTGTCTAAAGCTCTCTTTAATGAGCCTTGCCAGGCCTAATGAGCTTGGTTTGATACTCTGCTCTGTAAAAGGCTGTCTCTCACCGTCTGTCCTCGAATGACACCTGTGTCTTTGTTCTTGCCTTTACCCGAGTGGGGGTGATTCTTGGTGTTTTGATAATCCTGCTGTGCTTTTCAAAATTTCCAACTTCAGCCATACTTTCCCATCCCATCCCACCCCAGGACAGGAAATATTTGTAACTTGCCAGAACTGTCCTCTTTCCCGAGGGTGAAAGAGTAAATGAGGCAATGTCTGGAAAGTGACTGGAAAGCATGTCAAAGGTGGGCAAAGGTATACTGGCACTGGGGTCTACACACGATTTTAAATTGTCTCTGTCTTGACAGGTTTAAATTTGATATTGACTTATGAAATAAATCCATTTATGTTTGTTTTGATGTTGGCTATAATTTTTTTATATTTTTATGAGACTATTAGAGCAGATTTTCATTTGCTGACCAGAGGAGCAGTACTAAGAACACAGTTCTCCCTCTGTATGTCTCTGAAGTGCCCACCTGTCTCCTCCCAGCAGGCTTGTCACCTGTTTTCTGCCATTGATGAGTTGGATACTCTTCTCACAGGATGACTCAAGTGTCTGTGTTGTACTGACTTGCAAAATAGTCCTAAAGTCTGAAAAGTGCATTGACAATATCATTTATTCTGAGGTACTCAATACATTATTTCAATTTAACAATCTAGCCCCAGAGCCATGGCATCAGCTTCTGACGTAGCCCTAGGGGCATGCTTTGAAACAAACAGCCATGGGGTTTTTGCACAACAGAACAGACTCTGTGGGTCTGTGTCCTTCGATTCCTGGAGGAAGCTGGAGCAGACACAGTGGTGTTACAAGTTTAGGAATTATTAGTTTTTATCTGTTCAAACTGAAGAATAGATAGACACCTACCTTCATCGGATGCGGTCGGATGGAAAAGAAAAACTTAGGTAGACCAGATCTTGGTGGGGTGGGAAGGTGAGGGGGCTACCAAGGTGAGGGAGAAGGGTGGGAATGGGGAGGAGTGTGGTTTCTCAGATAAATGCTTCAAGGTTGGCTGGGGGAACAAAAATCTCAGGTTAGTTTCTGGTTCCCTTGGTTTAGAAACTTTATGTGCTATTCTAAGTTTTGTGCAAACAGATACAAGAGTTGGGTTTGGGGCTTGCTAGTTTTAGCAGAAGTCTTTTTTCTCCCCTCTCCCCTCCTCTCCACCTCCTCCCTTTCCTCCTCTTCCTTCTCTTCTACTTACTGAAGCTCTGATAGAAATATTGCTTGGTGGGGTTTCCAGCTTTCAACTTTGAATGACATAATCTTCTACAGAAGCTACCCGTACTGTGTAGTGAAGTTTTCTGGCACTTACCCAAGTAATAAAGTTCAAGGGTCTAAAACACTAGTTTCCCACAACTACGAACACAATCCCTTTTGGAGAAAGGAAAACATGTCTATGTGCTGGTGAGGGTAAACCAGAAGAAACTCGAGGGGAAGGTCTCTTAGGAGAAACGATATATCACAATTCAGCTTCTACTCTCTTTCAATGCTGACACAAGATTGATTTTATAGCAGACCCTACCCATCCCCCTTCGTATGCATGCACCTGATGGTCAGCATGCCCCAGTGATTTCCAGTGCACCTCTGTGCCTGACTTCCCTTCCCCAACCACACACCCCTGTGTTCTGGTGCCAGGAAATTAACATTCCCCAAGAGCAACCCTCAACTACAAACCGATGGAGTTGGTGTGTAAATACCCCAACACCCTCACTCTTCTCACGGGATGACTGAAGTGTCTGTGTTGTACTGACTTCCAAAGTTGCCCCACAGGGTCAAGCTCCAGTTGCCCTCTATTGTAGCTGCCTCGGTAAATGTACTCCCCATTGGCTGCCTTCCTTCCTTCCCTACCCCAATTCCCACTTCATACTGGTGCTCCCTGCGCCTCCTAAACTACTTGCCCTGGCATCCATACTTCAGGGTCTGCTTCCAGGGGAAGCCAACGAAGACAACTTTGAAACATTCATTTAACCAACATTTATTGGATGCCTATTGTATACCAGGCACTGTGATGAACCAGATGACACAGGTCTTGCCTGTTTGGAACGACACATGCTCTCCTCCCTCTCTCTTCCTCCTCGCCATTGAAATCTTCAGTCTGTTTCTCCTCCATTCTGTTCTACCCATGGATTCCCAAATCGCTGTCATAATATCATTCTCATTATGACCCTTTCCAGCGTAAAAACCCATGACGGCTTCTCATGACCCCAAGCCCCCAACTTCACGCTTTTTGAAGTGGTACTTGAGGATGTCATGACCGAGCCCTAAGCTTTGCTTCTCAACAGTCTCAGGTCTTATTTCTCCCCCTTTCCCGTGTGTCCTGTGATCTGGCCTTTCCAGAGCAGTGGGATGAGCATAATCACACCAAGGGTAGGAGCACGGACTTTGGAGCCAGAGGCACGGCTCTGTCACCCAATGTTAATACCAGCGTGATCTCGGGCAAATGATTTGACCTCTCTGTGTTTCGGTTACTTCACCTGTAAAATGGCATAGCATGACTTAGTCTCTAGAGTCACTGTGAGGAGTAAGTGAGAGAGTGCACATAAAGCACATAGAACAGAAGCTGGGCTGCTGTAAATACTGTCATTATTGCTAGTATTGGGGTCCATCACATGTGGAACACACAGCACGTGCTTGTGTTGTGCCCTGCCCGGACCATATTCCCCCTTTTCAGTGCATTTAACAAACGTCTCACTCAAGACCCCACTCAAGTATTAACCTCTCAATACAGCTTTCTCTTACCAGCTCCTCACACCAGCCCTAAGAAATCATTGCTCTCAGTTTTTCAGTTCCATGGCATTTTATATATATATTTGTACTAACACTATATTATGGCTGAGAGAGAGAGAGAGAGAGAGAATCTCCCATGTGGACTATGAGCTCTCTCAGTGTGGGGACTGTATATTATTTGTCTTTATATCTCCAATGTCCAGTATAGTACCTGGAATGTGGTTGGTGCTCCATGAAATTTAACGTAAGAAGGAGCAAGTGTATACATGAATGAATGAATGGATTTGTTGCAGGATATAGAGTAGGAGCCACATCTAAAGCCAACCTATCTTCTGCCTCTCTCTTGAGAACTCCAATAGAGCAGGCAAATCTGTCCCGATCCTCCAACAGTCTATTTGCTTCACATCCTTCATCAGTCCTCACCCCTCCCCCTCATTACACCTCCTTTCTAGTACTTTTCCTCTGGGCCCATAGAACATAAGGATGTGATACTGAAAGACTCAGCATTTGAGCAGAGAGGCAGGTTGCCATAGTAACCACCCACAAAATATAGTGCCAGCGAGTGCAACTACAGACGGTCCCTGACTCGCAGCTTACGGTTTTTCTGTTTTATGATGTTGTGAAAGTGATATGCAGTCCATAGAAACTTCGAGTTTTGAACTTGGATGTCCTCCTGGGCTGGTGCTATGCCCTAAGATCCTCTCCAGTGATGCTGAGCGGGGGCAGCCCCTGCTCCTAGTCGGCCATGCGAATCCAGGGGTAAACAACCAGTAGGGATACTGACAGTCTGTACCCATATAGCCATTCTCTTTGTCACTTTCAGTTGAGTGTTCACCAAATTACACAAGAGAGCCCACACTTCATTGTCAAGGGGGCTTTGTGTGAGATGATTTTGCCCAACCGTAGGCTAATGGAAGTGTTCTGCGCACACTGAAGATCAGCAGGGCTAAGCTATGACGTTTGGTAGGTTAGGTGTACTAAATGCATTTCGACTTAGGATATTTTCAATTTGCAATGGGTTTTTCGGTGGGTAACCCCATCATAAATGGAGGCAGATCTGTTTCTCCCTTCAGGCCTCCACTCCCAGCCTGGCCATGGCTGATGGGAGGCAGCAGAGGGATATTCCGGAGCATTTCCACATTAAGTGTGTGCTGTGCCCCTTGCCTCTTCATTTCATACTGCTGTTGTGAGTTTTTAGAGCTTGCTTTTCTGTAGGGATTTTGTTTCCTTGGAAGTGGGGAGGCATGGGCATTTAACAAACTTCTCACTCAACACCCCACTCAAGTCTTGACCTCTCAATACAGCTTTCCCTTACCTGCTCCTCATACCAACCCTAAAAAATCATTGTTCTCAGTTTTTCAATTCCATGGTACTGGAACCCAAGTCGCCTTGTTAAATGGTTCTTAAAACAGCAGGAGCCTACCCTTGGTGTCCTGTTCTCCTGCCTTAGAAATGCTTTGGGGATTAATGAGAGGAAGCTTGCTTGGTGCTTATGAGCTCCTGTTGAGCCAGAAACAAGCCACAGGTGCGTTGTATTCAGTCTTGGGTTGGAGGATCCTGGGAAGGACTAGTTCCTCCAGCATTGTTCTCAGGACTGCTGTTTACTACTGGGCTTTGCACCAGAGTCACATGGGAAATGTCTTTGCATTTCCTGTAAAAACGGCTGTAGGGAAACTTCCTTACAATAAGCGAGAGTCTGATGATAAATTCTGAGAACTTGGGGCCCAGGAAATGTTTATTTATTTCTCTTCGTGAACCATGGCTTATTTTTTTGTTGTTGTTCCCTACTAATGGACAGTGAATGTCATATGGCTGCTGGAAGTTCTGAGCAACACATGAGGTTCCCAGTGCTATTCTCCTCAGCCAGCACGCCTTGTTACAACATTCATATATATATATATATATTCCCCTTTTTGGCCTTTTTTTGAAACTGTAATTTTATTAGAAATTACCATCTATCTTGTCAGTGACTGGGGACGGAGCAAAAATGGTATGAGTACCCGGTATATTGAAGAATCCGAATCATGACATGTTTTCCCCATAATTTCAACCGACTGGGCTGGATTAAGTCTCCCACCTAACACTACGGCCTTTTACTTTCATTTATAAAACAACCCATTTTGGTCTTAAAATTCAGTCTTGTTCATTGAAAACTTCTCTCTCATTTCTGAGTCACATGATTTCTCCTCCTTCTCAACCATCCCGCATAGACTAGACTTGGGGGTCTGTTAGCTAGGAGTGAAGCAGGGGGTGGGGGGATTGTAAGTCTTTGCCCTCACCCTTCTCTGTGAGCTCCAATGGGCCCTGCTGACAGGGGGTGCCTCTAAGTAGCCCTCCAATGTGTGAGTGGTCCCTCTGGAAATCTAGCCACTTTGTCCGGCAGACCCCCGGCTCGTGGCAGCTTTGGTCAGACGTGGGGGCACCCCTTGCACATGCTGTGGTAGTCTCAGGCAAGGCTGTAGCCATAGAGCTCACCTTCCATCCCTTGGGCATTTGGGTGTGCATGTGCCTCCTTCTTACCTCCTGGGAGCGGGGAAAGTGGGGTGTGGTGCAGGATGGCGAGTGTGGTGGCAACACAGAGAATAAAATGCCTGCCAGTCAGCCTCAACCATCCCAAGTGATTCTCTTAAGTTCCCCTGTACTTGGGTTTGGGGGTGTGGAAGCAGAAGGAGGAAAGGCAAAATAGTTTCATTTTGCAAATGCTTCCTACCGGTCCACCTCAAAAGGTGACCCCTCCTCTCTCCTCAGGTCCCTCTTGTGTGGACAGGGGTGCGTTGGAGGGAGGAGATGGTTCTGCTAAGATGGCCCCTTCTGGTAAGTCTTGGAAGGATGCAGTTGGACCCAGCTTCTGCGGGTTCTCTGACGTGAGACTCTGCGCTCCCTGGTGACTTTTGTTTTCAGTGATGACCCTTATTCACAATTCTGGGAAAATGGGGGGAAACATCACACATGACCCACAATCCCATCCTGTGACATAAGGAAATTGTCAAAAATTGTTTCCTGAGTACATGAAGGTTTTATGGCACCAGAGGAAAAAAAAACAGACTTTTGTTTCATTCATTTATTCATGCATTCATTCATTTATTTTTAAGTAGGCTCCATGCCCAGCATGGGCACAAACTCCCAACTCTGACATCAAGAGTTGCATGTTCTACAAACTGAGCCAGCCAAGTGCCCCATATTTTGTTTTGTTTTGTTTTGTTTCCTGGCAGTCCTCTCCTTTATGGATGTCAGACCTTTTTATTTTAAGGAAAGGACTAATAACAGCCTTGTCCTTTCCAATCTTCCCTTTGCCTGTAGGGGACAGTGGCTTCATCTAGAGCTCAGGATTTTTTTTTTTTAATTTCAATTCAATTAATTAACGTATAATGTATTATTGGTTTCAGAGGTAGAGGTCAGTGATTCGTCAGTCTTATATAATACCCAGTGCTCATTACGTCACGTGCCTTAAAGTCTATCACCCAGGTACTTCATTCCCCCACCTACCTCCCCTCCAGCAACCCCCAGTTTGTTTCCCATGATTAAGGGTCTCTTATGGTTTGTCTCCCTCTCTGGTTTTGTCTTGTCCTATGTTTTCCTCTCTTCCCCTATGATCCTCTGTTTTGTTTCTTAAATTCCACATATCAGTGAGATCATATGATAATTTCTTTCTCTGATTGACTTATTTCGCTTAGCATAATACCCTCTAATTCCTTCCACGTTGTTGCAAATGGCAAGATTTCATTTTTTTGTTGGCTGAGTAGTATTCCATTGTATATATATACCACATCTTCTTTATCCATTCATCTGTCAATGGACATCTGGGCTCTCTCTGTGGTTTGGCTATTGTGGACATTGTTGCTATAAACATTGGGGTGCATGTACCCCTTCAGATCACTACATCTGTATCTTTGGGGTAAATACCCAGTAGTGCACTTGCTGGGTCATAGGGTAGCTCTATTTTCAACTGTTTGAGGAACCTCCATACTGTTTTCCAGAGTGGCTGCACCAGTTTGCATTCCCACCAACAGTGTAGGAGGGTTCCCCTTTCTCCACATCCTTGCCAACATCTGCTGTTTCCTCACTTGTTAATTTTAGCCATTCTGACGGGTGTGTGGTGGTATCTCATTGTAGTTTTGATTTGTATTTCCCTGATGCCAAGCGATGCTGAGCACTTTTTCATGTGTCTGTTGGCCAGTTGTATGTCTTCTTCGCAGAAATGTCTGTTCATGTCTTCTGTCCATTTCTTGATTGGATGATTTGTTCTTTGAGTGTTGAGTTTGATAAGTTCTTTTAGATTTTGGATACTAGCTGTTTATCTGATATTTCATTTGCCAAATATCTTCCCCATTCTTTTGGTTGTCTTTTGGTTTTGTCAACTGTTTCCTTCACTGTGCAAAAGCTTTTTATTTTGATGAAGTCCCAGTAGTTCATTTTTGCCTTTGTTTCCCTTGCCTTTGGAGATGTATCTAGTAAGAAGTTGCTGTGACTGAGGTCATAGAGGTTGCTGCCTGTGTTCCCCTCTAGGATTTTGACGGATTCCTGTCTCACATTTGGTTCTTTCATCCATTTTGAGTCTATTTTTGTGTGTGGTGTAAGGAAATGGTCCAGTTTCATTCTTCTGCATGTGGCTGTCCAATTTTCCCAGCATCGTTTGTTGAAGAGACTGTCTTTTTTTCCATTTGACCTTCTTTCCTGCTTTGTCAAAGATGAGTTGACCATAGAGTTGAGGGTCCATTTCTGGGCTCTCGATTCTGTTCCATCGATCTATGTGTCTGTTTTTGTGCCAGTACCATACTGTCTTGATGATGACAGCTTTGTAATAGAGCTGGAAGTCTGGAATCGTGATGCCGCCAGTTTTGGTTTTCCTTTTCAACATTCATTTGGCTATTCCTGGTCTTTTCTGGCTCCATACACATTTTAGGACTATTTGTTCCAGCTCTGTGAAAAAAAACTGATGGTATTTTGATAAGGATTGCATTGAACGTGTAGATTGCTCTAGGTAGCATAGATATTTCAACAATATTTGTTCTTCCAGTCCATGAGCATGGAATGTTTTTCCATTTCTTTGTGCCTTCTTCAATTTCTTTCATGAGTGTTCTGTAGTTTTCTGAGTACAGATTCTTTGCTTCTTTGGTTAGGTTTATTCCTAGGCATCTCATGGTCTTGGGGACAATTGTAAATGGGATCAACTCTAATTTCTCTTTCTTCTGTGTCATTGTTAGTGTATAGAAATGCAACTGATTTCTGTGCATTGATTTTATGCCACTTTGCTGAATTCCTGTATGAGTTCTAGCAATTTTGGGGTTGAGTCTTTTGCATTTTCCACATAGAGTATTATGTCATCTGTGAAGAGTGAGAGTTTGACTTCTTTGCTGATTCAGATGCCTTTATTTCTTTTTGTTGTCTGATTGCTGAGGCTAGGACTTCTAGTACTATATTGAACAGCAGTGGTAATAGTGGATATCCCTGGCATGTTCCTGACCTAAGGGGAAATTCTCTCAATTTTTCACCATTGAGAATGATATTTGCTGTGGGCTTTTCATAGATGGCTTTTATGATATTGAGGTATGTTCCCACTGTCCCTACACTGTGGAGAGTTTTAATCAAGAAAGGATGCTGTACTTTGTCAAATGCTTTTTCTGTGTCAATTGAAAGGGTCATATGTTTCTTGTCCTTTCTTTTATTTATGTAGTGTATCACACTGATTGATTTGCAGATGTTGAGCCACCCTTGCAGCTCAGGAGTAAATCCCACTTGGTCGTGGTGAATAATCCTTTTAATGTACTGTTGGATCCTATTGGCTAGGATTTTGGTGAGAATTTTTACATCCCTGTTCATCAGGGATATTGGTCTGTAATTCTCCATTTTGGTGAGGTCTTTGGTTTTGGGATCAAGGTAATGCTGGCCTCATTGAAAGAGTTTGGAAGTTTTCCTTCCATTTTCTATTTTTTGAAACAGTTTCAGAAGAATAGGTATTAATAGGTATTAATTCTTCTGTCCATACTGATTAGGTTCCTAGCTGCTTCTTGTTCTCTTTTTTGAGGTGAGTTTTTCTGTCTTGTCATTCTGTCCAGAGAAGAAAAGATGAACAAGAGAACAAAATACTAAAATGGCAACAATGGCCCTAGAGAAATATACTCTAAACAAATCAGAAGAGACCTGAAACCAAAAAAAAAATAAAATAAAATAAAAATGTTTTAAACATTTAAAAAAAAAAACTTAAAAAAGAGAGAATATAATCAGACAGGTGAACAGAATAGAGCAATACACTGGATCCTGTGTGTGTTTTGGTCTGTTTGTTAGAAAACTAGATTCTAAAATTGTAAAGAAAGAAAAACTTATATATATACGAAAATAAAATTAAATACATTGAAAAGATAGAATGTAACTGTAAAGATGAAAATTTAAAAAGACTTTAACAAAACAAAACAAAACAAAACAAAGAAACCCCCAAAAATGGAAGAAGAAAAAAGAGAGAGAGAGAATATGGTCAGACAGATGAACAGAACAGAGCCATGCACTAGATTTTGGGTGTATTTTGGTCTGTTAGAAGAAACTGCATCCCAAAATTGTAAACAAAGAAAAAGTTATACATACATATACAAAAATAAAATTAAATACAATGAAGATAGAATGTAACTGTAAAAATAAAAATTAAAAAAGATTTTAAAAAAGAGTTGATAAAATAAGAAATTAGTTGAAAAAGGAAAGAGAAAAAACATTTAAAAAGAATTAAAGTTGAAAGACTAAAGAATCCTGGGGAAAAAACCATTAATTCTGTGTACTGTATTCTGCTAGCGCTGGAGTTTTGCAGTTCTCATTGATTGGTAAACTTGGTCTTGGCTAGATGTTCTTGCGGATCTTCTGGGGGAGGGGCCTTTTGCGTTGATTCTCAAGTGTATTTGCCCCAGGCGAATTGCACTGCCCTTGCCAGGGGCCAGGCTAAGTAATCTGCTCTGGTTTGCTCTATGTGGCTTTTGTTCCCTGAAGGCTTTCTGCACAGCTTTAGAGGACGAGAATGAAAATTGCAGCCTCCCAGTCTCTGGCCCTGGAGGAGCCAAGAACTAGGGGCCCCTCTCCTCCGTGCACCTTCAGGGAAAAACAGTCAATCACTCCTGTCTCCCTGGTCTCCAGCCTGACTCCATGCTCACCTGGACTGTGACTGAGCATTTCTATCTCTGGCACATGACCTAGTTTGGAGTCTCCAAACCCTGCAAATTCTTGCGGTGTGCTCTGGCACTGCTCTTCCTGGGGGAGAGAGCGGGGGGATGTCACGGGTTCTGCCACTTGTTGGCCCCTGCTTGGACAGCAGTTGCCTGACCATACCGTGGTTCACGGTTTATGGCAACTCTGAGCTGAGAGCCCACTCCTGGGCTCACTGTTTGCAGTCGGCTTCCCGGGTCCAATGCCTGGGAGCTCTGCAGCACTTGGGCACCTCCGGTTCTTCCTGTGACCCCGAGGATTCTGAGACCACACTGTCCCACCTAGGGTTCTGCCCCCACTTAGCCACTTCAGCACCGTTCAGGCCAGGACATCCCTCAGTGGAGAAGACTTTGAGAAGCTCATGATTCTGTACTCTGCCGCTGTATCACTTTCCAGTGCCGGCTGATGGAGTCTCCCTCCTCCCCTGCCACTTCTCTTCCCATATATCACCTCGGATTCACTTCTCCACACCTCCTACCTCGCAGAAAGTGGTTGCTTTTCTATTTGTAGAGTTGCAGCTATTCTCTTCTTCCATCTCTGGCTGAGTTCGCAGGTGTTCAGAATGATTTGATAGCTATCTAGCTGAATTCCTGGGACCAGATGAAACAAAGGTCTCCTACTCCTCCACCATCTTGGATTCCTCTAGAGCTGAGGATTTTGTGACATCTGTTTTGTGGGCTCCAGAGAGAGATATTTGGGGGCTCACTTCCTAATTCTCAGTTCTCAGGTAGGTGGTTGCTAAATATCTCTGGCTATCCATCATTGACTAGAGAAAATTTCCATGTTCTTTTCAGTCCACGAGTTGGGAAACATGCTATGTGGTGAAGTTCAAGAGGAACCTGTTTTCCTGCTCCAAGGGATTAAGGAAACTGATAATAAGCAGTTGGGTAAATCCCTATCAAAAAAGGACAAAAGGCATAGAAATCTATGGGAGAGCAATCCTCTTTGTATAGCTCTACAAAACCAGTTTGGATGGTACATTTGTTTTGTGGCTACAGTACTATTAAAACAGAGAGAAACCTACCTCCTATAGATAGATGGGATGGGGTAGCATGGTGGGGGTATGCACTTAAAAAGTAGGATTATCTCTATTGTCAGTCATCTGAGGAGCACACACACCCCTCAGAACCTCAACTGAGGTCAATGTCCCCAGGTATAAAGCAAAGCTACCATTTCTCAAACATTAACTGTGTGCCAGGTTCCATCCAAAATGGTTATCGAGTATGATACCATGTATTCTCCACAATAACACCAGGGAGTGCATCCTATTAATATAGGTGGGAAAGCAGAGGCACAGAGAAGTTAAGTCTTGTCTAAGAACCAGTAAGCAGTAGAGTGTGGATTTGAACCTGAGCAATTTCCCTTCAGAGCCCAAATTCTGAACCCCCTGCTATATTATGGCTGCCCTGGTGTGGGCAGGATTCTTTGGGGCTGGGGGTTGTGCAGTAACCTAAGCTGGAGAACTAGAATAAAGTCCACCAGCCAGGGGAGCAGAAACCAGCTCATTGTATGACTCATGGTTTTTCTTGTTTTTTGTTTTTTACCTACACATTTTTTTCCTGTGGGATTTTTTTTTTTTTTGTGGTGTTGATTATACCCTTTTTAATTTAATTAGGGAGTCCATGAGAATGGGGTTTTTGGGTCAGACTGACACAGAGGGATCAGGGTACCTTGAGGCCACCATGATGAGCAAGGGATCGAAGTGAGACAACACCAAAAGTATGTTGGCAAAGGAGGGCCTAGTCCCCATTGCATGGTTCATTCACATTTGTCCCCATCTGGGCATTCTCTCTCTGTGGCCAAAACTTGGAGTTCCTGCTTTGATTTTGTTGGAGAACACAGTAATTTTTAAGATAATAACTTTAGAAAGAAGTTAGTAATAAAAAAAAAAGAAACAATTTGGAAAGTTTTGGTCAGAAAGGACATGTTAAGCTTTGACCACAGGGAAAAAAGAATCTAGTCCAGACAATGTTCCTGAAGTGCACTAGCAATTTGTCTAATGTGATACAGATTCTTGTTATAGCAGCACCTCCTCAGGCCATCATTTGGGAGAAATGAAGTATTTCATAGTAGTAAGTGTCACAGCTAATGAGAATTAGTTCTTTCAATATTGTTTTTAAGTTTTTACACCTTTGTACAAAGGAGATTTTGTTGTTGTTGTTTTTTTTCTTTCAGGTGATAGCTCTATCAGTCCTGCATCCTGATGGTGGTGGTGATTACATGAATTAATTACATGTGTTAAAGTTCTCAGAACTCGGGCGCCTGGGTGGCTCAGTTGGTTAAGCGACTGCCTTCGGCTCAGCTCATGATCCTGGAGTCCCGGGATCGAGTCCCGCATCGGGCTCCCCGCTCAGCGGGGAGTCTGCTTCTCCCTCTGACCCTCTCCCCTCTCATGCTCTATCTCATTCTCTCTCTCAGATAAATAAATAAAATCTTTTTAAAAAATTCTCAGAACTGTACACACTGCCAATAGTCAATTTTATTGTGTGGTAATTTTCTAAGTGAAAAAAATTTAAAGGAAAAAAATCCTACACTTTCTAAGGGAAATATTAAAATGTGTACCTCCTAGGGGTACCTTGCTGGCTCAGTTGGAAGAGCATGTGACTTTTGATCTTGGGGTTTTGAATTCAAGCCCCATGTTGGGCGTAGAGCTTACTTAAACAAATAAAATAAAAATAAAAAATAAATAAAAGACGAAGACTTTTCTTTTTTAAAAAGTGTGTACTTCTCAGCCTTTTTTAACAGGGTAAACTGCATATGAATTTACCTCTTCTGTGCATTTCAGGGGCATTTGAGCAGCAGGGAACCGATGTTCCCTCTGTAGAAGAAAAGTAATGAAATTTAAGTGCCAGGACCCAGCATTATCACAGGCCCATGAGTGCGGGCTCTAGCTGAGCATGTTTGAGGTGGGGAAGGAAGCAAGGTTGCAAAGGAATTATTTGCGTGTAAACACTTCTGTTAAATTGCTGAGAAATCTCAGTAAAAGGAGATGTAACTCTTCAGAACTCTGGTAATTCGGTATGTGTGTGTTTTTCCCAATGGAAATAAATATTCACTTTTATATCTAATTGTGCATTACATACTGGTGTTCTTTTTCTTAAAGAAAGTCCCTTAGGGGACACCTGGGTGGCTCAGTCGGTTAAGAGCCTGCCTTCGGCTCAGGTCATGATCCCAGGGTCCTGGGATTGAGCCCCACATCGGGCTCCCTGCTCAGCAGGGAGTCTGCTTCTCCCTCTGTCTGCTGCTCCCCGTGCTTCTGTTCTCTCTCTCTCCCCTCTCTCTCTCTGACAAATAAATAAAATCTTAAAAAAAAAAGTCCCCTAGGGGCACCTGGGTGGCTCAGTTGGTTAAGTGACTGCCTCTTGGTTTCAGCTCAGGTCATGATCTTGGAGTTATGAGTTCGAGCCCCACGTCAGGCTCTGGCTTAGCTCAGAGTCTGCTTGGGACTCTCTCTCCCTCTCCTTCTGCCCCTCCTCCCTGCTCTCTCTCTCTCCCCAACCCCCTGAAATAAATAAATAAATCTGAAAGAAAGAAAGAAAGAAAGAAAGAAAGAAAGAAAGAAAGAAAGAAAGAAAAAAAAAGTCCCTTAAATTATATAAGCTTCAGATCCTACAAAATCCAAGTCCACTCCCACTCAAGGGTTACAGAGGTGTGTTGGGCATTTGATAACCCACTCAGCGGTCCTCTAGTCATGGAGCTGGGTTCTTAGAGGTTTTTGTCATTGCTCCATTTTTTTTTCCTGTGGCAGTCTGCTTGCCTCCAATAGTACTCACATTTTCTTTGTTGATTCCCTTCTTCGGATCTAGCTGGGGCTAGAAAGCCATATAATGAAGCTTTTTAGAATGACTTAACTCTGGGTTAGAGATTCACAAAGTTTCTTGTATTTGACCACGATGCCTAGGATTTTTTCTACTCATTTCCCAGCACCCACATATCCTTCAGATGGTTGATGTTCCTACACAAGTTATTACCACGTGAGTTAGATTTTTATCATATTTTGCTTGTTAATAAAACAGGATGTTTCATTTTGAAAAAAAAAAAAGAGAAAGTAGGGTGTTAGGACTTCATAAATGTTTATGAAGCTTTTAAGCTGCTTCGTACAGCCATCCTGATTCTCCAAGGAAGCACTCAACAGTGTACAAGCAGGTACATACTTTCCATCAACATTTGGGGTTTTAGAGGCTCTAGGAGCGCCTGGCTGTGTCCATTTCAGGCTCTGGCTGTAATAAGTAGGGTGAGCTTTATAAGTGATGCCCCTGCCCCATTCCACCGCCCCCAGGGCTCCTCTGGATTGGGTCTTCAAGGCCAAGTTCAGTGATGTCACTGTAGCTTGTGGCCAGCAGGGGGCTGTGGCACTTAGTGGCCTCCCAGACTTTAGGCTGCAGAATTGATGAGAAGCAGAGGGTGTGCATCCAACCTAAGAGCCTCTCACTACTATTCTTTCCAAGCCTCATTCTCCATCTCCACCCTAAGTCTGACATAGAAATAGATACCAGTAATGAATAATAATAACTATGATTTGTGTTAACTGCTCTATAATTGACAGGTTGTAAAGAATGCTTATTATTTACAGCAAAAACCTTATGACACTTCAGTCCTGATCTAGACAACATTTCTTTTCCAGGTGCCTGATTGAGTTAACCTCATCGAGTGAAAAGGTGGAGGACTGCAAGAAGCCAACAATTTCCTCCAATCTGAGCCAGGAAGGGAAGCCATTCTTCCTTTCCTGCAATACTGGACGTAGTTATAATAGGTACACCATGACTCACAGGTCTCACATCTAAGAAGTCTTTGGGCCCATTTCTGCCTCCAAAGCTGATGTTTCCAGTGATAAGAACCTAAGAAGTCTTAGCTGTTTGGTTACACTTTAACCTTGGCCAGACGAGATAATGGGAGACATTGGGTACAGGACCAGGGAAACCCACACTCTTCTGTCTTCCTAAGGGGCAGAGGATGGAAGACCCTGCTGAGAAAGGCTTTCTTGTCTAAGTGAAAATGAGGCAGCAAATCTAGTGACAAGAGCATGGCTTCCTTATTGGGCACTTGATGTTCAAGTCTGGCTACTAAGTTGTTATATGATCTCAGCTCTTCTATGGACTTCCCCTTCCCAGTCCTCATCTGGAAAATGGGCTTTTACCACACCAGGACCTTGCTTAACACACTCGTGTGTTTTTATTTATCTTTTAAATAACTAATTGTCATTGCCATCAGTGTGGACTAAAGAATTCCAGAAAGCCCATAAATTAAAGCTTATCACCACTGTGCCTGGTGGTGTTTGATGATATTGTTGCTCATATTGTCCTTCACCAGACAGGAATGAGCCACCAACTTGTGTCAAACATTGTGTTGGGCATTGTTTTTGTATAAATCAAAGCAGTCATAATCTTTTTTTTTTTAAGATTTTATTTATTTATTTGAGAGAGAGAATGAGAGATAGAGAGCACGAGAGGGAAGAGGGTCGGAGGGAGAAGCAGACTCCCTGCTGAGCAGGGAGCCTGATGCGGGACTCGATCCCGGGACTCCAGGATCATGACCTGAGCCGAAGGCAGTCACTTAACCAACTGAGCCACCCAGGCGCCCAAAGCAGTCATAATCTTTACCCTCAAGGAATTTACAGGTTAGTGGGGGGTTCGGGTGCAACACTGTGGGTGTTGTGTATGTAGGGAACACAGCGGGCCACGTGGAGGGTCCCCTCTCTCATACTTGGGGCCAGAGAAGACTTGAGCTGAATTTTGAAGGAAGAGTAGGAAATAATGAGATGAAAAAGAGCAAGGGGGCATCCAGGGAGCAAGAACAGCATTGCCACACACAGGCATACTGTTCATTAGTGACAACCTGAGTGTCTCGTGAAGAAAACCAAGAGTAATATAGCTCTCTGGCCCAGAGGTCAGGAAATCTGGGGTTGTGGTCTGACACTGTCAACAGCTTTGTGAAACTGGTCCACCCAGTCACTTAATCGCTCTGGGCTTGTTTACTCAACGATCCAAGTGAACGCAGGCTGGTTGTGCTCAAAGATGGCCCCAGGCCTAACTTTCTATACAGTTCTGCATTTTGGGTTAACCCTAAGAAGCCAAATGAGGGTTCCAGGCATCCAGTGACATTGTACCTTGGCTGGCAGCCCAAAGGTCATCAATCAAGCTCCTGAATGCAGTGGTGATGCACTGACTGTATCTAGCTCAGGGCCATGCACAGCACAACTGCCCAAACAGTGTTCTGTAAAACACTGGTCCTCGGCACTTCACCTCCCATCCGGGGGGATGGAAAATAGTGATAATCATTTAGAACCAGGGAAGTCTGATATGTGACGTGTTGGCCAGGCAGCAAGATGCTGAGTGATGGGGCAGAGAATTTTGGATTTGTGCCTTGAAATCATTTTACGGAAAAAGTTGGAAAGCTAGCCCCATCCTTGTCAGGCCCTCAATATTTTTTTCTTTCTTTCTTTCTTTCTTTCTCTCTCTCTCTCTCTCTCTTTCTTTCTTCCTTCCTTCCTTCCTTTCTTTTCTTTCTTTCTAGTAGACTCCATAGCCAACGTGAAACCCAACCCAGGGCTTGAACTCATGACCCTGAGATCAAGACCTGAACTGAAATCAAGAGTCAGACGCTTAACAGTTTAGCCACCCTGGCGCCCCAGGCCCTTAATATTTCTGATGGATGGGGAGCTCCAACACACATTCAGCTTCTGGAAGATTAAGATGTTAACCTTGGATGTGGCTTTTGAAAAGCTCAGGATCCAGTTTCTTCCAACTCATTTAGATATGATACAGTGTTTATCCAGCTGCTGTGAGGGGAAAAATAAATTCCTGGGCTGGAGGTGGGAGCCGGACAGCAGGGTGGTCAGGCGCGATTAGTCCTCATCTGTTCCTAGCTCCAGCAGCCAGTGTTTCCTTAATGGATCACAGCAAAGGGCCGTCTTGTACCCCTCACTCCCTACTCCTACTCTTCCCCCTTGCCTCGTATTCTGGAAATAGCTCCTACCCTTTGTGGGTCAGATCCTTTTCACTCTTTAGATCTGGTTGTGAACGATCTTGGTGTCCTTTCCCCTCAAAGAAGCCCCTTCCCCGTTCCTGCTTGAAGTCAGCCGAGAAGGCAGGGGAACAAGGACTGGGCCAGAAATGGACACTCTCACTGCTTGACCAAAGGAGAACAGACGTTAAGGCCAAGGGCCTCAAGCTCTGAAGCTGTTCAATATAAAGTAGCAAGAGCAGTGTTAAACACCTAAAGAGGTAATGAGGATCGGGGAAATTTTGCTTGAAGTTTTTTTTTTTTTTTTTAAGATTTTTATTTATTTATTTTTTAACAGAGAGAGAGAGAGAGAGAGAGAGCACAAGCAGGCAGAGCGGCAGACAGAGGGAGAGGGAGAAGCAGGCTCCGAGCAGGGAGCCCGACGCGGGGCTCAATCCCAGGATCCTGGGATCATGACCCGAGCCGAAGGCAGCCGCTCAACCGACTGAACCACCCAGGCGCCCCTTGCTTGAAGTTTTAACATTATTTATCGTTCTTTTAAACTGAGTCCTTCATGACCTTGCAAGCTCAAACGGCGCTTCCCCATCAAATCTGAGAAAAAGTTCTAATGATAATAAGTGATCTCCAGAGAGACTTACAGGCTAAATGAACCACACCTGGAGGATAGTCTAAGAGTCCAATTCAAGAACTTTAAGTTCAAGTACTGAGCCTGGGTGACTCAGTCAATAAGCATCTGCCTTCGGCTCAGGTCATGATCCCAGTGTCCTGCGATCGAGCCCCGCATCGGGCTCCCTGCTCCGCGGGAAGCCTGCCTCTCCCTCTCCCATTCCCCCTGCTTGTGTTCCCTCTCTTGCTGTCTCTATCAAATAAATAAAACTTTAAAAAAAAAAGAGAGAGAAGAACTTCAAGTACTGTTTCCTTGTCAAGGACAATGTGGGAGGAAAAGGTAAAGGGAGACAAGGGATCAGTAAGCAGAACAAGGGGGATCTGTTCAAGGGTTTCTTCTTGGAGCCAAAATCCCATTAAAATCATGTTTGTTTCCACTGCAACCCCTGAGTTCAAAAGAGGTCCATTTGAGATTTTTTTCTTTCCTTCAAACCCTTGAACTATATTTAAGCCTCTGGGTTTATGATGGTATCCGGTCTAAAACTGCCAGTTTCAGAAAACCTTTGTACCTTATTGCTGATTTAGGCAACACTGAGGATTAATGACATATTGGGTGGAGTGTTTGAAATGAGATTAAACTGTAGCCGAGCTGATTGTTGCTTCAGCTTGAATTGGTGAGGGATGGGCCAACCTGGGGTGGGGGTGTTGGGGGGAGGAATAAAAGTCTTGCTTTCCTTGCCCTGAGGAAACCGCTTTTGAACAATAAACAAAATGGCTCCCTGCTTTAGATAGGTGACTACACTTGGAAATCTGTAGATGAGTCTTTGGCATTGTGGCAAGCACAGTTTCAGATATAAGGTGGTATCTCTTAATTAAAGCATATAGCTACTGTCTTGAGGATCCTTTGGCTGCTTGGAGGGACAGATTGAAGGGGTAGCAGGAGGTGGGGGCAGGGAGCTTGCCTGATGTGATGAAAGCAAGGTCTTCCTTTTCCATATAGGAATGCTTCTCAGCTCGCATTCCACCCTACATTGAGGTGCTCAATGCATCTCCACTATATTAAGAGGCACCAGTTGTGAGAAATAAAAGATTGTGTTTATAACAATGTACGAAGCATAGAGAACATATCTTGGAAGTCATTCCCTCTGATTATTTTGCACCATAATTGGGGCCAACTGCTATTTTTTACAAGTCATGGATGAGTTCCATGGCTCCCTAAAGCATTTTTGTTTCAGTTGTTTGGAATATGGCATAACGTCATATTATTCCCTGTCACGTGCATCCTTGGAATTACCTGATTAGAGGGTGAGGAGCAGTTTAGCTGCTAATGTTCAGCTTCATGTGTTATTCGAACTGTACTGTCTCTCTGCCTCTGTGTGTAAACAGCATGGTTATGAGAAGCTGCTTCTTTCATTATTTCTGTGGTCTCTCTGAATAAGGGATTATCGTTAGATTGGATGAGAAGTACCTCTGAGAAGTCAATGTGACGCCCACATACAATGTGGTCCCAGAAGTTGCCCTCCAGGATAGTTGTTCTCAGACATGGCTCATATTATAGTCACCTGGGGAGTTTTAAAAAATCCAGATGCTCAGACTGCACCTAGACCAGTTTAATCAGATTATCTCGAGGAGGGATGCAGGCTCCATTATTTCTTAAAATGTCCCGGCTGATTACAGCATGCAACAAAGTTTGAGAACCGGCTCTCAAGAATCCCCAGAGATTTAGTGTTGAGACCTGATGATGAGCTCTGCACCTCACATAGGGAACTGGTGAGGCTAGAGAGGGCATTTATCTGAGACAAAGAAAGTGGGGTATGGAGACCTTACAGTTGTGAATGTCGATGCCCCACAGACCATGTGAGGTGCAGTATGCCCCCTCAGGGCCTCTACCTTTGCTTCAAAAACAGCACGGATCATGTCTCAGAATGTGGACCTCGGATAACAGGCTGACATGTGACATGTCAATCTTAATTAATTTTTTTAAAGTCGGTTCCACACCCAAGGTGGAGCCCAACACGGGGCTTGAACTCAGGACTCTGAGATCAAGACCTGAGCTGAGATCAAGAGTGAAACGCTTGACTGAGACACCCGGGCGCCCCTGACATGTCAATCTTGACTAAATAACTAAGCAGACATCTTAAGCATGCGATCAGCCCAGATGGGTATGAGTGTTCTGTCCATTTGCTTCCTAGCTATTTCCAAGCGTGAATTTATGCTGTGAGCCATGATCCATTTTTCTCAAACAAAACCCCCCTTTTATGACTGGAAATGTATTTGAGTTGAGTAGCACTAAACACGCACACACACACACACACACAGGAACAAAGGTTCTTTAATGAGACAGCTAAAAAGATGGTCACAAACAGCTCTGGGACCAATTCCATCCCCTGCCCCCACTGAATTTTCACAGGTATATCAGAGGCCATTCTCTCTTATTTGGGACTGGAATGCTGAGTGAAGCGTCACACCTCCCCCAACACAGCTATTCACATCCGGGGCTTGGGTTTCCTGGCTAGGGAGCTGGAGAACACAATCTCTCTCATATCTATTTTCCAATAAAAAAAAAAAAGTTCAGTTACTCCTTTGGTAGGGGAGTGGGGAGCATGGGGAAGTGGCTGTTATAGACGCCTAATTTTGCTCCTGAAAGAGACCATGTCTTGATGGGAGTTTCACCTAGGATTTCAGTGGAAGGGGTGAGAAGTGACATTTGTGGAAGGTTCCTGGACATATGTGGGTTCCTGTTCTCTACCATCAGGCAAAAGACCAGGAAAGTCAGGACACCCTGAAGAACAAACAAATGTATTAGCCTCTGAGAAACTCCTAGAAAAGGTGAGCTGGTAAAGCATATAAGTCCTTGAAAGCATGACCACTGCAGATTTGCAATTGGAAATGGCACTACTTTGTATTCACATATACAACATTAAAAAAAGAAATTGAGGGGCACCTGGGTGGCTCAGTTGGTTAAGCATCTGCCTTCGGCTCAGGTCATGATCTCAGGGTCCTGGGATGGATATGAGTATTGGGATGGAGTCCTGCAGGCGTCTGCTGCTCCCTCTCCCCCTGCCCCCCCCATGCTCACTCTCTCTCTCTCTCTCAAATAAATAAATACAATCTTTAAAAAAATTGAAACAGTACAGGAAGATAAAATAACAAAGTATACATTTTCTGAAATTCCATTACCAAGAGGAAGCCCTTGCAAAAATCTTCCAAATAGCTCTCTACAAATGGGTGCATTTGTGCGTGCGTGCGTGCGTGTGTGTGTGTGTGTGTGTGTGAATATAGCTATACATTTCACAAACTTGAGCCTAAAGTACATGCTGTTTTGAATCTGACTTTTTCAGTCAGCAATGACTCCTGAGCTTGCTCTATGTCAGTGAATTTAAACCAATCATTTTCAATGTCTGGGGTATGTTCCCTTGTATGTATGTATCATAATTTGACCAGCCTTTTATTACAAACAAAGCTGCTAAGCACTCTCTTGCACATGCCTTTTTTGGATATACACCTCATTTCTATTGAGATGTACCTAGGAGGGGGATTGCTGGGGCTATCAGCTGTCAGTCCCTCTTATGGGACATTGAGGTTTTTTCCTAACCTTTCTGTTTTCTCAAACTCTTCTGCAGTGACCTTTCTTCTGCTAGAATGTAAGCTCTGCAAGGGCAAGTTCTTTTTGTGTTTGCCTCAGAGATGAATTCCAAATGCCTATGCTGCTGTTTTCAACATGTTTGTTGAAAGAACTGAATGAACATGGATTTTTTTTACATCTGTAGGTACACAGACAATCAATTCTTAACTCAAAGTTTTTGCTGCTCTATGTCCATGGATGACTGTGAAAGTGCCATGAGTAAGGGTTTGGGGGTTACAAATTCATGGCAGTGAGTAGGCAAATTTGCAAATACAGAATTCATTGAAAATAAGGATCAACTGTATTTCATAGGATATATTCCTAGATTTGGACTTGTTGGATAATAGAATATATACACTTTTTAAAAAAGATTTTATTTATTTATTTGGCAGAGAGAGAGAGAGAGCGCACATAAGTGGGGATGGGGGGGCAGGCAGAGGGACGGGAGAAGGAGGCTTCCCTGCTGAGGAGGGAGGCCAACGTGGGGCTCGATCCCAGGACCCTGAGATCATGACCTGAGCCAAAAGCAGATGCTCAACCGACTGAGCCACCCAGGCACCCCCAGAATATTTACACTTTAAGTGTCAATAGATACTGTCAAATTTTCACCACCCTTCATGAAAAAATATATATGTATATATATATTTTTTAAGATTTTATTTATTTATTTGACAGAGAGAGACACAGTGAGAGAGGGAACACAAGCAGGGGGAGTGGGAGAGGGAGAGGCAGGCTTCCCGCCGAGCAGGGAGCCCGATGTGGGGCTCGATCCCAGGACCCTGGGATCATGACCTGAGCCAAAGGCAGACGCTTGATGACTGAGCCACCCAGGTGCCCCTATGAAAAAATATATTGCTTTACTTTTCCATCGGTGTTATGTGAGGGTGCTCACTTTCCCATGCTCTTGTCAACCCTAGAGCATATCTGTTACTGTTGTTGTTGTTGTTATTGTGGACCTGGATTGGGGAGACTTAGATTTTTACTGTGATGACAAAAATCACACAGGGAAGAATGAAAATTATAACTGACAAACTGGGAATGAAGTGTGGGCTGGGCAACATGGGGAATGGGTGCCCAGAGTCCCTGGAATGCTGCCTGGAATCTTGGATTTCCTTCTGGAGTTCTCCGAGTGCCCTGGAGGCCTCCTGGAACCATGCTCCCAAGGGTCCCACGGAGATCCCAGTTTGAGAACCAGAACTCTAGGCCAAGATTTTATTGTACAAGGCGGTGAAGATGTACAGGGATGTTCAGAGAGTGCATCCTCCTCCTCCAGCAGGCTGTAGGTAGGTCTGGCAGGGGCACTGCTGTGTGTGAGCCAATAGCTTGACCACGCAGTTGTGCAGCTCAAGGACTGGCCCAGTTAGCAACCACTTCCTCCTTGTAACTGGTACCTTGGTATCCAGACTGAGCATGAAGGCAAACAGGTCCTTCCAGCTCGTCTTCTTCTCATAAGAGTCACTGTGGATACGAAGGATGGTGAAGGAGAAATAGCCAGCAGAATGTTTTCTTCATATTCCTACAGGGAGACGAGCGCCTGGCAGGACAGATGATTGGAGACAGCACGTGGTCAGTGACCGGCAGCTCAGTTTTCTTCTGGACGAGGCTGAAGAGGACTTCTAGTTTGAACATGGAGCAGAAGGCTGTCTCTAGGTCTAGAGGCAGTTGCCGAGGCTCTTGGGGGTTGGCAGTCCAGACAATGAGGCTCCGTCCTCCCTCACCATTGCCAGCGAGAATTGGTGGCTCTTATCTATCTTGGGTTTTGTCTGAAGGAACATTTTGATCATCTTCTGGGAGACAAGGGGGCAGATGATCACCTCCTGGACAGTTGACACTTGGCCCCTCCACCAGGACCTCAGGGGCAGGCATAATAAGCCCCTGCCAGGGTTTGGGGCAGGTTCTGGGAAGGGTGGAGGTCACCTTGTCAGCAAGGCCTGCCTCACTCTCAGCCTTGCTGTGGCTGCCCATGCTGGCCTGGGCCCCCAGCGTCGGGTCCTCAGCTCCCCAGGGTTGGAGTGCATGCAGAGCCACCTCCTCCAACTCCTCCTCCTCCTCCTCCTTCCCTTCCTCCCCCTCCTCCTCACAGCTGGAAGTGGTGCAGCCAAGACACCCCAAATCTTTAACCCTATATTTGCAGAGCCTAGCATGCTGTCAGTCCTGAATCAATGACGGTTGCTTGGTTGGTTGAATAAATACTTCTCTTTAGGTTTTTCACTCCTCTCCCATTTAGTTATGGATTTTTTAGATTTCTCTGAATCTAATCTTTTTTTTTCCTTAAGATTTTATTTATTTGAGAGAGAGAGAGAGAGAAGCACAAACAAGGGGAGCAGGGGGAGCAGGAGAAGAGAAGCAGACTCCCCGCCGAGCAGGGAACCCAACGTGGGGCTCAATCCCAGGACCCCGGGATCATGACCTGACCCGAAGGCAGACGCTTAACCTATTGAGCCACCCAGGCACCTCTCTGAATCTAATCTTAACAGCAGTCCCTGGATATCTGGGTATTTTACTCTGACTTTTAATGAGTACAAACAGCAGTGGGAAAGCAAAGGTTCTGAAAAGCAACGATGACCCAAGGGCCCAGCTTTTTCTCCACAAAGGCTAAGAGCTACTAACAGAAAATGCAGTTACCTCTACAAAGCTGATAAGCAATTGATTTTTCAATTCAGTAAATTATGAAACATTTCTTAAGCCAACGACAACACTAATTAACACCAAAGAAGATTAAGCATGCGCTCAAGTTTTCCACTAACTTTAATGAATTAGTTGAGTTGCTGGAACATTACTCAGCATGGGAAGAATAAAGGACAGAGATGCGCTCCCCATTCTGCTGAGCATGATAATGAGGTCTGCACCTCATTTGCAAGGAAAATGTTCTTTAGTGAGCATCCACAACTGACTGAGATAATGAATCTATGCCCAATTTTACTTCCAATTTTATTAATAGATTATTTTACAGACAAATGCAATTATAAATTAGCTATTCAACAGCACACAATGAAATTCATGAACAAATCTGGTTAAATGCTTTTCTTGATTGCACTGTGTGTATAACATCTTTAAAACAGGGATTCGATTCTTAATTCACACCATCAATTAATGTTTGCGCACATTGTATTAATCAGCTCCTGTTGTCAGGAGAAGTCCCAGTTGTTTATTGGTAGGGATATGTTAGCATTTGCTGGCATCTCTAATTACAAATCTGAAATTCCTAGGGAAAGTGGGAGAAAAGCTTTTTTTTTAATTTGTGTTTTTAAATATCAAAATACTCTCTTACGTTCATGATATACTAAAGGAAAAAAAGCAGATTCAAAACAATACGAATTGCATAATGCCATTTTTTATTTATTATCTAAAAGAGTTTAGGGTGCCTGGGTGGCTCAGATGGTTAAGCGTCTGCCTTCAGCTCAGGTCATGATCCCAGGGTCCTGGGATCGAGTCCCACATCGGGCTCCCTGCTCCTTGGGGGCCTGCTTCTCTGTCTCTCATGAATAAATAAATAAAATCTTAAAAAAAAAAAAACAATATTAAAAAAATAAAAGAGTTTAGAAGTATCCTAAAATTTTGACAATGGTTATTTCTAGGCAACAGACTCCCTGATGACTTATTTTATTTTGTCTTTGTTTTCCTGTATTTCTGGATACTTTTCTCCATTGGAGAAATAGGTATACAGAGCCTTACATATGTACATAGACTAAATTACACTGAAAACATTCAAAGCATTATATGGCTTCCAGGAGTCCTAATATTCAATAAAACCTTGTGCAAATGGACTATGAAAATCTCTCACATCCCAGAATGGAACACTAACTGTGTGATAAATGAACTTAATTATTTCACAAATCTAAGCTATAACCTCACCAAAGGAGGGGGGGGAGGAGGTGAGCAATGGTAGCTTCTGAAAATGGTACTTCTGAAAATGGCATATAGTGCATCTGTTTTGTTTCTTCAATTCCATAAACGAGTGAAATCATAGGGTATTTTTCTTTCTCCCATTGACTTATTTCACTTGGCATAATTCCCTCTAATTCCATCCATGTCATTGCAAATGGCAAGATTTCATTCTTTTTGATGGTTGAGTAGTATTCCATTGTGTGTGTGTGTGTGTGTGTGTGTGTGTGTGTGTGTGTGTGTGTATATATATACCACATCTTCTTTGTCCATTCTTCTGTCAGTGGACATCTGGGCTCTTTCCATAGTTTGGCTACTGTGGACATTGCCGCTATAAACACGGGGTGCTTTTAGTCAGTTCCTGTACTGTAAGCCTAAAGACAAAAAGAATTCTGCATAAGCACCTTACTCCAGTTGATAAATTTGTTTCTTGCAGGGCTGTGGGTTAACAGTGTATACTGGGATTGAATGAAGAAGTACTGCTGTCAGAGTACTACTCTCAGAGTAAGAACCAAGGTTGCTTAGAGAAAGGGCTGGGACAGGGAAAATGAGCTTGGAGCATCTTATAGTTTCAGAAATGAACAAATTCTCACCCCCCACCCCCATACACAAAAAGGAATTGAGCATGTCACCAGGACCTAGGAACCAACCTGCAACTGCTCCCAATGGCCAAAGCTGGAGTAATTCGAGCAAGAAAATAAATAATGATAATATTGGATTATAACACGAAGAATAAACTTAATATTCCTGGTACATATTGATATAAAAATGATTGAATGAATAAATAAACAAGGGAGAAGGGACAGATCTTCTATGCAGAAGAATTCCAGTTAATAAATGTAGAGACTCCCCACTCCAGAAAGTGAAAGTTAATTCCTCTTTCCTTGAGTATGGGCTGTACTTAACCATGATTCACTTCCAACAATAGAGCATGGAAAGCAGAAGATAGTACACACACCCTGAACCAGGTGGTCAAGTTTAACATCACCAGTGACAGGTCACATTGCTATCATACCCTCCCTAATATAATGAGATGAGAAGGGCACTTCATCTCTCTGGTTTTCTTCGCCCAGACCCAGTTCTCCAGTCTTGTCATGAGAAAACTTGTCGGACAAACCCAAAGTGAGGGGCATTCTTCAAAACACCTGCCCAGTTCTCTTCAAAACTGTTAAAATTATACACATCAAGGAAATATTGAGAAACTCTCATGAATTGGAGGGGTCTGGGGAGGCAGGACAGCTGAATGCAACATGGTATTCTGGATTAGATCTTGGAATAGAAAAAGACATTCAGTGTAAAACTGGTAAAATTGGAATAAAGTCTGTAGCCAAGTTAACAGTGTTACTTTCTTATTTTTGTTAAATGTGTTGTGGTTAGATGTTAACATTGAAAGAAGATGAGTGAAGGATATCTGGGACTTCCTGTATTTTTGCAAATTTTCTATAAATCTAAAATTGCTCTGAAATTTCAGATCTATCTATCCTAGTATTTTATAATTTCAGTCCTCTATCCTAGTATTTTATAAATGTTCTAATTCTGCTATTGAAAGAAATTGTTAATAGTCGCTAGCTTATGTTTCCCTATTTAGTAGTGGCAGCTGAAGACTCGGGCTGCCTGGATTTAATCCTCCTCATTATATGTGACCTCAGAAAATCATTTAACTTTTGTGCCTCAGTTTCTTCATCTGTAAAGTGAGAGTAATGCTGTATCACAGGGACAATGTGGGGATTAAACGAGATAATACTCAAATAGTAGAGATCTTCTCAAGTGTTCCAGAAATAACCTGAAAAAATCAGTTCCCACCACCACCAAATTCTTTTAGTTATCAGTCAGAAAATGGGCCAAAAAGTCAGAGATAGATAAAAAGAGGTGAAATGAACCTACAGTTGGTTAAGTCCCAGTGAGCACGAGGAGGAGAATCCATGTAAATAAAGCAAACATTCATTTCACTCTTTTTCTGCTTTTGTAAGGTAATTTTTCTCTTGAAGGATAACAAAAAGTTTCCTCACTTACTCCATTTATTCCATTTTGTTGTTGTTGTGTATTCTTTCTGGGTCAGAGGGCCCAAACACTAGAATGCCATCTGTGAGATGCCTTGCCCAGCTAGATGCAAGAAATATTTAGGACTTATTATGAATAAACAATCATATTTTTCTAATATTCCTAGTATTGCAAACTTCGGGAGTGTTCCTGTAAGGCTAACTGCATAACCTTTGGATGTTTTACCTTTGGACCCCCTTAGTCACAATTATTACTAAGAAGGATTAAAGTACTAAGCAGAGTAGAGATTTCATTTAAAAAAAAAAAAAAACGCATTTGCTGGTGTCTGATTGAAAGAAACACTTCCCCCAAAATTCAGCCTTTTGTATCTTGCTGGCAACAAAAGGAGAGAGGTTTTCAAGAATTTCCTCAATTTTGGTCGCTGATTCTCCACCTTCAGCCTGCAAGAGAATCCCGTGGAAGAGGAGAGAGAAAGAGTCTCCAGCAGACTCCCTGCCGATCATGGACCCCAAGCGGGGGCTTGAACTCAAACGCCTGAGATCAAGACCTGAGCTGGAACCAGGAGTCAGACACTTAACCGACTGAGCCCCCCAGGCTCCCCAAGAATTGCATTTCTAATAAGCTCCCAGGTGATGCCAGTGATGCCAGCCTGACCATCCTTTGGGTACCACTTTCTATGGTTTGAGAGGACTAACACGTTTTAGGATTTATTTTACCTAATGGTCAATGGGAATATGGCTAAAACCGTGGATGAAAAAGGGACAAATGTGAGCCCGTAAGCATGGAATCACCTGTCACTGCTTTCTCCAGAGCTCTGAGAAAAAGCCTTTGTTTCTCAAGGCTTCTCCTGCAAAAGATGTTCCGTGGCTTATCTACTGGACTAGAGTAGGCTTCCTATGTAATGTTCTTTTTGTGAACAGGAACGCTGAGGGGTGTGTCTCTAGTTCAGCGGTTCTCAAATTTTACTGTGCATGAGAATCATTTGATGAGCTTATTTAAAAAGCATATTTCTGGGCCCCACCCAAGAAACTTTGATTTATTAGATAATAATAATAGCAAGCATTTATTATACATTTAGCGTGTGCCAAGCACTATTATAAGCACTTTACTTGTATGAACTGTTTTAATACTCACAACAACTGTATGTGGCAGCTACTGTTGTCATTCCTATTTTATAGATGAGGAGCCTGATTCTCAGAATGACTGATATCTAGTTAACTACTTATTAACTAGTTGGTGGTGGAGCCTGGATGTGCACCCAGTTGTGCACCCAGCCATGTTGGCTCCAAAGTCTCTTGCCCACTATTACTCGACCACCTCTTGTCCAGTGAGGCTCTTCACTCTGAGTTCCTCAAAGGGATCCCCTAAGACAAAGATGTAGATGTAGGCAATTTATCGGACTGACAGTTCCAGAGACACAAACAAGCATGCAGGAAAGTGAGGCAGGGAAACTGTGCATTAATAAGCTGGTTGTTGGCATGGGGAGCCAGGGCTCAGTCTCGATAGGGACCCTTCAAAGGACCATGAAGAGCATGCCTTAGAATTGCCCTACTGAGGTTGGAGAAGCTGGGGTAGGTACTCAGATTCCTTCCCCTTCTTGGTTGAGGGTTGTCTTGCTGGGCATGAATTCCATGTCACTTACATACTCCTCTGAAGCCAGAAAAATCCCTCAGGAGAGATCAATGCACGGAACCATCCATCATAGCTGCAGGCAAACTCTGAGGTCGGTCACAGGGTTTTGCGGCAGAGTTTTGATACGAATCTGCATTATTTATATATATAATATATATATTGAATTTTTTATTTAAATTCAATTTAGTGAACATATAGCGTATTATTTTTATTAGTTTCAGAGGTAGAATTTAGTGATTCATTGGTTGCGTATAACACCCAGTGCTCATTACGTCAAGTGCCCTCCTTAATGCCCATCACCAAGTTACCCCATCCCCCTACCCACCTCTCCTCCAGCGACCCTCAGTTTGTTTCCTAGAGTTAAGAGTCTCTTATTGTTTGCCTCCTTGTCTCTTTTTACCTTATTTTATTTTTCCTTCCCTTCCCCTTTGTGCATCTGTTTTGTTTCTTCAATTCCATAAACGAGTGAAATCATAGGGTATTTTTCTTTCTCCCATTGACTTATTTCACTTGGCATAATTCCCTCTAATTCCATCCATGTCATTGCAAATGGCAAGATTTCATTCTTTTTGATGGTTGAGTAGTATTCCATTGTGTGTGTATATATATATATATATACACCACATCTTCTTTGTCCATTCTTCTGTCAGTGGACATCTGGGCTCTTTCCATAGTTTGGCTACTGTGGACATTGCCGCTATAAACACGGGGTGCAGGCGCCCCTTCAAGTCACTATGTTTGTATCCTTTGGGTACATAGGGTAGCTCTATTTTCAACTTTTTGAGGAACCTCCATACTGCTTTTCAGAGTGGATGCACCAGCTTGCATTCCCAACAGTGTAAGAGGGTTCCCTTTTCTCCATATCCTTGCCAACATCTGTCATTTCCTGAGTTATTCATTTTAGCCATTCTGACAGGTGTGAGGTGGTATCTCATTGTGGTTTTGATTTGCACTTCCCTGTTGCCAAGTGATGTTGAGTGGAATCTACATTTTAATGTACTGTTCAGGTGGCTCTGGGAACACACTTTGAAAAAGGTTTTTTAAATTTAAGGATAACCTTGGCTGCCTCAGTATGGTATCTCAGGTCATGACAACAGGGTTCTAAATGATATGAAACTGAACAATTTCCCATTGCTGTTTTTACTGCCAGCCCCCAAGACCCTCCCCTAAGAAGTGAGTCACACCAGACCAGTAATTCATTAAGATCCCACCATGAGGCTGAATCCTGCCTTCTGTCCTAGACTGGCACATGATGCAACCAACCAGAAACAGCCCTAGCTAACCAATCCCAAGAAAGTGAAAGTTCTCTGGGTGGATGAGGAAAGGGGAGAAGTTTTTCTGTCCGTATTGCTCTTAATGTCTAGGTTTCACATTTCAAATATGCTTAAAAATTGGTCAGAGCCTCTCTCACCAATAAAATTAAACCCAGAACTCAAATCACTGGGGGGATAGAGGATGGAGCTTTAGAGGCATCTAAAAGTAATATATTTAACTCTTGTCTCCTATGGCACTTGCTATGTCCTATTTAAACAGCACAATGCTAAGCAGGCAATGAGAAAGAACTAGAACCAGAAATGTCAGAGCTGAATGGGAGACCTAGGAAAGCTTCAAATTCAGGGCCTGCAAACTCAGAGGCCATCACGGGCCAGGTAGGTATGATGGCTGGTTATGTAAATGATGAAAACACAATACAGAGGGGGAGGCCTTGCAACTGGAGAATGCATGCTCTTTCTAATTTTCAGCAATGCTGGAATGACCAAAAGTAAACAAATAAACAATAAAAAAACCACGTTGGGGCTCATGTTTGCAGACTACTAATATGTGTGTATTCAATTTCATTTGTTCCCTTTAGTTGAGAGGAGACTGTTTCTCAGGAGTCACTCAGGGACTTATGTTCAGCTGATACACGTCAAAAAGGCCATACTTGTTCTGAATGATCAGGGCCTGACTATAGGTGTTCTTAAATATTTGACTATCACCTCTGAGTTGATGCAACTAGCAAACCAAAGGACTGAAAATACATCCACGCTCTCTTCTGTCGTCTGCCCTTAAAAACTTATATTTTGCATTCATAATATGGAAAAAAAAAAGAAAATTTAAAAAAAAACAATAAGGAGTGCATAGATAAGTGTATTTATATGTGTAAAATAAGAGAGTTTTCCAAATGCAAGGGATCTTAGCTTCTATTACAAATTCTTTAGAAGGGGCACCTGTCTGGCTCAGTTGGTAGAGCATGACCTCAGGGTCGTGAGTTTGAGCCCCACGTTGGGCATAGAGATTACTTAAAATAAAATTCATTGTAAGGGTAAATCTATCAGCAGGATACCATAAATGATCTAAACATTTGTTGATCCTCCTTTTGTTGACAGTCACATTCTCAATAGAATACCGGTACTTATGTTCTCATCAGGGATATATCAAAACACAGTGGAAAAAAAAAAAAAACCTTTCTGTTTTTATTTTATTTTATTTTTTTTTAGAAAGGGAAAGGGGGAGAGGCAGAGGGAAAGTGAGAGAGAGAATCTTAAGCAGGCTACACCCCCAGCATGGAGCCCGATCTCACGACCCTGAGACCATGACCTGGGCCAAAATCAAGAGTTAGATGCTTAACCAACTGAGCCACCCAGGCACTCCTTTACCTTGATTTTTTTTGAACGTATGTTTATAAGTACAAAGTCCTGCTATGTTTACTCTCAAGGAACTTCAGTAAAAATCCCCAAGGTTTGGTAACAGTTAACAGTTAAATAAGCCAATAGGTTGTGCCACCAAGATGTGAGCTTTAGGAGGTAAGGATATTTTTTGTTTTATTTACCTCCAGATCCCCAGGCACCTAGAATCATGCCTGTCACAAAGACACTCAGCATGTTGCCATGACTCTCATTTGCCCCTTGATGGTGGATATCAGCTGCCTGGAAGATATAAATTCTGAAATATTTTAGAACCGACTGCTGTTATGCAGAGGACCTGTATCTCCAGATGCTAAATAATGAGTGAAGTAGAAGAAGGAATGAGAAAGTACAGGGGACCATCTGGAAAGGTTTCAGTAAATAGCAGAGGTTAATGGCAGGGTTTGGAAGCATAGGGGTTAGGGGTTGAGTTGAGGGAGAATCAGGAGAGGTGAGTGTTCTGAGCGTGTGTGCCATGATTCAGAGTGAAGAGGTGAGAGAATGGGGAGCAAAGTAGGATTTTCTCAGTTGAGCAAGCAGTACAAGGCAGAAGGGAAGGAAAAATAAAACTAGGAATTGAGGGAGAGGACTAATTGGCAGAATAATGGCAGAAAAGCCATTTTGTCAGGAGTTCCTAGCATCTCTCTAAGCTTTGCTAGTCCATAGTGCTCCATATCCAGGGAATGCAAAGTGTTGGCTACATAATGTATAATTAAGCTAAAAAATATCCTATGGGGGGATACCTGGGGGGTTCAGTCAGTTAAGTGCCAGACTCTCGATTTCAACTCAGGTCATGATCTCAGGGTAGTGGAATCAAGTCCCATGTCAGGCCCCATGCTCAGCACAGAGTCAGCTTGAGGTTCTCTCTCCTTCTCCCTCTGCCCTTCCCCCTGCATGCTTGCATGTGCTCTCTCTCTCTCATTCTTAAATAAATAAATAAATAAAATCGTAAAAAAAAAAAACAAACCCTATGGCGTACCTGGCTGGCTCAATTGGTAGAGCACACTACTCTTGATCTCAGTGTCATGAGTCTGAGCCCCACGTTGAGGGTAGAGTTTACTTTAAAAAATATCCTCTTAAAAAAAATACCCTGTAAGGGAGATATTGCACTACATCCTGGAAATATGAATTGGAACAGTCAGAGAGAAAGACAACTGGCCAGATGACTGGCCTTATGGACCAAGAGGCTGCTGCCCCAGACATGAAGGGAGCCCACCCTGAAGGAAGCGCCACGTGGGTAATGGATAGCTCTTCCAAGCTTCCTACAAAGATGGCCTAGGGAATATCTGTTCCCAGAAACACAGGATTTCAAATGACTGTGTACATTGTCACTCTTTTTCTTCAATAAATATGCCCACAGAAGTTAGATTAGGCATTACTTTTTTTTTTTTTAACTCTACCACAAAAATGTTCTGTGAAGCTCTGTATCAGTGTAATTAGGCAGAGGAAAGCTGGATCTATAGAAGGCTCAAGAAACTTTTGATCCCATTAGAGCTACTGGGAGATTTGTAGAGCAAAGCAGAGAAGGTTAATGTCTATCCAGAGCTTAATTTATGATCTGAGTGTACAAACCTCTTTCAAGACCGTACAGCTGACTAATGAATTTATTAGGGAGATTAATGCTTATTATCTGCCATTTCAAGCTGTGCTGATATGTGCTAACTTGATTCGTATACCTTGGAACATGCTGAAACGTCCCCAGGTGCATCTGACCGGCGGCTGTGTTTCCCAAGCCTGGTGCTCCCACAGTTTAAGGCGGGGGAGGTTGAGAGGAGCCAGTCCCCACTCCTGCGTTGGCTTCTGTGCCTTGAAGCCCATCCCCAGGGGTGCTGGCACGCTCCCCCCACCCCATCAGCCTTGCTCAGGGCTTGCCTTGAGTAGGTGTAAGCAATGTACCTGCTGCAGGTTATTGTGGCTACTCTCTAGCAGTCAAGTGACCATATGGAAGGCGAACAGATTTTTCCCATTGACACTCATCTTCAGCCCCCTAGACACCTGAGCAAGTGAACCATGCTGTATATCCAGATGGCAGTAAACCTCATTAAGGCAGAAATTAGCAAGGCAAGGCTAATCATCTACCTCACCCACAGAATCACATGTGCAAGTGTTCAATAGGGTCCTCCTTGTCCAGGTATCTCTTTTCCTTTGACTTGGGGTCACATGAAAGCAGCCAGAGGTTTTGTAAAGAAAGTCTGAATCTATGGGGCACCTGGGTGGCTCAGTCCATTAAGTGTCTGCCTTCGGCTCGAGTCATGATCTCAGGGTCCTGGGATCGAGCCCCACATCGGGCTCCCTGCTTGGCGGGGAGTCTGCTTCTCTCACTACCCCCCCCCCAACTCATGCTTGCTCTCTCTCTCTCTCTCTCTCAAATAAATAAATAAAAATCTACAAAAGGAAAAAAAAAAAAAAGGAAGACAATCTATGTGATGGGGTGAAAACCATATGCATTTGGCCTTTATGTTTTACCTAGACCAGGTAACTCTTGTGGCCCAACTGATCAGCTCAAGTGGATTCAACCCTACTTATATTATCAAGAAACACAACATCTCTCTCAAGAACCAACTCACCACTCCTTGAATTGTCTAAGAACCTCGGGGGCTTATTCAAACCAAAGTGGGGGAGAAAGCTGCAAAGTACCACAGGGTCTCATACTACTGGGGCCTTGGCTGCAGGGATGGCTGTTGAGTCTGATCCTTGATCCTACACAGGCTCAGGGACCCTTTTCCCCTTAGGACAGTGAGACTCTTACTGGTCCAGTGATGCCTGGGCCCATAGTGCCCTGACTCCGGATTGATTCAAGATTACAGCTCTTTATGTGCTTCACATAATTCCTGAGGTGTGTATTTGCCTTCAGCTGTCTGCCCATGCACTGCTAACCCTTCCCCACAGCCTCTCCCACTTCTCTCTGCTCGGAACACTGGTTACCAGCCCCGACATTGTATTCCCTCCTGGTGAGTTCCTTTCTAAGGCTTTTCCTGATGGCAGCTGTCAGTGGACCTACCTCAACTGAAGAGATATTCTCAATGTGCTCAATCTCAAAAGAATAAGAGCTGGGGCTTCTTAATCCCTCTTGTTGCCTACAAAATTTTCCTACATCTCCCTTGGCGGACAGCTCTGTAACAGGGGAGGATCCAGAGCAATGAACACCTCTCACCTTCCTTTGCTCCTAAGGATTCCTGAAAAGAGACTCCCCCTGAACATTAAAAGCTGGCCATTTTTAGGGGCACCTGCATGGCTCAGTCATTAAGCGTCTGCCTTCAGCTCAGGTCATGATCCCAGGGTCCTGGGATCGAGCCCCGCATCGGGCTCCCTGCTCCACGGGAAGCCTGCTTCTCCCCCTCCCACTCCCTCTGCTTGTGTTTGCTCTCTCACTGTGTCTCTCTCTGTCAAATAAATAAAATCTTTAAAAAATTAATTAATTAATTAATTTTAAAAAGCTGGTCATTTTCACTGCCCTGTCCCCACTCCCTCTCAAAATAACAAAAAAGAAGAATATAGTTTCTGCTCCTCTAGACACCCCATCAAGAGCAATCTGTAGCCATTTCTGGTTCTTTCCGCTAAAGAATTACTGTTGAGTGTTAGCGGGTAGATGAGGGGTCTTAGCTGAGGGAATCACCTCTCTTGTGCTATGGTCTGGATTTAGCTTCTTCAAGGTCCCGCTAATTGTCTTCTGTCTGCTCGCTCTGCAGTATTCCAACACTCAGGTCTGGTTATGCATTTATTTAACGTTTGAATTATATTCTTATCTTTGTCTTGCTTTCTTCACAGGTGGGAACCTGCCAACGTGCTCTGGAAGTTTGGGCTGCTCTTCTACTCATTATCCTAGGTAGATTTGTCTTTTGTCTGTTGGCAAGGCGCGGCACGTCTGCTCCCCAACCTGGGCGGGGGGTCCGTGTTAGGACTACGGGGGGGATGTTCCCGCAAACTTCCTATGTTGAAATGCTACCCCCCACCCACCCCCACCCAGATGACGGTATTAGGAGGTGGGGCCTTTGGGAGGTAATTAGGATTAGATGAAGTCACAAGGGTGAAGCCTTCATGATGAGATTAGTGTCCCTGTAGGAGTCGGGAGGAGCTTGCTTCCTTACCCTGCTCTCCGTGGTGTGAAGATACAAGGAGAAGTCAGCAATCTACAACCTGGAAGAGTGCTCTGACCAGTACCTGACTATGCTGTCACCCTGGTATCAAACTCCCAGCACCAGAACTGTGAGAAATATATTTCTGTTGTTCATAAACCACTCAGGCTATGGTCTTCTGTTATAAGTAACCTCCTTCAGACAGCAATCTCATTTAGTGTCCTGGCTACAGGTCTGTGGGAGGGCAGGAGAGATCTTTATTTGGCTGCCTTTGACATGAGGAGTTATTTCCTGATTGGAGTCTGAGCTGAGAACAGGTTTTCCCCCCCAAGAAAGGCAAAAAGGAAAATGCTATGACACTTCCTATGTCATAGGAAGGACAGCTCCTGCTTCTCCAATCCAAGGCACGTGTCTGTTGGAACATCTCATGAGCTATGTCATGTGGTTTTGCAAACTCAGTTAAGTTTTGTCACTGGCAAGTTATGCACTCCTTTCCAGATCCGGGAGAGGAAGAAGCCATTCATTCAATTGACCACAGGGTCCAGGCCGTAACCAGGGTCCTAAGTTATCTTTCAACATACACATAGTTTGCATATGGAATGTGCAGGAATGTTCCAGAAGTCCAAAAAGAAATTTGTACACTCCCCTTTTCCTTGAATCATTATTCTATCTTTTTGCTACTTCACTCTTAATAAAGACATGGGCCCAGAGAAATATTTCTCTACTTCAAGAAAAATAACAGCAAGTACAAACATCAAGAAATGAGAACCCTCACTGAACAAGAAAATTCACTTCTTGTGTTTCTCCTTTACTCTCACGCTACTGCCACACTCACGCTTCTGACACTAGAGGTGTGGATTTCCGCCCCCCACCCCCCAAATGCCAAGTAATTGTCTATGAAACCAGCTGCGTGTCCTACAAGTCAATTCAATTCTGACACTAACCGGAAAAGGCGGACCGGATGGGTGAAGGGCTCAGTCCCACGAGACTGCCTCCTGCTTCAGATGCTAATCACCAGGTGGTAGGTCCTCAGGTGACCTACAACTTCTGTTAAACTTGGCTACAAATCAGAGGTTCCCATGAGCCTCCCCTTGGATTTGATTGTTTGCAAAACAGCTCACAAAACTCAGGGAAACACATTTACCATTTATTCTACTATATAAGGTATGATAAAGGATACAGATGAAAAGCCACATGAAGGGAGACATAAGGTGAGGTCTGGAAGGGTCCCAAGCATGCGAGCTTCTGTCCTCATGCAGTTGGGGTGCATCACCCTACAAGCGTGTAGATGTGTTTACCAACCAGGAAGCTCTTCAAATCCCATACTTTGGCATTTTTATAGGGGGTTCACTATGTAGACATAATGGATCATTAACCCCTTTTTTGAGCCTTCTCCTCTCCCTGGAGACTGGGGGCAGGGCTGAAAGTTCCAAGCTTCTAATCATGGCTTGGTCATTTCGGTGACCAGCCCCCAACCCAGAGCCCACCGAGGGTCACCTCACCGGAACAAAAAACATTATTATCACCCAGGAAGTGCTAACAGATTTAGAAGCTCTGTGTCAGGAACTGGGGTCAAGGGCCAAATATTAGAATAAAAGATGCTCCTAGTTCTCTCTGACTTAGGAAATTGCAAAGGTTTTAGGAGCTCTGTGCCAGGAAACAGAGTCGGAGACCAGTATATCTATATCTTTATCTCTATATTTCTATATTTATTTTATATTATTTCATAGGCTCTCAGCCTCAACATCAGGGAAATGATTGGGAATGGTGGGGACCATGGCACCCTGTGGTACTCACTAGCCAGTTCCAGCTGGTCGTTGTCATACAAGGAATGTGTGATTTCCTTATTTTTAAACTTTGGCTGAAATTCTGTAAGAACACTGGGTAGTCCAAACTAAACATGTCCGCAGGCCAGATCTGGCCTTCAGGCTACACATTTGGAACCTGAGATGGGAAACAAGAATGGCTGGGAAGCACAGTTAGCCAGGCTTGTAAAGTAAGCTGTAGGCCACTGAACTCACTTCGCAATTGTTTCCTGAGAGGTGAGCCAGAACTTCTCAGCATCCTGGGCACCGAAATTCATCTGAGTTACTTCTTTTTCTTGAAGACTAGATCACACATACTATGAAAAGCATTGTGTGTAGTTTTCATCATCCCCTGGCTTTAGCAGACAGAAAGGAACTGTATTCTCTCCATTTGTCCAGGGAGAAAAAGATTCAGAGAACAGTTTTCCTTGGTCCAAATTAGGATTTCTAATTTGTAAGTAGCCAGGTGATGATGGGTGGATTGTGTTCACTGGTGCTTTCTCCCCCTGTATCTGGAGGAGACAGGGCAAGAGTAGAAGAGTGCCTACCTGGCGAAAGAAAATGATGGGATGAAAATGGAAGAGTTATTCAATCATAGGATATTTGCAAATATCCATGACGCTGGTATCATGGAGTCAAAACATCTGGATGAGTCACCGAAACTGTCAGCCTCTGGATATCTGCTTGGCAGATGAGTACCAGGAGGGTGGTCTTTCCCCTTATAGATTCAATGCCTTTCCCTTCCTTTCTTTTTTTTTTTTTTTTAAAGATTTTATTTATTTAATTGACAGAGAGAGAGAGACAGAGAGAGAGGGAACACAAGCAGGGGGAGTGGGAGAGGGAGAAGCAGGCTTCCCGCCGAGCAGGGAGCCCGACGCGGGGCTCGATCCCAGGACTCCAGGATCATGACCCGAGCCGAAGGCAGTCGCTTAACCAACTGAGCCACCCAGGCGCCCCTCCCTTCCTTTCTTTATTCTTTTGCCCAACAGAGGAATCCAGAGTCACTCAATTTAGAATTCCTGTACTATCAATAAGTCACCCATGATGGCTAGTCTATCCCTATCATAGCCCCAGGGTGCCAGACCATTCTTACTGGTCCTCTATATATTCTTTTAAGATTTTATTTATTTATTTGACAGAGAGAGAGAGAGAGAGAGAGAGAGAGAGCACAAGCAGGGGGAGCAGCAGAGGGAGAAGGAGAAGCAGGCTCCCCACTGAGCAGAGAGCCTGATGCGGGGTTCGATCCCAGGACCCCAGGATCATGACCTGAGCTGAAGGCAAACACTTAACCAACTGAGCCACCCAGGCACCCCACTTGTCCTCTATATTAAGTAACATCCTAGGGGCTCATGGAGTACACGAGTAACACTCCTGTTGTCCAATGGTAACTGAATAGGTTACACACTGAGGAAGCTGGCATCTCACTTGCAATGGCCCTATCAATGAACAACGTCCAAGGTTACATTAGAAAGATAATCCAGATTAAATAATGAAGAGGGAAGTGGATATGAGTAAACACAACCAACATTTGACTTAGCAAGCAGGAAAAGACAACTTAATTATTCTCAAATGCATAAAAATAATGCTAATGGGTACATCAAACTAGGCAAACAAAACATGTGATCTGACAGTGTTTTAATTAATGGATACAATTTTTAATTAGACTGTCAATTATCTGTAGGCAAATGAGTGTTGGGAAATTACTTGTTTTCTTTAGTCTACTAAATTTGTATTCTTGGAGTCATATTTGAGTCATCCCTATCTCTAAAACTATCAAGATTCCAAAGCCTGCTTGTTGTTACCTTCTTAGGCTTTTCAAATCTACCCTTCCCTCATTCTCTCAGCTAACATCCTAGTGCAGTGCTCCCCAAATTCCAATTATACTGACAAATCTTCTGGGGATTTTGTTAAAATATATATTCTAGTGCAGATCCTGTTGGTCCAGAGGCCACACTTTGAGTAGCAAGGCCCTAGCCTATGCTTTCCTCCCTATCCTACCCTAAATTCTAACCACCGTACCCTCTACCCTCTAACCTCGAACCTTACTGGCCCTGAAGGTAAGCATCTCTCTCCCCGGCCCTCCTGTATCTCATTGGCAGAGAAATGTTTCTTCAGTACAGCCCCAGTGGTTTCAAAAAACGGATCAACCAACGTCCCTGAAACAGAAAGCGATGCAGAGCACTCCCAACAGCTTCGGGGGAAGTATTGACTAGTTGACGCTTCTGGAACAGCTCCACTAAGCAGGTAAACATGCAAGCTCCTCCTAATCTCCTCATTGTGCAGTCTTTTTCTAGTTGTGATCTCTGCTGCAGTATCACAACCAGTGCTAAAGGGTGCTTTGCTGCCACTTTAAAACCCTTACCTGAGAGGGGCCCAAAGCTCCCCGTCCATTATTTTTTGGTTTCACTTAGCACAAAAAGGAAGTAGTGATTGAAATTCTAAAGTACGTTATGGGAATCAGATTCAAGTATCTGATCTTAAGGCAATACACTCCAGCCCCAAAGCCCAATATAATTTACTTAGAAGACATCTGACTTTCCTTTTCAACTCCAACGTCCATTATGATGTGAATCATCTTATTTCTAGCGTCTTAGGAGCTGTTTCCCCAGTGACTAGGCCCAGATAAAAACCTTTCAGACACACTGCATTCTCCCACTAAGTTCTGCTTCCCATTTGGGCGGGGGCGGGGGGAGCCAGGTCACATTTCATGGTCATGGCCAAATGGTAGACACAACAAATGATCTCATCCTTCCTGAGCCAACTTTGCCATCATGGAAGTATTTTGTGATCCAGGTGAGACCTACCTTTCCATATACAGAAAATGGTTGGTCCACATATAAAAAATGGCCATAACAATTATTTAACCATAAATCTCCATAACATATATAAAACATACATTAACAAACATTAATTAGGGCCAATTTATCTACCAAACACAACAGGCACAATGCCTAAGGCCCATGATACCTTTAGGGGACTGTGAAAATGTTTTAATTTTAATTTCTTTTAAAATAAGAAGAAAAAATAACTATAATAATATGAATGTAATAATAAATTCAGTCTGGACTACATTAAGCTTCATACTAATGTAGTCATAAAATATATGTTTTTATATTTTTTATGAAAGAAGGGACCCACAAAGACAACAGTGCCGAGGGCCCGTGGAAGTCACATTGTAGTTCTGACTGTAATAAGATGGTCATTCTCTGAATTTATCCAAAGCCCTGTGGCTGGCTGTCAAGGTCTTCCGAAACTGTCTGAGTCTCACTCCACATGGACAGCTTATTACTAAATTTCTTCTGCATGGACCCTCCATGCTAGCCAACCTGGTCCTTTCCCAAGTATTATTTGGGTGAGAGCCCCACATTAAATGTTCTTTTGGTAATGTGTCTTTATTCATCACTTCTTCCACATCTGGAAAGCTCTCCAAGCTACTAGTCTAGAACCTACCCATTTTAATCCCATCATTTGTCATGAACCTTCCCTGACTGCCACCACCTGCATTGATCTAGGTTCTAACCAACAGCACAGTGAATTTACCGTACATACCAGAATAACAGGCAACCCCAGATGGGAAGCAAGCACTCATTTTCCCAATGGGAAACTGCCCCCACCAGAGGAAAAAGAGATTTGGCCAATTTAAGTTCATAAGCTTTTGGTGATGTAGATGAAATAGTCAAATGTCTACTCAACCGTTTATTCATTGAAACACACAGTTTTTAAAATAGCTTTTTATGTAAAATCGTATCTTGATTTGGAAATACTCCCTTTTGGTCTTATCTCACATTTCATGAGACAGTTTTATTTAAAACTTCATTGCAACTGAAGTTCTTAGTCATCACTCGGGCTACATTTTGAGTCATTAATTTCCATGTCTAGATGATACCATCTTTACTTCCAGCTAAGTCTTTATTTCCAAATAAGACCTTTTTGAGATCCTTTATGGGGCTATTGCTAGAAAATATATCCCAAGCTACAGGTAGCTATTCACATAATAGTAGGACTGCTTGCTTACATTTGCAATTTCCTCAATATAACCACTGAGTTGCTTTTAAAAAAATGATCTTGTTTTAAACTAGCTTCTTTATAATAAACCGCCAACATTTACAACCGAGAGGAATAATTGTTACGTCTTTATTAAATTTCTGCATTTTAAAATAGCTTCACCAGTTGATATCTGTAAATTTCAAGCTAGTATTGATTGAAGTGGTTCCAGGTTGATATATTGTTCCCCATTAATACTTGCTGTTCAGAATAAAATCTCTATACCCATGACAGAGACGTACTAGGGTTAGAATTTGAGACCACTCACTCACCCCCTGGTTGAAATATAGTTTGGGGGATAAAATTTGGTCTTTTGAGCCCATATATAGGTCTTAACATCTAACTGTTTGGCATGATTTGCTAACTGTTTCAGATGTGTCAATCTTTTTCTTCCACCTTCAAATAGATTGTTTTTATTTTCCACTTTTTGTGATGGAAATTCTTAAACATATACAAAACATAGAGACACTGGCTTAATAAATCAGACATACTATAACATCTTCAACAATAATCAATATATGCCCAAACTTATTTCACCTATTACCACACCCAGTCCCCCCAACCCTGATTATTTTAAGGCAAATTCCAGACATTATATCACTTCATCTGTAATATCTCAATGCTCCCCCAACACAACATTTCTAAACTTGAAAAAAATTAACAATAATCCCTTAATATAACCAAACATCCAGTGTTCACATTTTTATTTTGTATACTGTTTTTACATTTTGTTTATTTCACTCTGGATCAAAGTAATGCCCATACATTGTGATTGTTTGATTTGTTTCATCTCTTAACCTATAGATTCTTCTAACATCCCCCTTTTATTTTTTTCTCCTTGCAATTTTCTGTAGAAGTAACCTGAGTTGTTTGACTTGAACTTTCCCACAGTCTGAATTTTGTTACTGCATCCCTGTGGTGTTATTAAACACATTTCTCTATGCCTTGTATTTCCCGTAAATGTGTAGTCAGTTGAGGAGACTTAATCAGGTTTAGCCTCAATTATTGTTACTTTGGCAAAACTACACCATAGGTGGTACTGTGCATTTCTCCTGGGAGGTATGTAATGTCTGGTTTTCTCTTTTTTTGTGATGTTATCAACCCTTAATGATCATTAATCGTCTAGTAATTCAGATGGTAGTATTTTAACTCTATTACTCATTCTTCTTTTTTTTAAGATTTATTTATTTATTTGAGAGAGAGAGAGTGAGCGCAAGCGGGGGGGGGGCGGGGAGGGATAGAGGGAGAAGGAGAGAAGCAAACTTACCTCACCACTGAGTGCAGAGCCCAATGGGGCTCCATCTCAGGACCCTGGGATCATGACCTGATAGGAAACCAAGAGTCAGACGCTCAGCCGACTGAGCCGAGCAGGCGCCTCTATCACTCATTCTTTATTTATTAGCTGCAACTTTTCAATAAAGAGTAACTTCTCATATCAACTACTTGGTCATTTTTTTGCTTAGTAAAGGCAGGATAAACATTTGATTTTTTATTTGCCAATTTAAAAAATAATGAAGTAGTTCTCTAGCAGCTCCAAAGGAATCCAGTTAGTTGAGTTGATGTTCTTTAAGTATTGTAATGAACTTGTGGATTTAAACATATCTGAGGGTTTTAACTTATTATTGATGCTTAATTTGCTACATCTTTGACCAGAGCTTTCGTATGACGTTTGTTTTTTTAAAACAACCCTAGTAGTCTTTAGAACTACCTTGCTTTATGGCATGACAAAATGCAGTAGGCTCGTTTTGTATATGGAAATGTACATGTTTCTGGTTAGAATTCGCCATTTTTCCAAGGCATCACAGTCAGAGTGCTAGGGTATCCATTGGCAATGAGTTAATCACTAGACCTTTTCAATGGACAGACCTAAGAAATATACATTTCTTTTAGGTCAATTTTATTGAGGTGTAATTAATGTACAATAAAATTCACACATTTTAAATATACAGCTGAAGACTTTTGACAAAGTTTACATCTATGCAAGTATCACTCCAATCAAGATGTACAAAATTTCCATCATTCTAAAAAACTCCTTTGTTGCTGTCTTCCCTCTTTCTCTCAGGCAATCACTGATCTGATTTATAGCACTATACATTGGTTTTGACTCTTACAGAAGTTCATATAAATGCAGGCAGGCAGGATGTACTCTTTTGAGTACATTCTCTTGTTCTGCATATTTTTGAGATTCATCCTTGATGTGTATATCAATAATGCATTTATTTTTACTGCCAAGTAGTTCTCCAAGGTATATCTGTACTGTAATTTGGTTATCTATTCACGCATTGATGGTTATGATGGTTATGTCTGATTTGTTTCCAGTGTGGGACTATGAGGAATAAAGCTATGCATACAAATCTATTACTGAACATATATTTTTGTTTCTCTTTGATAAATACCTAGAAATACAATTGCTGAATCATTTGGTAAATGTATAAAGTTTAACTTCCTAAGAAACTATTGAAATGCTTCCCAAAGTAGTGTAATCTAACACTTCCAATAAAAAAATTTATGAATCATTCAGTTGCTCCATATCTCGGCCAACATTTGATATTATCAGAAGCTTTCATTTTAGCTAGCTATTATACTCAGCATGAAGAAAATTTCACTGTGGTTTTAATTTTCATCTCTTTTGTGAACACTTTAACACGGGCTATTTGGCCAAATATATGTTTGTGTCCATATGTGATGTGTCTGTTTAAGGTCTGTGATGCTTTTTTAAAAATTGATGAACTAATTTGTTAATTTTTTAATAATGTGCCAGTACTAGGAGTTACAGGGAATAGAAAAAAGTTAATTTATGTAAATCATTAGATTGCATCATTTCCCTACTTAAAACTGACCAATTTCTTATTACATTAGAATAAAAATCAGACAACAAACACCTGGAAAAAAGAAATCTATTTTTAAAATTACAATTGTTTTGACTTAACCATTTTTTAGTTGGGTGCTTGTCTCTTACTGAGTTGTGAAAGTTCTTTATATATTCTGAACACAAATCATTTGTCAGATATAGGTATTGTGAATATTTTCTCCCGGTCTGTGGCTTATTTTTTCATTTTTTTTTTCTTAATGACACTTTGGAAAAGAAAGTTTCAATTTCAATGAATGTAAATTTATTATTTTTTTTCTTTTATACATAATGCTTTTGTGTTCTCTCTAAAAACATTTTCCCTATCTCAAGTTCACATAGATTTTTATCTTATGTTTTCTTCTAGAATTTGTATAGGTTCATTCTCATGCTTTGATGTAGGATTCATTTTGAATAAATTTTCTGTATGGTGTGATGTACAGAGAGACGGTAATTTTTTCCTTATGGATATCCAGTTATTCCAGCAGCATTTATTAAAGAGACTATCTTTTCTGCCATTGAATTGCATTAATCCTTTTATCAAAAATCAATCAACCATAGGAATTTCTATTTCGTTTCATTGATTTGTCTTTACACATCTTTACACTGATAACTGAGGTTTTACAGTGGGTGTTGCAATCATTCCAAATAACATCTCCGCCAAGCAGGTGATCCCAGGACGCTGGGATCGTGACCTGAGCCAAAGGCAGACACTTAACCATCTGGGCCACCCAGGCTCCCCTAAAGTTCATTTTCTAATTATTTGTTGCTAGCACATACATATCCAATTGACCTTGTATCCTAAAACATTGATAAATTCACATATTAATTCTTATATTTTTTTTTATAGCTTGCTTAGGATTTTTTATGTCAACAGTCATTTTGTCTGTGAATAAAGAATTTTATTTCTTCTTTTCCAAGTCTCCTTTCTTTTCTTTTCTTTCTTTCTTTCTTTCTTTCTTTCTTTCTTTCTTTCTTTCTTTCTTTCTTTCTTT
>NW_027397063.1:132222735-132533215 GCF_003265705.2 Callorhinus ursinus | reverse complement strand
TTTCTTTCTTTCTTTCTTTCTTTCTTTCTTTCTTTCTTTCTTTCTTTTTTTTTTTTTCTTTCTTTCTTTCAAGTAGGCTCCACACCCAAGTTGGAGCTTGAGCTCAGGACCCTGAGATCAAGAGTCAAACGCTCTACCGACTGAGCCAGATAGGCACCTCAAATTTTTTATTTCTTGCCTTATGTTTCTGGCTAGAACCTTCCATTCAATGTTGACTAGAAATGGTAAGAATGGATAGCTTTTGCCTTGCTTCCAATCTTAGAAGGAAAACATTTATTCTTTTATCATTAAGTATATTGTTAGCTATAGGTTTTGTAAATAATCCAATTATTGGATTTAGGGATTTGTCTTCAATTTTTAATTTGTTGACAAATTTTGTCATAAATGAGTATTTTTTTCAAGTTTGTTTTTTTTTAAAGATTTTTATTTATTTATTTGAGAGGCAGAGAGAGAGAGCTCAGGAGCAAAGGGAGAGAGACTCCCCACTGAGCAGGGAGCCGGATGCAGGACTTGACCCCAGGACCTTGAGATCATGAGCAGACACTTAATTGACTGAGCCACCCAGGTGCCCCTTCAATAGTTTTTATTCATCTCTAAAATGGTTATATGATTTTTTCTCCTTTATTCTATTAATTTCATAAATTACATTGATTGATGCTTAGATGATGTCAACTCAACCTTGCAATTTTGGGATAAATCCCACTTGATCATGATATAATATCCTTTTTACATATTGCTGGATTTTACTTGCTAATTTTTTAAAACGATTTTATTTATTTATTTGTCAGAGAGAGAGAGTGAGCACACAAGCAGGGGGAGTGGCAGGCAGAGGGAGAAGCAGGCTCCCCCCCCACCTTCCCCACTGAGCAAGGAGCCCCATAACGGAACTCCATCCCAGGACCCTGGGATCACGACATGAGCTGAAGGCAGATGCTTAACCGACTGAGCCACCCAGGCACCTCTACTTTCTAATATTTTTTTTAGCATTTTTACACATATAGTTATTAGGGCATCAGTAATTTTCTTATAATGTCTTTGTCAGATTTTGATAAGAGTTACATTGGTCTAAAAATGAGATAGATGCATTAATGTCTATCTTCTAAATGAATTTTTTTATCTTGCTATTTTTCTTCCATAAATGTTTGATAGAATTTACCCATGAAATCATTGGGTTTTGGAGCATTCTTTGTGAGAAGATTTTAAAATGTTGTGTTCAATTAACACATATAGGGCTATTGAAATTTCCGTTTTTCTTCTTGTTCAGTTTTTGTAAGTTGAGCTTTTCAAGAAACTTGTCTATTTCAATTAAGTTATTAAATTTCTTGATGTAAAGTTTTTGCTAATATTCCCTTCTTATCCTTTCGATGTTTGTAGGAGCTAAAAGATAATTCCCTCTTTCATTCCTGATATTGAAAATTTTTGTTTTCTCTTTTTTTCTCACTAGGGGCTTATCAATTTTATTAATCTTTTCAAAAACCAACTTTAAGGTTTTAAAATTTTTGTCTTTTGTTTTCTTTTTTCTTTTAAAAATTTTATTTATTTATCTGAGAGAGAGAGAGAGACCGCGAGCTGGGGGGAGAGGCAGACTCTCCACTGAGCAGGGAGACTGAGGCGGGACCTGATCCCAGGACCCTGGGACCATGACCTTACCCAAAGGCAGACGTTTAACCAACAGAGCCACCCAGCACCCTTGTGTTTGTTTTCTTTCACTGATTTCTGTTCTTTGCTTAAACCTTTGCATTGAAGGGGCCCTTGGGTGGCTCAGTTGGTTAAGCATCTGACTCTTGATTTCGCCTCAGGTCATGATTTCACCTCAGGTCATGATCCCAGAGTTGTGAGACCCCGGGTAGGGCTCTCCACTTAGTACAGAGTCTGCTTAAGATTCTCTCCCTCTCCATCTGTTCGCATGTGCGTGCATGGGTGCCCCCCTCTCTTTTTCTCTCTCTCTAAAAAAAAAAAAAAAAAAAAAAAAAAAATCCCTAATACAAAGCTATGTGGCTAAAAAAAAAAAATCCCTAATACAAGGCCATGTGGCTAAAAAAAAAAAACCTTTGCATCAAAAACTACTAAACATTGGTGAGAAAAAAAAGAACTATCAAGTGCTGTAGACTTATAAAGAGCAACCTTCCTTCTTTTCTCTTTCTACATGTTTAATTAAATTTTTTTCCTAGTTTACCAAGATGGAAATTTAATTAATTGATTTTAAACTTTCTTCCTTGGTAATATCGTCATTTAAAACTTCAGTCTCTAGTAACTGCTTTAGCTACATCCTACAAATCTTGAGATATTGTTTTTAATTATCATTCAGTTGAAAATATTTTCTAATATTCCCTTGTCACTTTTTCTTTGATGCAAGAATTGTTTAGAAATCTCTAATTTATGTACATTGGGGGATTTTCTAGAGATCTTATTATTGATTCTAATTTAATTCTGTTGTTGACAGAGAGCTTTATATACTCTATAGTGTTTCATTCTTTTGAAATCTAATACACTTACTTTTTAGTCCAGCATATAATCTAGTCTCTTTAGGTGACCTTAGATGTGATCTCTGTCACCTCAGTGAGGTGGGGACACCTCATTCTTCTTGGACTCTACCTTGTTGTACCGTGATCAGGACGTTTTCCCTCAGCAGAGCTCAGACAACCATAGGGCTTGCTTGGTGAACCTCCCTGTTTTTCAGGACTCTCAGGCTTACATGGCTTCTTATCTAATGCCAGAAAACATCTGCTTCTTATATTTTGTCCTGTTTTATGATTGTTTATGGTGGAGGGGTTAGTGTAGTTCCAGTTTCTCCCATCAGAGCCAGAAATAGAAATCTCTTTGTTTATTTACTTTGCTTTTGTTTCCTTCGCCTTTCTTTGTAGGTGTTATCTATGGGGCCTATTTCTCTGTCGCGTTTTAGTCTTTATTTATAGAATGATTTTTTTTCCTCATATTTCTAATTCTTTCCTATGTTAAGTCGCCATTCTTTTTCTTTTTTTTTTTTTTTAGAGGGGGGCAGGAGCAGATGGAAAGGGAGAGAGAGAGAATCTTAAGCAGGCTTCACACCCAGTGCAGAGGCCAGTGTGGGGTTTGAGCTCACAACCCTGAGATCATGACCTGAGCTGAAATCAAGAGTTGGACACCCTACCGACTGAGCCATCCAGGCACCCTACTTTAGCTCATTTTTCAAATATCAGTTTTCACCTATTTTGTGGCCATGTGTTCCTGGCATGATTTTGAAGTCTATGAGGATATTATTCTGCTCCTTACTCTCTTTTTTCTTTTAGTAATTTTCTATAGGATTCTACCATGACTTTTTTCTGTTTGTAACTTTTTAAGTGAAATAAATGTCCTTTGTGTTTAGAAAAAGAAGGATGGCCAGAACAGCTTTCCTAATTTCAGGGCTCTAGAACCGTCCTGTTGTTTTCACAGTGATAAGAAACTGTGTGTGTGTGTGTCCTCAAACTTTCTGAGACCGACTCATATCTGGGCTGCTTCCTTCCCTACTAATATTGAGACCTTATTTTTCCCTTTGCCTCCAGTGTCCTAGACCTGCTCAGCTTGGATTCAATGTCCAGCAGTTTCGCCTAACTACAGGGCTTTGCCTTGGAATGGAGCTCCTGTCTGTTAGTTTTGAGGGTTTTCAGGGCCCCAAGTGGCTCCCAGCGCTGTCAAGATCTCTTGCTTCACCATTCCCTGCGTGCACACCCACAATGGATCTTGCAGGACCGCCTTCCAGTTGGAGCCGCTGTTCTCACACTGACCCACTGTGCTTCCTTGTGAGTGCATGTTTGTTTGTTTTTAAGATTTTTAAGATTTTATTTATTTATTTGTCAGAGAGAGAGCACACAAGCAGGGGGAGAAGCAGGCTCCCCGCTGAGCAGGGAGCCCGATGTGAGACTCCATCCCAGGACCCGGGGATCATGACCTGAGCCAAAGGCAGACACTTAACCGACTGAGCCACCCAGGCATCCCATGAGCGCATGTTTGTGATTTAGGGGCTGTCTGAAGCCCAGTTGCCTTACCTCTGCTTTACCCCATGCAGTTCCTTATCCCACTTGGGTAATTTGTCCTCGTCCACACGTGCTTGGGTCTTGTGAGGATACTTGCCATGCGGTTTTATTGTAGATGTTGCTTCTCTGTGTTTGGTTTTGGTAATCTAACTGCTCTGTTTATCTGAGAGATTCAGGGTAATTCATAAACCATGGTGCTCCCTCCATCTACCCAGAATTCTCTGCCTCCATCTAGATTCTGAGCAGGAAACGGGTCATATATTTCTTTCATAACCACCATGCCATTTTGCTACATGCCATTCACAGAGGAGATCATCAATACTTGCTGACTGATGGAAGTTTATGTATTTAAAAAAAAAGAAAGAAAGAAAGAAAGAAAGAAAAAAGAAAGTTTATTTATTAGTCTTCTATTGTTATGTAACAAATTATCATAAACTTAGTGGCTTAACATCACACATATTATAATCTTAGATGTTTGGGCCTAGTTTGACTGGGTTCTCTTTTTCAGGGTCTTTCCCACCCTGCAATTCATGTGTCAGCCAAGGCAGTGAGCTCTTAAGAGGCCTGAGTGGGAAAAGATCCCCTGCCAAGCTCCCTCAAGTTGTTGGCCGAGTTCATTTGTAGGCCTGAGATCCCTGTTTCCTCCCTGTCAGGCAGTGCTGTACTCAGCTCCTAGAGGCCACCCCCACTGCTTTTCCACATAGCTCTCTCCATCCTGGGGACTTAGTAAAGCCAGCAATAGAGAGACAGTCCCTGATGTATGCTGGCAAGCCTGACAATATACGTATCAAGGCATAATCACAGAAGCGACTTCACATCAACTTTGTCATAGCCCTCTTGGCTGGAAGCAAGTCATACATTTCTCCCAAACTCAAGGAGAGATGACTGCACAGGGTATAAACATGGAGCCACATGAAGGTCTGTCTACTACAGTTTATAGATATAAACTGCCTTAAAACCTGGTTTATTCTCTTTGTTTCTTAAGATGAACAGCTTTCTATTAATAGACTGTCAGTGGCAAGTTTAACTCAGTTCCAGGGCAAATGGCTATAAATTCAAACATAATAATGGATTATCCAGTTCAAATATAAAAATCTGACATCAGGAACTTGAAAATCCTACTATAACTAAACTTTTTTTTCTTTTTCTTTTTTTTTAAGTAGTCTCCAATGCAGAGCTTGAACCCATCCTACCCTGAAATCAAGACCTGAGCTGAGATCAAGAGTCAGATGTTTAACTGACTGAAACACCTAGCTATTTTTAATGCTCTAATTCCCTGTCCTTCACTGTGAAATTTCCTCTGGGCATAAGTATTTCTACTCTTGCCAATCTCACAGAGAAAGTATAAAAAGAGCCTTGTTAGTGTCCTTAGGGAAAATAAGATTTCATATACATCTAATGTATTTTTACCTTATTTTATGGCACCTGTGTTTGTACATACTTTTGGAGTCCTTCAGAGAGCTCATGTTTAAGAATGACATAGCTCCAAAAGTAATTGTTTCAATACTCCAATAAATCAGACAACCCAAGTAACCATGTGGAGGAAAATCAAAGGACATGTGTATTTTAGAGACTACAATTTTTGGTGCAGATGATGAAGGAAATAATCTTATCCCCCATGCCAGACCATTGTAAGACTTCCATGAACGAATTCATTATCCGAACACAAAGTGGCACTGTTCCTTATGTCTACTTTTGTTCTAATAAATAGGAGTATCCATCATTTTCATCTCTGTCTCTTCACATGCTCATGCTGTCTTCTCTGTTCTTGATCTCATCATTTTCCACTGAGCATGAAAAGGGTAGGAAAAACTGCCTCTATCTGATGAAGATACACGATCATTTTTTTAGTAAGGTTGTATATGCTTGGAAGCATTCAGCTATGAAAGCGAGGGATTCTTCTCGTCTGCTTCAGTGCAGCTGAAACACTGAACAGCTCCTCGCCTGATGGATGGCACATGAACGCTGTTTGCTATGGTGAAGCCCTTTCCTCCTGGCAACAAGATTGAGGGGGCGTGAATAGGAGGCTCAGGAATACAACACACAATGTGTGGGTACAGACTGTGCAGGGCACTCTGCCCTGGGAATTTCTGATTCCCCTCCTCGTGGGAACAGCAATAATAATAACCAGAGTTAACATAAGTTGAATGATTAATACCACGAATGATATACAAAATACTTAATAACGGAAACAGTGTAAGTATCAACCAGCTGGCATGAATGCTGGCTATCACAGCATCCATTCTGATGAATCCATGCCCTCCCCATTCCAGTTGTTAAGTGTGTTGACGACTGGCTATTTGGACGTTTGAGGACTGCCAATGTAAACCCTGCTTTACCTTATGTCGGGCACTGTGCCAAGCGCCTTAAGAACCTTTGCTCATTGACTCCTCCCAGCCACCCTGCAAGATGGACACTCTTGTTACTCTAATTTGACAAATGGGAAAACTGAAGCTTAAAGAAATTGAATGACTCATTCCATATCACACAGCCAAGAGGCAGGGGGACTGAACTTGTACCCTGCTCTGCTGACCCAGGAGTCTGAGCTGTTAAGTTCCACTTTCTACTAACTCTTAGGAAGCCACACCCCACAGCTTTTTTCTGTCCTTACAAGGAATGTACACTTTATGAACATGAAAGCTGAACTTTATTACCCTGGCCTTAGTGACAAGTGAAGTAGCCCTTGGCCAGTCCATTAATAAAAGCAATGCAAACAGCATAATGAAAATGACAGAATGAAGAATAAGCCCCGGAACTAGGCCTATGCTCCAGAAATAATTCTGGAGTTGACCCAAGGTTCTTCCTTAAAGGATCATGGAAGCCCAAAGTCCAGACTGACCTTCCAGCCTGCGGGGGCATTTTTCAGGTAATCGTCACAGATCCTAACTCCACATTCCTCTAGCCATTAAAAGAACTCTGTCTGGTTGTGGCTTTTGAAGCTGGGTTGATTTAGAGCAAAGCAAACAACTGGATTCCAGAGATGGGCCACGTTGATCTTATGTCATTGTCTTTCTTGACTACATGGCTGGCTGGTTGGTTGAGTTTTTTTCAACCTCAGCCAGCAGCAGCACCCCACATCATCACTTTCTGTGAGCCATTCTTGATAGTGACACATTACATTTTCAGAAAACTTGTTTTTCAGCTGTGACACACAACACTAATGAAATCCTCATGCTCAACACACTGTCGTGAACTGTCTTCACATTATGTGCTCAGATGTCACCTCATCTTTTTCTTTCCCGTTCAAGAATGCATTATGGAAATGCAAAAAGTGACAGTACTGTTAGCAGAGGTATCTATTTGGGCAACTTTCTTAAAATCTCTGAGCCTCAGTTTCCACATCTGTAAAATGTAATTGGAAATATATGTTTTGGGTGTGGGTGAGCTCAAGGCATGGAAGAAGGTATGACTGGTCAGAGCAAATCTTTATCTCAACTTTTCCATAACACTCACAGAGAGACAAGATCAGATTCTTGAATTACAAAGAGTGAGTTACTAACAATAAAACACCAGCATTTGTATCATCAATGTCATTATTACTATTATTATAACTATTATCAACAATGACAAGGATGAAGTAACAGGGGCTATGTATTGAATGTTTACCACACGCCAAGCGTGGTGCAAAATGAGATGTATCTCATATCTCATTCATTTCTCAAAACAACCTTATGAAATTCAACTTTATGTGGGTATGTTTCACCACTGCTCTGGCCTAGAGGAATAGATCGGTGGGGCCTGGGATAGAGGAACCAGATCTAGAGGGTCCATGTAGAGATCCAGAGTCATCCGGGGTCCTCCAGACAGCACGAGCATCCTCTGCTGCTAGCACCAAGAGGCTGTGTGGGTCCTTAGTGCCACGGAGCCTCCAGCCCCCATTCCAGCGAGACGTACTGCCTGTGCTGAGTAGCTGTACTAGCCATCCAGGAAAGACAGCCCAGCCTCAGAGCCAGCAAGGAGGCTACTGCCCAATCATCATGCAGCAGAAGTGAAGCTTATCTGGCCCCAGCGTTAGGCAGTGCTGCTGTGACGTATTCCACATGAACCGGAACACTCCTGAGCTCCCCGATGATTGATGGAGGTTGGGGTCATGCACACCAGGAGGATTAGGACACGTGTGGGCACATCTGATGGGCCCGTACCTCTTCCTCAGAGCAGGGCGGTGGTAACATACACCCACATTCACTCCTAGGGTTGTTTTGAGGAATGGATGAGCTATGAGATGTAGGCTATTGTGCACAATCCATGGGACATCATAATCAATACCACAAACAATAAATATCAACTGCTATTCTTAGTAAGTAATAATAACATAACAATAATGTAAACAGCATGCAACCATTCTTACTTTATTAGTAGTAACACACGGCCAACTCTCCTCACAGATGACCATGGCAGGACCACGTCACCACGTCTCGTCTAAGAAGCCCTGCTCCAGTCAACACAGGGCACATGTGACTTCAGAATCCAGGTGGATTTTTCTGGCCTGAGTGATGGCTGGTCTTGGACGGCATGACTGGGCGCTGCCTCAGAGGAGTCGCTCCTGTCTCTAGCAACAGCCATCCGGGGACACACCGATCAACTGGCCCCAGGTGTGTAGAGGTGAGATCTGGGAAAAGCAGCCAACGGCGCCTGGGTGTCTCAGTTGGTTAAGCGTCTGCCTTCGGCTCAGGTCATGATCCCAGGGCCCTGGGATCGAGTCCCACGTCGGGCTTCCTGCTCCATGGGGAGCCTGCTTCTCCCTCTGCCTGCAGCTCCCCCTGCTTGTGCTCTCTCTGTGTCAAATAAATAAACAAAATCTTAAAAAAAAAAAAAAAGGAAAAGCAGCTGAACACCATCCAACGTAGCCATGAAACATTCTATCTCATCAGCGCCCAGCCAGGATATTGACAGTGCCATGTTGGTTCTGAATGTTTGTGCTTTCAAGGTCACTCCAGCCAGAATAAAACTCTTCAAATCAGCAGTACCTCACAGTTTTTGTTTTGTTGTTTTGTTTTGTTTTCAGTGTGTCCAGACCTCTTAATAATACATAACCACTTTACTTCTCTTTCCACAGTCATGTTAAATCATGCAGAGATTGAATTCATTTACTCACATTTTCAGGCTATGGTGAACTTGTTTCCTTACCCTAGGCGTGGAGTCTTTGGGTCCTGGAGCTAGGAAAGAGCTGCGAGCCCATTAGTCTGGTGCCATCTAGAACTGTTGGCAAGGATGGGGATGTTATATATCTGTACTGTCTAGTGTGGTAGCCACTAGACCCGGGAGACTCTTGAGCCCTTCCAATGTGGCTGGTGTGAGCAAGAAATGAATTCTCCATCTTATTTAATTGTAATTAATTTTTTAAAATTTATTTGTCAGAGAGAGAGAGAACATAAGCAGGGGGAGAGGCAGACAGAGGGAGAAGCAAGCTCCCCACCGAGCAAGGAGCTCAACTCAGAACTCAAACCCAGGACCCTGGGTTCATGACCTGAGCCGAATGCAGACACCCAACAAACTGAGCCACCCAGGGATCTGTGATTGTAATTAATTTAAATGTAAATAGCCGTATGTGGCTAGTAGTACTTATTGGGTAGTGAAGATCTAGCGCGATCCCTTCATTTCACTGAGTCCCAGAATTGTATCAGTGACCTGCACAGGACCTCACAGCTGGGTAGAGGCACAGCAAAGCACAGAAAACATTGGTCGCTGTCTTAGCCCATTCAGGTTGCGCTCAGAAAATACCATACACTGGGTGGCCTATAAACAACAGAAATTGATTTCTCACTGTTCTGGAGTCTGGAAAAATCTGATGCCGGCATGGTTGGGCTCTGGGGAGGACCGGCTTCCTGGTTCATAGACAGCAGTTTATTCACTGTGTTCTCACATGGAAGAAGCCGGGAGCCCTCTGGGGTCTCTTTTACAAGAGCACTCATCCCATTTATAATCCATCCCATAGAGGGCCCCACCTCTATGACTTAATCACCCCCCAAAGGCCCCACTTCCTAATACCATCACACTGAGGACTAGGTGTCAACATATGAATGCGGGAGGAGGGTGCAAACATTCAGTCAATAGCAATTGCCACTTCAGTGTTTTCTCCAGCACATCATGTTCCACTTATTCATCCCCAGGCAGAAATATCATTCCGCCTACGCACTTAGGTTATTGGGAGGGAGGAAAAGAAAGAGGGGAGATGGGCAGATGCAAGCTGTTTTTGTTGTCTCAGTACACAATCATGCAAACACTGAAGAGAGAGGAAGAATAGAAAACAGAGTTAGCATCCAAAAAATAGAGTTAGTATCCAAAATATTTAAAGAACTGATACAACTCACCCCCCCAAATAATCCAATTAAAAAATGGGCAGAAGACATGCACAGACATTTCTCCAAAGAAGACATCCAGATGGCCAACAGACACATGAAAAGAAGCTCCACATCACTCATCATCAGGGAAATGTAAATCAAAACTATCATAAGATATCACCTCACACCTGTCAGAATGGCTACAATGAACAACACCAGACACAACAAGCGTTGGAGAGGATGTGGAGAAAAAGGAACCCTAGCGCACTGTTGGTGGGAATGCAGACTGATACAGCCACCATGGAAAAGAGCATGGAGGGTCCTCACAAAGTTAAAAATAGAACTACCCTATGATCCAGCAATCATACTACTGGGCATTTACCCAAAAAATACAAAAACACTAATTCAAAGGGATACATGTGCCCCTATGTTTATTGCAGCATTATTTACAATAGGCAAACTATGGAAGCAGCCCAAGTGTCCATCAACAGACGAATGGATAAAGAAGATGTGGTGCACATATATACAATGGAGTATCACTCAGCCATAAAAAAAGAATGAAATCCTGCCATTTGCAACAACATGGATGGATCTAGAGAGTATAATGCTGAGCAAAATAAATCAGTCAGAGAAAGACAAGTACCATACAATCTCACTTATATATGGAATTTAAGAAACAAAACAAACGAGCAAAGGAGGAAAAAAGAGAGACAAACCAAGAAACAGACTCTTAACTATAGAGAACAAACTGACGGTTACCAGAGGGGAGGTGGTTGGAGGGATGGGGGAAACAGGGGATGGCGATCAAAGAGGTCACTTATCATGGTGAAAAATAAAATAAAATGATAAAAAAGTATCAAACACCTAGTAATCTAATAAAAGATTTAAAAGACCTCTGCAATGAAAACCACAAAACATTGTGGATGTAAAGTAATTAAAACCTAAATAAGTGGAGGGACAGACTATGTTTATGGACTAAATAACTCAGTTTAATAAAGATGTCAATTCTCTGCTAAAAACAGAACCAAACAAAAAAGAAAGCCCACACACAACCACTCTGAAATACTAAGTAGGACATAGAGGAGTCAAGGAGGTGGGAGCTAGAGATGGGGCTGGTGAAGTGTCTTTTGTGATTATCACACTGTAATTAAACACTGACAATTCACATTGGCTTTTTAGCTTTTTTACAGTTCTCTTTTCATAGGATAAACCCATACAGTGAAACATGAATCAGCTGAATACTGTTGAGGACCCACCGTGTAGAAGGCCCAGTGTTAAATACTATAGGGGGTTTCAAAAAAGCATAAAATAGAGTCTCTCCCCTCAGAGAACAGGGCATCTAGTTGTGAAGACATGCCATTGTAATGGAGGAAAGATAATTTTCCCTCTATGTTTCTGAGGTCTTAGTGGATACCCCCATAATAAAAGACGCATTAACAAGAGAAAAACAATCCACAGTTTATTAACATGTGTGCCTTATGTATACATTTGGACATCCCCAGGAAAACTGAGTAACTCCCCGGGTGGCCTAATTAAAACTCAGATTAAAAGCAGCTTAGTAGGGAAGGGGAGGGGGACATAGGCCTTTCAGGGGAGAGTCAATGACTTTTAGAAAAGATGAATGGGCCCTGAGAACAGATGGGAGACAGGACAGTTTCTGACAGTGTGGGGTCAACATCAACATCTAGTCTCTTCCTCTGCAACAGGACTCAGCCCTCCCTGGGGATGACACTGCCGCGGCGGGGATCTATGCCAACTGGGTTCCGCTCAGGGAATGTGTCTCAGGCAGATGAGGGGAGTTCAGAGAAAGCCTCTCCCTGCATTTGCTATTTTTCAAGTGCCTACAGTTCAAAATAACCAATACTTCAAAGGGTGGCGTATTCTGCTACCCTTCATCACTGAAGCCGGGGGGAAAAGCAAAAAAATCATATCAGATCCTGCATAGTTGCCACACATCTTCTGGAGAGTGGCCTCTGGGCAGGCCAGAGAGCCGGAGACTGATGGATGGTCCCTGCTTCGGAGAGTGTTCTCTACCCTTGTGCTTCCTTCATGAGTGTCTTTCATTTCCGTTTAAGGACATGAGCAGCGTCCTGCCTTCACCTATGACTTGCTCAGGGGAAGCCAGGAGTCCACGGCCAGGAAGGGGGCACGGCATAGCAGATGTGATCCGCTTAGCTGTGCCGCCCCCTGCAAGTACCTTTGCCTCTTGGGACCCCATTTTCCCAGCTGTCAGAAAATCACTGCAACTGGACAGGTTGTTACCAGGATTTACCAGCCCATACAGTGATTCACTCACACCCCATCCCATTTCCACCTGCAGGCTGTGAGCTCCACCAATATCTGAGACTTGCTGCTGCCCGCTCACCCCAAAATCTATTCTGCAATTCTTTGGGTATTGAATTCTGACTCTGGTATTGGGTCCTCTTTTGTCTCCTGCCAGCTCAAGCTTGGCTTATTTTTCTGGCTTTTCCTTCCCTCATGAAGGAAAGACAGATCGGGGGGCAGGATAACATGACAAAATGAGTGTTAGTGACACAGTCTTGGCACAAAGTCAGCATTTAATACGAAGAATCGGAAGTGGAATATCTGCTATCGTTTTATGAAGCTCTTATTATGCACCAGCGTTGGTCTAAGTGATTTACGTGTTTTAACTCATTTAAGTTTCCTGAGGCAAGATTCAAGTGCAAGGATGTATTAAGAGCGGTGCTCCCTTAACCCATAAAGGAGTAGGGGCAGCAGGACGAAAAAGAAGGGTAGGTACCATTTCTGGCACAATCCTGCAGGCCTGATCCCACATGGGAGCACAGCAGTGTAAATTACGCCTCAGGACTTGATTGCTGAGCTTTCTTGCATAGTGAGACTAAAGACCGGGGTAAAGAGAACCCCGAGGCATTCCAGTTCCATGCTCCTGCACATGAGCAGCTCCAGGAGGCTGAGGAAGTCCACCAAAGAGATTTGCAGGTGTTAATGGGCAGGTGAAAGCAAAGGTAGAGAAAAGCCAGAAAAGGGATGCAGAAAATGCTAAACGGCTGCTGGGAGGTCTAGCAGCATGCCCGCGATGTCTCCTGCAAGCCTTACAACAACAACAACAAAATCCATTTAACAGATGAGGCACCGGAGGTTAAGTGATTTGCTCCCATCACATAGCTAGTAAGTGGAAAATAAGGATTTAAATCTAGACGGGCCATCTCTCAAGTACATCTGTGCCCTTTGCCCTGGTTGCAGTATCAGCCCGACCTCCTAAAGATTTTCAGAGCTGATGCCGATGCGTCGGTCTGGGCTGCAGACATCTGGAAACACACTGAAGCGAACCAAATTGTTCCTTCACGGAGGAGGTCCTTTGTCATCCTGACTTGTCTCAGCCTCCACCACCATAATGTAATCAGGACGCTTTTCCTCTCTATTGGCTCCTGATTCCTGCAATTTTCTCCTCATGGCACTCCGGATCTTGCTGCTGGTGACAGCGCCATCGGCCCCCTGCCATGGGTGCTGGGCTTGGGCACCAGGTGCAGGCTCCCGAGACCCCAGCTTGGCATCTGAAACAAACTCCATTTGTTTGAACATTTCAAGAGACATTGCTTTCCCTTCAACATGTTAAATTACTCTTTCCTGGAAAGAGTTTGACCACAATTTTTTTTTTCCTACAAAAATAATGTCAAAGTATTTCCTGTTGGTTTAAGCGATTATAGAAAGTATGGACTTTATCATGTGTTTTGGTGTCACGCAGCGGCCGAGAAGCAGTTGACATGTGAGTTCATAACCTCTGGCCGCGGGGGTGAATGAACAGACTATGAACTTCCGTGGCATAATGGATAGGATGATGACAAAACAGCATTTAATGTATTGATAAAATGTTCCAGATTAAATAGGTATTATTTTTACATGTGGCTGATTACTTTCTTATAAGTGGAAAAACAACAATAAATATGATAAAGCAGTGATCCTGGTCGTTACCTCCGCTCTCGGACAGGGTTTCCTAAGCTTGGCATTCTGGACATTTCTTTTCGTGAAGGGCTGTCCTGGGTAGTGTAAGATGTTTCGCACTGCTACTGGCAACAGTATCCACCCCTCCAAGTTGTGATAAGCAAAAATATCTCCAGACAGCGCTACTCGTCCTCTGGGAAACAAAACTGCCCCGGGTTGACGACCACCATCCAGAGGACAGTAACAGGGAAGGGACGCCCCATGGTGCGCTCTCTGGGCTCACACCCGCCAACCTCTCTGCTGGTCTCCTTTCTTGGTTTCTGTTTTACTGCTATTTCCGAGATTGTCCAATTTCGGTTCCTTCTGGCAATCTCTCACTACTATCATCTTTTAGATGTCCACACTGTTTCAAGTTTTGGTCCACTACTATCATCTTTTAGATGTCCACACCATTTCACGTTTTGGACAACTGGGGTTGTCCCCATCGCCATTGTGTCTGGAGCTTGAGCCTTCCTTTCTCGCAAGTGGGATGCAGGGGAAGAAGAGACTGACAGTAGGGAGAAAGAGGCTGTCTGTGACCCATCTGCACATCTTCAGCACTTCCCTTTAGTAACTTTGTTTCAACCTTATGATGCATAAAATAACAGGAAAAAAATGAAGTGAGGGGAATTGAGAGTGCCCCGTTTTGACGTGTCAGAGAGCACTGGTGATGGAAAAAAAATCCAGGTTTCCTAGGATCTAGGGATGAGACTTTTTCATTTTTAAAAATATGATCATTCTAGTCAGAAAAGTTTTAGTAATTCTGACCAAGATATTCATATCCATAGCCACAAAAGGCTGCTCTTGTATCTTTTTTCAAAGTTCAGGCCAAGTAGCAAGTAAGTTTCACCCATCACACCATCGTGATGGGTATCTCTTTACGCTGTCTTTTCTCATTGAGTCTCTAGAGTTGGACTTTACAACTGGGCCAGCCAAATTACTGTGCTGTCATGGCCCCAAGCCAGGTTTCTGAGAGGGTCTGAAGAATGTCTGGATTCCCCTTAAAACCTTCCCTTAAAAATCATGTCCCAGTTTTGGGACACCTGGCTGGCTCAGTCAGTAGAGCATGTGGCCCTTGATCTCAGGGTCTTGAGTTTGAGCCCCATGTTGGGCTTAGAGATTACTTTAAATATATATATTTCATAAGTTTCTTCCTTATGAAACACGAGGAAAATTGACTTCTCAGGTTTGAAGCTGATACCCAAATGTTTGCCAAGACCTATGAACAGTCAAATTCAATGTTCATGACCATTCAAAGGATGGTTCGATTCAAAACTTGGGTGTCTAACTCTGCTCCACACCCTCTGTTGGTCTAAAATCCCTTCATTCTTCGAGGTCTAATGCTTTACATGATGCTCTCCCCTCTTTGAGTGCCCATACCATTGTGGTCATATTTTTATTGCTCTCCTTTATGCTACAGTCATTTGTGATCCATTTGTTTTTGTCCTTCTTTAACTACATGAAGCTTCTTAAGGGCATATTTCTATTTAGTTCATTTTTTTTAAAGATTTTATTTATTCATTTGCCAGAGAGAGAGAGAGCACAAGCAGGGGTAGTGGGAGGCAGAGGGAGAAACAGGCTCCCCTCTGAGCAGGGAGCCCAATGCAGGGCTCCATCCCCAGACCCTGGGGATCATGACCTGAGTTGAAGGCAGACACTTAACCAACTGAGCCACCCAGGCGTCCCGATTTTTAGTTCGTTCTTATGTGTGTACAGGACCTGCCTCTGTTCGGAGTAGGAACCCAACAAATGCTTGTGCAGTTGAACTTTATCTTTGGAGAATAACCTCAGGTCTTTCTGTGCCACCTAATGAGTCTTGGCTGGGGATGGAAGGAAGGAGGGAAGGAGGGAAAGAGGGAAGGAGGGAGGGAGGGAAGTAAGGAAGGAAGGGAGGAAGGAAAGGAGGAAGGGAGGAAGGATAAAAGGAAGGAAGACAGGTAGAAATGCTATTTTTTTAATTCAAGTATGTTTAAATAGCAGAATCAGAATCTTTTAGGAGGTATGAAATGTTCTGTTGAAATCACATTAAGATTACAATAATATATTTGCCTCATCTAAAGGTAAAGGTCATTATTAATGAGAACTAAATAAATACCATTCTCCTTCTGCTCCATGGTTGCCAAACATATGAAGAAAGGAAACATATCGCTTAGGATACAGATAAAGCTTCCGTCCTTGCTCATGAGCCTCATTTCCTTTTGATTGCCTGAGTTTCCCTATGGCTTTAGGGTTGTGAAGGACGGGAAATAATAAAGTGCTGCTTTATCCACTGGGAAGCACCATGACTTCTTTGGTATGTGAACATCTGTATGTTCTCTCCTCAGAGCAGGAACTTTGGTCATGTGATGGCATTTCCTCCAAATACAACATCCATCTGCCCGGATCTGGATTTTCCATTATCAAATAGATTCTGCAGCATCCTGCAGCTGGTTCTGCTGCTTTCACCACAAGGCTATGATAAATCACAATTCCCAGGGGCTGCTCACACTCCATGTGGTAATAAAAGCTTGAGGGAGGACGGTCAAAGTGGACCTCAGGCTGGAGGGAGACTTCAGTTAACTGTAAGCAAGGTTTCCCGACCAAGAAGATGGCCCAATCACATAGGCTCAGAGACACGTGGTCTCAGTTGCATAGCTTATGCAAAGCACAGGAGAGAGGTAAAAAAGGATTCTTCTCTAGATGCCAAAGAAGATGTGATGAGATCTGAAGTCTTTTGGAAACATAGTTGATGTGGAATCAAACCCCTTGGGGCTTTACATGGTGGAATTTGGAAATCTGACCAAATGGGGGAATAGAATTGAGAAGGATGTAGTCAAAGCCCAGTTTAGAGAAATGGATAGGACCAGGTCCCAAATGTCTTTAGGATGGGGTCTTCACTGAGTAATTCATATCCCTGGAAGGTAATTAGTACTGCTTCAAGGATTTGGAATTTTGTACATTTTTATAGGACAAATGTCCATCCCTAGAAAGTAAACATTTAACAATCTAGTTGACCGTGGAACTAGACTGTCTAAACAAAGAGAGAAGGAGAGTACGTTCTGGTTCTGTGGTCAAGATGTGAGAATGGGGGACGTTTTGGAGGGTGAAGAAGTTAAAATTGTAGTGTAGGAGAAGTGGGTCAGTCCAAGTGTAAGGAGTAAGGGACACAGTTGTCTGTGTTTATCTCACCCTGCTGGCATACCCAGTTCTAATCCTGTAGACTTCTGAAGGGCAGAGACTTTATAAGGTGACACAATCAGATATGCTCTGGTTCCTGAATATTTAATGATGGGATGCTTTCCAATTGCTCACTTCCTTTGTTATTTTTAGCTCCTACGATCTCAATAGGATGGAGATGCCATGGCTTTCTTCCAGATGCTGCCTTAAAGCAGGCCTAAAATAAAAATTAAACGAGGTAGAGTGGTAGACACATTAGCTGTGGAGGTATAAATGATGGCTGCTTTTACAACATGATGTGAAAGGCTTCAAGGACAGCATTGCCTATCGATTTGCCATAGACAATGTTAGCAACGCCACCATTATCAGGGTCATTGGACTTTGTTGTAATTTTACTCCTGTTACATGGAAATATATCAGTCACTTATACTGTAGTATGAATCAGGATTCCCCACCTTTTTTTCCCCAGCTTAAGGTATGTTGAGATGGTGCTCTTTGTATTTTGTTTTTTTATTACTTTTTTTTTTTTCTTTGCTTCCAATGAGAGAGGAGAGAGGAAAACAGGGTTAGAAAATGGGAGCAGAATTGGAGGGGTGACAGAGTGAGGAAAGAAGCAGAGTTTCAATAGAAAACCAGCAGAAAGGTGGGAGATGCTTGGATGACCCCAGAGGCAAACTTAAGTGGCTTTACAGTCTGGCCCAGGACCAGTTCTAGGGATGGAATGTGACCTTGGTTTCCATATTGGTTCCTACATAAGATCACAGAATTATTAGGTTTGAGATCAAAGTGCCTTAAACAATGCAGGTAATATCAGGACTCACTTGAGCGGAGTCCAGAGATAATTGAGATGTCCAGGCTGTTTTTTCTCTGGCTGAGCAGTGACATCAAGGTCTCAGTTTATTTCCATGAAGCACTGGTGTGTATCAGTGCTATTTTATGGCTGCCGCCAGTCCTGCATTATCCTTTTTTTTTTTTTTTTTTTTTTTCAGGGCGAGAAAAGCAGTTTCTAGGAACTCTTTCATGACAGCAAGCACATTTATTTCCCAAAAGCTCCCAGAAAAGCCTCTTCTCATGCATTATTGTCCATAATTTGGACTCACGCCCATTCCTGAATCATTTCCCGCAGTGGAGAAATGCCATGCGCAAATCGCCGTCTGAACCAAGAACCAATCACTAGACGAGGCGTCATGCCCTCCAAGGGGGCCGCTTGCCTAATGCAATGCCAAGAAGCTGGGGCACTCCCCCAGCAGCCTGCGCAGGGCGTCGGAGCACAGTGCCCTTGGCCGCCCCTTGGGCACGGAGGAGCCGCAGTGGGTCCCGGACAAGGAGGGGACTCTCCGGTGCGGGGATCGCGGTGGAGGCTGGTGTGTGAGTGGAGTGTGGGTTTGAGTCCGAGGCTCCACGTGGAGAGGGGCAACGCCCGGGCCACAGGCATGTCCCTGCAGTTTGCGGCCCCAGGGGCGAAGGGCGTGAACCAGCCGACGCCAAGGGCTGCGGAGCACGCAGATGCCCGCCGGAGACAACTGACTGCCCGGCTGGCAGCCGTGCAGCGGGCCGCCAAGTTCTGCTCCCAGTCGCGAGAGCAGGAACTCCCCGCAGGGCTGACGGTCAGCATGGAACAGGGGGGATCAGCTCTCTCTGCATTCACAGGCAACGAATTCTACCCGGGCGGGGAAATGCAATTCAAGTTTTCGGAGAAACAGAAGTGGTCGCCTGTCTAGTGCAATATGCTCAGTTTATTAACGCCTCTGTTCTCTAAACAGCTTCATGCTTTCGAGTTTGTGTATTATCTTGTTGATTACTTAGTTGGAGGTCCACTACTGCTACACTATTTTTAGTATGACTTAAGTCGTGTTTTTACAAGTGCCCAGGTTTACCAGAAGGTTCTGCTCCCTCAGTGTTCATTCTTGCACAGCAGTGATTTTGGGCAGTGGTAACTTTAGCCTGATTTGTAGTAGAGCCTGGTTTCTAGCCTCAGTCCACAATCGGCCTTGGCCCATTTATAGGTTGTTCACTTACTGCATCACTAATTTTGGGCTATGAACAAACCCTTGATACTTCACTAAGGGAGAGGAGCCAGCTTTGCTTTTTATACTTTTCACTTACTATCTTACTTTATTAAAATAATTGTACAACAACAACAAAAAAGAACCAGTGAGTCTAGCAAAAGGGGTGAGATTGGATTAACCAAACACGAGCCCCATCTGGACCTGGAGGTGAAGTCAGTTGCCTTCTATGACAAAGGCCATAGCTGCTACCCAATGGGAGAGAGACAACAAAGATGTTCAATTTACTACTCTTTCACTAGTTTTAGTTTCCAACAAATATAGAGTATAAAGAAAGATGGAACTAACATTTATGGAGTACCTCTATGCTTTACATATACTAGCTCATTCAAGCCTTATAACATCTTCTATGGGAAGAATTATTATTTCTGTTTTACTGATTAAGAAAACTGAGATGTCAGCCAACTTACCTGTATTTACACAACTAGTAAAGTTGCAGAGCTGAAGCATAAACCCAGGTCTGACCATATCTAAATTTTACCAACAATTGCCTAATCGATTATTGCTAATCTATTGTCTATTACTAAATCTATTGTTGGTTACAAGAACTCAGTTTATTGAATACCCACTCTTTGCATATACCACACTGTACTAGGCCTTGTGATTTGCTGAATAAGGTATATCTAGAAGCTAACACAAATTTCCAGTCCATAGAAAGGGAGAATGATTAGGTAGTAAAAGGAAGACAGTATAGAAATGTTTATTCACTTACTTACTTATTCAGTTCATTTGGGGAATCTTTACTGACCATCTACTTTGTGCCAATCATTGGGTTAGCCACTACTTGCAGCCCATGCCTAGATTTGGCTCACAGGCCATGAGTGGACAACCTCTAGCTTCATATGAGGTTAAGCATACTTCCACATCATATATGTGATTTTATCAAAAACAAAGTACAATTCTGATGCCTCAGTCAAGGTAACCAATATTTGGCATGTGTACAGCATTTCAATCATCCCCTCCACATACACTCGCAATACATACATCATGGCAGACATCACTAATCAACTGCTGTACTTTATAGAATCTAAATGTGACCCCATAATCTTTGTATTTGATTCACCCGCACTTAATAAGTACTTTCCAAATGAATAATAATAGTGCATTCATGTAACTTTTAAAATGTGCTTAACACAATTCTGAACATTTATTACATCTTAACTCTTTTATTCCTCATAATCTCTAGGGTATGGATATTATTATTATCCCACTTTATATGTGGGTAAGTTAAGGAAGAGAGAGTTTAAACAACTTGTCTAAGCCCACCCAACTGGTAAGGATGGAGCCAAAATTTGGAGTTGGGTTGTCTACATCTAGGTGTGTAATTTTAACCACCTGCTATACTGCCTCTCAACACACTGTAACCAAGTGGGAGACTCCTTTACCACATGAAGTTCCAGTGACCCTACAAATTGATCATACCAATCAACCAGTCAACCGTAATAATCAACCTGGTTAGCTGATGAAGAATTAAAAACCTAGGATTTATTTTTTTTTAAAGATTTTATTTATTTATTTATTTATGGAAAAGAGAGAGAGAGAGAGCACACACGAGCTGGAGGAGGGGCAGAAGGAGAGGGAATCTTAAGCAGATTTCGGACCCAGCACAAAGGGCTACATGGGGCTTGGTCCCATAACCCTGAGATCATGACCTGAGCTGAAATCAAGAGTCAGATGCTCAACTAACTGAGCCACCCAGGTGCCCCAAAAACCTAGGATTTGATTTGAAACTATGTCTATCTAACATGATCCAATCTATATGGCTTGAATTTAAGAAAATTATGATTGTATATATGAAGAACACAGTGAGAATGTGTTCTTGAAACCACTTTCTCTTTCACCATAATTTTTGAAGAAATGGGGGTGGGTGTTGAAATTTATGCTCTATCTACCTATACCACTTAACAATTAGCTTCTTTCATTAAGGAATTTCTCATTTTGAGAAGAGGTGTTAATATGAGAATTTGTGTTCAATAAAACAAATGAAGGTATAAAGAGGTAGACATGATACAAAATAACAGGAATGTTCAAAAAATGTCATCTGTTTTGGAATAGCTCATTCCACAGCCCTTCAAAGCAGTAACTTACTCTTGGTGGCCAAGAGATGAAATGATTAGTGCAAAGCAGGTAATATCAGGATAAACTACGAAGGTGGTAAGAAATCATTGCAAATTGGGGAGGATGTAATTAAGATCTGAGTCTATTTTGTTATTGCAAAATGATTTCTATCTATAGTATCCATTCTATAGCTAAAATTAGAAAGACCCTCATTACCAAATCTTGACAAGGGTGTGGAGCAATTGGAACCTCCCTATGTTGCTGGGAGGAGTGAAAGATGGTACAACCACTTGGGAAAACTGTTGGAAGATTCTTATAAAGTTAAGGCCAATCCTATCCTACAATGAAAAATTCTACTTCTAGATATCACTCAAGAAAATTGAAAACATATCCACAAACAAACCTGTATGAGCATGTCCGTAGCAGCCCAATGCATGATAACCAAATAGTGGAAACAACCCAAATGTCCATTAACAAGCGAATAGGTAAATCCATTGTAGCACATTTTACAACTGAATAGTACTGCTGAGCAACAAAAAGGAACAAATTAGCATTACATACAGCAATGAATATGAATCACAATCACATTATGCTGAAGAAAAGCAGACAGACACAAAAGAGCACATATTGGTCGGTACAATTTACATGAAGACTGAAAATCGGTGATAGAAATCGAGAGTGGTTACTCTGGAAGGCAGGAGGTGGACTGGAAAGGGGGCATGAGGAAAGTTGTTGCACCAAAAATTTTCTCAGTTATGATCTTGGTGATAGTTACATGGATATATATACATTTGTCAGAACTTACCAAACTGCAAAAGTAAGATCTATGCATTTATACTTCAACAAAAAAATAAAAGCCCAGAAAGTAAAGTGACTTACTATGGCCATAAAAAGTAAACTTTTGACCTTACTCAACTTGGTCTTATCTCCTTAATATAATCCATTTTAAAATCAACTCAACCTGTGGACTAATCACAAAGTGTCATCATTTAGACTAAAAGTACATTTGATAAAGCCTTACAGAAAGGTCCAAGTTCATCTCTTTTCTGTTGAGTCATTCCACCTGTCTTTTTGTTTGTTTGTTTATGCTAAATGTGGTTCCTATTTTAGTAATGGGAGTAGCATTGTATTTGGGAATGTCTCTGCAATTCAGGTGATACCTACATGGTCAATTAGCACTTTGAGTTACTAAAAGTGTTATTCCTCACTCTGTGGTTAAAATCTGCTAGAAGTTGTTCATTTTTGTCAAGAAGGCAGAATATTTTCTTTCTAGAGTAGTGAATTAAGAATGAACCTGTTAGACCCATTGATATTCATGTTGTATACAATGGTTTCCTATTTTTCTTGGCCTGTTGGTTCTCAGATTCTTTATTTAATTAAAAATGAAGAAGGAAAGAAAGTTTTAGTCTTTACGTGAAATCCAGTCTTCCCAGAGCCTCAGAAACTGATCCGTTCATTGTTGAAATCAAGTTGGTTCCGTGATGCCGACCTGGTATCCTCTAGCTAAAATTACCCACCATGCGGCAAGCAGAGTCAGGCACAAAGACATGAATCTCCAGATCGTCTGAGCCATGATCTGATTTTCTTGTGAGGTTGGAGCCTGAAGTCACTAGAGACTAGCGCCTTAACAAGAAAAATAACACATGGCTGTTTAGTTCAACCTTGCAGCTAATCACTCACCTGGGTTGGAAAAAATCATGCATAAATGAGAGAGCTCTGCATCTCCTCTCGTGTCTCCATGAAAGGGAGAGGGCCAGGCTCAGGAACACTTTCTGTCTGTGCTATGGTAGTCATTCTGCTCTTCCTTCTTTGCTGACCCCCCTTACTAGCTATAAGCAATATTAGATTTTGATGTTCAAGTGTTACAAATGGCTTAATGTTTAGCAAGGATATCAAATTTATTTTGTACTTTTGTGGAAAATACTGCTGCCTCACTCTAGTGACAATCAGGCCAGTGTGGGCAGCCCAAAGATTTATGGCTCATATTTTTGACTTTTGGCAAAACTTCCCATTTTCTTTTTGACTCACTGTCTACCTAATTTCTTTTGCTTTTATGTTCTGCGGGCCTCGGGTGAGCCATTTTATTTATATCCCATAGAAAAGGCGTTTTAGGAGGGGTTCACCAGAAGCAGACCTGGGGACCGATATTTACATTAAAGTGCTTTATTAGAAAGAATTCCTGGAATGAAATAAGGCAGTGGGGAGGTTCGATGGGGAATAGAAGGAAGCTGGTCAGTACATCAGTATCAAGCATGGTCTCACCAAGGACTGCTTCAAAGCTGCAGGAGAACTCTGGAGGGGTAGTTGTCTTAAACAGAGGGGAGGGAGTTGAAGTATTTATACTCTTGTGCCCATCAGTGGTTAAAGACTCTCTCAGGACTGCACAAGATCCTCGGATTTCAGGGCCATCTGTGCACACAAGCAAAGGGAGGTCTGGAACTGAAGACAGTCCTCTGACAAAGAGACCCATGTTCTGACTGTTATGAGTGAAAGCACCCTGGGAGTCTGTGTGCACAAAAAAAATGTAGTAGGTACAAAAATGGTAAAGGAATCCTAGCAGATATAGGTGAGGCACTGATATTCATCTAATAGCAGGCTTCTCTCTGGGTCCTGTGATGGGACAAAGATGATCACTTCTTTCTTCTTCTTATCCTCCCTCGTTTTCTGCTCTCTCTGCCCCCCCCATCCCATTCTCCTCTAAGCAACTTTCTGAATAGTGGGCTGATCAGGCTTGTTTTTGGTTCTGCTTTTATTTTAAATTTTTTTTAAGTTTTTTTTTTTTTTTTTTAAAGAGAATCTCAAGCAGACTCCATGCTGAGCACAGAGCCTGACTGGGGGCTTGATCCCAGGACCCTGAGATCATGACCTGAGCCAAAACCAAGAGTCGAATGCTTAACTGACTGTGCCACCCAGGACTGCGCCACCCAGGACTGTGCCACCCAGGCACCTCTTGGTTCTGCTTTTAAACTACTTAGCTAATTTCTCATATTGTTCCCATTGGCAAGGTGCAGTAGCTTGAAGACTCTGTTCCCAATCTTATTTTAACTCTTAAAAGAACATCAAACCAAAGTGCTATGAGGTTCCCTCAGGCTCTTTTGAGTTCCTGTCATACCAGGCAAGTTAAACAATGTTTCCCTACTTTCCCTTTTCTCTTATCTGTCACTTTCCATCTTGCCATTACTTGTATTCACCCTGGAGCTCTTGAGTTTATGTTTTGTTTCAGTGTATGTCCAGGTCTTGTAGACTTTATGTCAGTTAAGAATGCTTTTGGGTGCATTCTGAAAAGCAAATAGTTGGTGGGATGGCTGAATAATGTCCAGGATCTCTCTCTCTTTCTTTAGCACTGCCATCTTCAGTTCATTTCCTTCCTCACTCATGTACATCATTCTATAGGGACAAGACGGCTGCTGTATGTGAAGGCATCACATCCACATTCAAGGAAGAAGAAAAAGCGAAGGGATCATGCTAACATCATCTAGCCTTTTGTTGGAAAAAAAAACTTTGCTATGATCTCCCCAGCAAATTTGTCATTATGCTTTGTTGGCCAGACCTTGACCAGGTGCCTCTCCAACAGCAAGGGAAGCTGAGAAAGCAAGTGTCTAGTGACAAGAAAGCCACAAGGAAAAGCGGTGAGAAAATGTTAGATTACTTAATGAGCAATATCCGTCAGAAGTATCATGGAAATACTTGAACTGGTAGAAACATTTATGTATTCCCCCAATATCTTTGTGGTTCAAAAGCAGTAGCTATTCTAGCTACTTTGGGTTATTCTTTATTATAAAGCTATTCTAGGCTTTTCTTTGGGTTGTGCCAAATTATATATATATATATATATATAACTTTTGCATTATTGACCATATTAGCTTTTGTTTAATACATTTCAACTAAGCACATGAGCAATACATATTTGATATCTGAGTGAATAATAAATAATGCTGCTAAAGAAAAATGGAAACCACTTTTTTTTCTGAAAAAAAAAAAAAAAAAAAGACCATGTAATATTTACTGGCTGGTCCCAAAAGTAAGCTAGCTTTTTTCAGTGAAGAGATGTGTCCTCACTTTGAAGCAAGCTTGTGTTATTTTCAAATTGTGAAGGAACCACATTTAAATGATAATCTTATCAAAATAATCTCACACAAGTATCTTTTCAAGTGAAATATTCATTTTCAATAATGCCATCTTTTTGTCATTTGAGATTTCTACTTCTCTGGGGGTTCCTTACATCTTCTTGTCCCTGAGGGATTCTTTAGGGAAGAAAAATAGTTCAGGCAGTTAGGGAGGAGGATGAGGAAGGATATGATTTTTAAAAATTACAAAACCAGGGCACCTGGATGGCTCAGTCTGTGGAGCATGCGACTCTTGATCTCGGGGTTGCAAGTTTGAGCCCCATGTTGGTTGTAGAGATTACTTAAAAATAAAAAATCTTTTAAAAAATTACAAAACCTGTGGGAGTCTAGTATTACTCATCATATGAATTCATGTGATAAAATATCATTTAATTTGTAGTGTAATTATATGGCTCTATTCTTCTAATGCTCTGACATGCCACACAGAAGCCCTTTCTTCTGACATCATTGGTCAGTGATTTATGGGCTTCCTTCCCATGACTTCCTTACCTGTCTAGCTATCACCAACTGGTTTCTGAGATATGAGAGTGGACTATCTAGGAAGTGATGATTCAAAGTCCATGGTTACTGGGCCTTGTTCTTATATTTAATGTACTCAGCTGGAGGAGATAAAAATGAGAAGCTACTAGAACACTTAATTTGTAAGAGGCAGCCAGCTGCTATCGACCTTCAACTCCTAGGTATACCCTGCCAAAATGATAGTTGCTTAGTTTCCAAAGTCAGAATTACTGATAAAACCCAAAGGCTTTCTCCTAGGAGACTGTGTGTGTGTGTGTGTGTGTGTATGTGTGTCTGTGTGTGCGCACGCGCGCGTGTGTGTTGGGAGGTGAGAGAGAGAGAGAAGGAGAAAATACTTTAGTTTGATGGTGGAGAAGGCCCCACTGTCTATGTATCTTTAGAACTTGATGGAGGCTATTGGTCTTCCTTCAAAAACCCACTCCACAGCCCAGTAAAAGCTTTTCCTAGTAGACCATGAGCCATTAACATCCCGTGCTTCTGAAGAGGTGAGGACAACAAAACTTAATTAAAAATTCCAGGCTAGAAAAGAACTGTTGTTCATTGAGTTTGGGTGGAAGGTGAGAGCAGGCCTGGAACCACAGATGTGGTGACCATCCTTTATGGATCAACCTGAAAATGCCTCCGGGAATGTGGGGTTTGGTAGGACAAGAAAAGGGAAGGGTATGGAGAGAATAAGAAACGAAGAGGGAGAGAATACAGAAAACACTGGAAAGCAGTCGAAGTTGACTGTGTTGGATTTGCCCTGCCTTTATTTTGGGTTTTCATTTATTGAAGCAAGTTTCATAAATAGATTGCAGAGAAGTGGATCTATTATATAAGAAGTCCCAGTTGGAACTTTGCAATTTCTAGAGGGAAAATACTCCTTTTCAGCTTAATTCCTTCCGGCAAAATTTCATACAAGCAGCCTGCTGTGTGCCTCTTTGAAACTGTTAAGCCTGGCTTTGAGGGAAATCAAAGTATCTTTGGTTCCTGCACAACCACTTCTTTATTTTTTCCTTTTGCCGTTTACCAGCTTATTGCATCTGTGTTGACAGCTGAAGACTGAAGATTAAATTAGAGGAAGGTTGTTATTGCATTTTAAGATTATGTTAAACACTTAAACACATTGCAGTGCTCCAAGGTGGAAATGGCTCCTGTAATCTTTCATCAGGATTTATGGCCAACATTTCCTTCAGTGACAGTATCAAAAGGCTACAATGGTCAGGGAATGTTCTCACTCACGCTGGCAAGGGGATATGATTATATTCTCCAGTAGAATGTAACTTCCGGTTGCTTTTTTTCTCCCTCTTGTGAAAACAATGGTTTCTGGTTACCCCCAAGGGTACTGTGACTTCATGAAACACTTCATAAAGCCAACTCTGCCTTTTTGAAAGGGACCTAGGGGAGATGGGGAATTTCTCTCTCTTTGGAAATGAGGTTTTTCTTTTCTGGAAGATGACAGGGAAAATAGTATTGTAGACCAGCACCTGTTACTCTGCAGAGGGCTGGGGCTTTATCAGAAGTGATGATGGGAGATCTCTGAGCATGCAGCTCACCCTCCAGCACCGGTTTTCATTTTTCTTGACTGAAATTTTATTTCTGCTTCTTCAACCTGGCATTGTGCACATGGTCGCTGAAAACGAAACAGTTACCAGTGTTTTCCAAGGGCTTTGCCTATAGAGGAATTAAGGTTTCTTTTGCTTTTCTGCTATCAACAGAGAATAAAGGAGAAGAAAAAGCTAGAATGATGGAGCACATCTCTTTTTTTTTCTTGCTTTTTTCCTTCTTGGTGTTCCTGCCTCTTCTATTTTTGTTCTTCTGTTGTTTTTATATCTACTTTTCGTTTTCTTACTCATATCTAATCCTGTTTTCTGCCCCTTTGCTTTGCTTTCTTTCCTCTCTCTTTGCTCAAGAAGAAATATTCTCTAGTGGGTGGAGGAAGGGGTGAAGAAGATTCTCCAAATCGCAGAAGAAAACGTAGTAATAACAAAAGAATGGCGACGTCCTTGTTGGCAGGTTGACTAGTTGTTCTGTCTTCCGCATGGATCCAGAAGGATCTGGAATCCCACTGCTTAGCACCTCCTCTGCTGCTGCCATATTTTCATCAGCACTATCTCCTGCCTAAATTATTACATGACTCCCAACTGCTCATTCTCATTCCACCTTTGCCTCTAGACAGCTGATACATCACCCAAGGTCACCCTTTTAAGAATGAAGTCACTCCTCTGCTCACAATCTTTCAACGGCTTCAGAATAAATTCCAAATCCTTAACTGAGGACCGTGTGGCTCTAAGTGACGTAACCCCCTGCTGCCTCCCACCTCATGGCTCTGCTCCTGCCACTGCCCGTGTTTACTTCCCTGGCAGCACTCTGCTCCCCTAGCCGCCCTGCCTTTAGTGTCTTCATGGCTACTCATCACCCTGCCTGCACCCCTGGCCCCCGGAGACCCTGCTCCCTTCAGGTCTCTGCCCCACTGTCAACCTCTCATCAAAAGAACCTCTCTAGGGGTGCCTGAGTGGCTCAGTCAGTTAAGCGTCTGCCTTCCACTTAGGTCATGATCACCAGGTCCTGGAATCGAGCCCCCCTTGGGCTCCCTGCTCAGTGGGGAGTCTGCTTCTCCCTCTGCTTCTCCTTCTGCTTCTCCCTCTGTCTCTCCCTTCCGCTTGTGAGCGCTCTCTCTCTCTCTCAAATGAATAAATAAGATCCTTAAAAAAAAAAAAAGAACCTCTCTAAAATAACACCTCCCCTTTATTTTCTGTCCCCTTTATTTAACTGTTATCACCACCTGATGTATACTATTATTTGATTATTAATTTATGTTGTCTCCCCAGGCTAGAACATAGAATATAGGGATCTGTCTCTAGCCCCAGCAGCTAAAACAGCATCCAGCACATTGAATATAATAAATCCTTGTGGACTGAGTGACCGAAAAGTCATAATACTAGCAAAATAATCTAGCCTTTGGGCAAACTCCCTTTCTGTGGCATGTGTGTGTTATCGGCCACACTTCTTACAGTGTATTGGAAAAGAAAGCCATATTAGAATGCTGAAGGTCCTGACCAAGAGCCAGCAACTTTCTCCTTGGTGGAGCTCTGTGAGTCTTAAGCCTGCCTGCTTTCTTATCCTCAGCTTACTGGTCAGAAAGGGAATGCCCATTCTTGTGCTTGATTTCAGCATTTTCCAACTGGACCAGTGTGCACCTGCCTTTCCCTTATGTCCCAGTGCCAGGGACTGTACCTGTTGGTTGCATATTTAGTTCTTATTCATAGTCATGTTTCCACCCACCTGATTACTTTTACGCCTGGGCAGTCTTGAAAGTCACCCTTGGCTTCTGGCAAACTGGTCAGATCAGGGAAGAAGGACAAATCCTCTCCCAAGGCAATGCAGTGGACTAAGCCATCATTGCTCAGACCCTCCCGGGATCCTAGAGTATGGGAGTAGGGAAGGATTTTGAAGACCTTGGAGTACACTGATACTGATATTTAATTTCTTCACAAGAGCAGTGATAATTGTCTTCAAACAAACTCGCTTCTGGAAATCCAATGTCAAACAACCGAATCAGAACTTGAATCAGAACCAACCAGAGTCTGCTTGGCTCTATTCAGCTCTACCCAGAGGGGTCCCTAAGGAATTTTGTGAAGCCAAGAGTTTTCACAGCGAACAGTGAGAAAACCCCAGGTGTCATCCAACACCATTGCTGTACAGATAAGCAAAGTAAGGTTCAAAGAGGTAAAGCGACTTCCCCAAGGTTACACAGGGAGGAGCAGTCCTGGAATGAGACCAGTCTCCTAATTTCCCATTTAAACACCTCTTCCCGCCATATGCGCTGTCCTCTGCTCATAGTCTACCACCTGCTAAGTACCTATTGTGTACCAATCATCACTCTAGTTATTTTTGCATTCATCATTCCATTTAATCTTTACATCTACCTTTTGTGATAGATACTATTAATCTCATTTTATTAAAAAATTTTATAAAAAAAATAGAGAGACTAAGAAAGGGATCCTAGGAAATTAGTAGTGAAGCATGGATTTGAACTCAGATCCGTCTCATTCTAAAGACTGTGTTCATTCTTTGTCTCACTTAGAATAAACAAAGAAACAAGTTGAGTGTACTAGCACCTAATAATGTATAATGAGCCAAGCCCAAACAAAAAAGGTTTGCTACTTATGGTACAGGTTATGAACAAGTTAGCAAAGAGGCCTTCCACCTTGCAGTCATTTAGGGGCCAATGTGTCAGAGGTTCTGTCATCTTTAACACAAAAGAACAGGAAAGAGCATGGAGAATCACTAATGCAGAATTTTTACAAGCCAAGCCTGGAAGTGGCATCTATTACTTACACATTCTATTCGCTATAACCTGGTCACTCGATTGTACCTCATTGCAAAGAATGCTTGGAAATATAGTCCCTAGATCAGAAGTCACTTCCCTTTGAGAATTCTATACTATGAAAAGAAGAGCACAGATTGCCTGACTTCTTTTGCTAAATGTTAAGTTTGAGATGCATTCATTTGTTGTGAATAGCGAAAGTTTGAATAATATCCCTTTGTACAAACATAACAACATAACAATATTTATCCATTCTACTGTTATGGACATTTGTTTCTAGTTTGGGAATGCTACAAACTTTCTTATACATGTCTCTTGATGCCCACAGGGTTGTATTTTGTTGGGTATGTTCTTAGAAGTGAATTGCTGGGTTATAAAGTATATCATGTTTAGCTTTAGTAGATACTAGTGAAGAGTTTTACAAGCGGTCATATAAATGTACACTACCGCCTGCAGTGTTTGAAAGCCCAGTGGCTTAATGGTGCAAGGTTTTTAATTTTAGCCATTCCGGTGGTATATTGTGGAATTTTATTGTGGTTTCCCCTGATGACTATTGAGGCTATGCTCCTTTTTAAATGATTATGGGCCAGTTGGACATCCTTAAAAATACTATTCAAGTCTTTTACCTATTTTTTTTTTCTGGATAAATAGTCATCTTTTTATTATTGATTTTTAGGGGTCTTTTGTATATCTTAGATATAGAAAAGATATAAAAATATAAATATGTTCTCACACTGTGCTTTGCATTTGCTTTCTTTTAGTATTTTTGATATGATAAACAGGTCTTAATTTTTATGAATTCCAATTTATGATATTTCCCCTTTATTATTTGTGCTTTTCATTTTCTATCTAATAAATTGTTCCCTGTGCCAAAAAAAAAAAAAAAAGAGCACAGATTTTCAGTGGATGTGTAGCAATTCCTGCCTCACCAACCAGGGAGCTGATACACAGACAAAATTGTAGATACAATGTTCTTTTTATTGACATAGCTTTCCAGTGTTCATGGCTGCAGTAATAGCTGTGGTGCACATTTATCGATTTTTTTTTTTTACTTCCAACATTCAATCTCCCTTCTTATTTTGGAGGAATCCACCAATATGCCTATTACTATGGGACACAGTTCCCCTCATTTTCCTACAACGAAAAGGTGAGGGAGAGGGCAGTAACCTCCATTTCTCTTGCCACCCTCAGTAAGAATTCATGCGAGGGGCCTAGATTTTGCCAGTGGATCAGGTGATTCCTCTTGGAACTTTGAGTCTGCAGAGTATAATGCAAAAGCATAGGGACTGCTGATGTTTACTGCACCGTTTCAACAGTATCCAGTGGTGGCCATTTTTGTAGTTATGTCCAGCTGTGGGTTGGAATTCAGCCAGAGAAGGAGGACCCCAGCCAAAATCATTCCCATGACAATTTCTGAAGCCCCTCAGTTCCTACCTGTTCTCCAAGGTTTGTTTGTCCACCCTGTCACCTTAGCCCTGCTTCTGGTCCACCCTGTGAACCACCTCCTGATACCCTTCAATCAAGGATATCCTCTCTTTTTGCTGGACTGCAACCAACAACTTTGATACAAAGCCTTTCAGATCTTGTTGTCTAAATCTGTCTCCACCAGGTCTGCAGGTTGGTTAATTTTGATACTCCTGAAAACACGTGGTAATTGACAAATCTGGACCCCTGCCTCCTTAAGAGCTGGGGTCAGAGTTCCTGGCCTGATCCATGCTCTTCTTTTTTTTTTTTTTTTTTTTTTTGAGGTGAGGTGAATCTACTAGTAATAACTCTTTGATACTTCCTGTGAGAAAGAGGGGACATACAGAAGAATAGAGAGGCAAGTACCCTTGCTTTTGCCAGCTAGTTCCAACCAGCATCTCAAACAAAGAGCAGAGGGAATGAAAAGATTTCTGCAGAGCCCTGCATGGTATTACTGAGGGAAGAAATCTGTGTTAAGGGTGTGAGGAGAAAAGGTGTGTGAGTGTGTGTGTGTGTGTGTGTGTGCGCGCACATTGGAGAAGGGAGGAAGCTAGCTTGTACCAGACTCCTCCGAGAAGGGACTAGAAGAAGGAAATAAATGACCAATTTTTTCTCCAATAAACTTTTAAAAACTGGACATTGTGTACTTTCTTTCAGACACTCAAGTCTGTTGACACCATTTTTCTCTGCAAGGTTTGAGTGAAATTTTGTTGTCAGAGAGAGGACCCAGACTCTGTATTGTCAGGTCATGAACTGTTCTTACAGGTAAGTGTGATTGCCGTGCTCTTTAAAGAGGATCTCCTGGGGTTGTGGACATTGGCTTTTGGTATTGATGGAATTTTATTTCAATATGGATATATTGATAATCTTTAACGGGAGCTACTGTCTCTGTACTCCAAATTTGTTAAGACTCCCAAAGCTCATAGGTCTAAATAATATTTACATACTCCCCTAATTTCCCTGGCTCATAGCCCTCACCTGTGTCTCCCCACCCTCTACTAAGTCCATGCCCTTATTCTCACGTGGTCCTCAGAGGTCTCCTCACTGAAACTTCTCTGATGTTCTTCAGCTCCAGCAATCCCACAGGCTACTTGAGCAATGTACCTGTTATGGGCAGAATTGTTGAAGCCTCCACAATTCATATGTTGAAGCTCTAAGGCCCAAAGCTTCAGAATGTGACTGTATTTGGAGATAGGGTATTTAAAGAGGTGATTAATTTAAAACGAGGTCATTAGTGTCAGCCCTAATCCAATCTGACTGATGTCCTTATAAGAGGAAAATAGGACACATAAGGAGACACCAGGGATGCACCATGAGAGGAAAGACTCTGAGAGGACACGGTGAGAAGGCGGCCATCTGCAAGTCAAGGGGGAGTTGTCAGAATAAAGTCAACCCTGCCAGCCCCTTGATCTTGGACTTCCAGCCCTCAGGACTGTGAGAAACTAATTTCTGTTGTTGAAGCCTTTTGTTATAGCAAACTAACACAGTCCTTAACCATAACAGTGATTGTTGAGACTTATATTAACCTTGTCTTTCTGATACTTGGACATCTTGGGGCCTTGCTGACTGTGGAAAGACTGCCCCTCCCAGGGCTAGCCCATTCCTGAAGACAGTAAAAGACTCATCTGTAAGCATGCCTTATGCAAATCTATAAGCGTACATATGTAAATCAACCAATTCAGAGCCCATACCCCACCACCTCCTTTCCTGGGCTCTTACACTCAGGGTCACTATCCACTACCCCAATCATCCCAGGGCTAGGTACCAGACAACAAGAGATAGCCCTGTACCCCAGAACTAGCTAAAATTATTCCAACTAGCCGGTCTTAAATCTGCTGGCCCTGCCTCACCATTTCTTTCCATGGAAACCACAATAAAGGCTCTTTCCCTCCTTCCTGCTCCCCCTTCCTCTTCCTCATAACTAACCCTAGTACTTCCCTGGTGGCCCTGTGAGATGTGCCATGGCCCCTCCTCTAGGGAACTATGAGTAACAAGTCATCTTTCCAATGGTAATTGTCTCCTGATCTGTTGGCCTCATCATATCTGAATAATAATAAAAATCTATATTTTTAAACAAGGCTTTGGTGAAAATCTGAACCCTAGGCTAGGATGCTCCCTAGCTTTGGGATAACTGGTGGAACTCTCAAACTCCCCCTGAAAACCTTGAGGGGGAAAGAAAGAAAGAAAGAAAAAAAGAAAGGAAGGAAGGAAGGAAGGAAGGAAGGAAGGAAGGAAGGAAGGAAGGAAGGAAGGAAGGAAGGAAAGCTATATTTCTTTTAGTCCTTCCTTTTATATAGAAATGAGGAGAAAGACCCCGAACTCTACGCCACACCATCACCTGGCCCCAAAGCAGTATGGTTAATGCCCTGTGAGCTACAAAACCTCTCAAGATTCTGCTCCTTCTGCTTTTGCAACTGCTTCTTCTCTACCCAGAGCCCAAATGAATGAATCCCTGGGGCCCAGCTTTGGTAGCAAACATCATGCCACCCTTTTCACCTTCATGCACTAAATTTCCTCTTGGTATGACCCTCCCCCTCATGCAAAGCAACAATATGCAAACTGATTCTTATAGGCACTATTTTACATAAGAAGACAAGTCCAAATTTAAATGATGGTCAGCCAGGACCTACTGCCCTCCACAACAACCTCTACTAAGAAGACAATTGATAGTTTGTGAAGTAAGGAAGGGAGGAGACCACAGACAACACCACAAGACCCAGCACCTGCCCTCCAGGCTCTGACTACTTGTTTGGGGAGACTCAATATCTAGAGAATGAAGCAGTCTCTATGTCCTTCAGGAAATAGGCAAAGCTCATTGACAGAGTTCAAACAAAGGAGAGATGCCTTCTGACTGGAGTATCGGGAAAGACAGATGTAGTGAGAGATAAGAAGCTTGAGATAGTCCTTGAGAAATCAGCTGGGTAGAGAGAGAGAGACTCAGGGAAAGGTAGGACGATTGATTGACTTGCCTAGACAAGAAAAGGTAGGAAAGTGTAGGAAACTGAAGGGGTTTGAGGCTGCAGGAGCAGTTGGTGCTGGACGGGGAGGCCTTGAGTGGCATGTTAAGAAGTTTCTATAGGAGGTACAAAAGACAAGGATGAGTGGTCTTTGCCTTCAAGATTGTACTTTTTGTAACGGAGATAAAACTTGACAGTGGTGAGACATATAAGAGAACATGTCATTATATGTTGACATTTTTTTTTTAAAGATTTTATTTATTTATTTGAGAGAGAGAGAGAATGAGAGAGAGAGCACGAGAGGGGGGAGGGTCAGAGGGAGAAGCAGACTCCCCGCCGAGCAGGGAGCCCGACGTGGGACTCGATCCCGGGACTCCAGGATCATGACCTGAGCCGAAGGCAGTCGATCAACCAACTGAGCCACCCAGGCGCCCATATGTTGACATTTTGAGCTCTTAACATGTATGATATAGAGCAGGGGTCAGCAAATATTTTCTAAGGCCAGATATGAGTGTTTCAGGCTTTGCAGGCTATTTGGTCTCTGTCACAACTATTCAGCTCTGCCATTGTATTGAGAAAGCAGCCATAGACAATGTATAAATTAATGGCATGGCTGTGTTCTAATGAAATTTTATTTATAAACCCTATCAGTGGGGCGCCTGGGTGGCTCAGTCGGTTAAGCGGCTGCCTTCGGCTCAGGTCATGATCCCAGGGTCCTGGGATCGAGCCCCATGTCCGGCTCCCTGCTCAGCAGAGAGCCTGCTTCTCCCTCTCCCTCTGCCTGCCACTCTGCCTACTTGTGCTCTCTATCTCTCTGTCAAATAAATAAATAAAAAAAATCTTTAAAAAAAAAAAAAAAAACCCTATCAGTGGGCTGGATTTGGCCCATAGGCTTTAGTTTGCTGACCAGTACTGGTACAGCACACAAATTTTAAGTAGTTTGGATCTCTCAGTCAGGAGCTTCTGCTCAAACCTCAGGAAAAATCTGGATTTTGAAGGATGATTATACTAAAGATGGCATGTCCCAGGGTTCGGAAACAAATAGCATCTAGAAAACTTGGGCCTCATCAATATGTCCATAGATCTATCTAGAAACTAGGCCCTTCCAGTCAAATGTCATTATATTTGAGATATATATATATATATCAACTTCCCCTCTGGAAATCCAAGTCTTGTACCCAGCAGGTTTAAACCCTGGAAAATCTATAAAGTAATCATAAGCAATGGCCCTTTGTTACCACCTATTTTTATGACTTGGAAGGATTGGTCGTTCGTCTGTTGATTCTCAATCCTCTATTGGTTGTCTTTTTTAAGTTTTCATTTATTGAGTGTCTGCCTGGTGATGTGCTGATACACTGATCCTCAAGGCTCTGAAGATTCTTCATCATGCACACACCACACACACACAGCACCCTGGGACCATGTATAAGAGTTTGTACTAGTCCAAAGAGATTTAGTTAGTGTTTCTCGAAGTTCCACCCTACCCCTCATTTAATCCTCACATCAATCCTGTGAAGTAGGTACTATTGTTACTATTCCCACTTAAGTAGAAATGAAGAAACTGAGACTCAAAGAGGCTTATTACCTGCCCAAGTTTGTATAGTAAGTAAATTAAGTCAACAGAAGGTGGAATTAAAACTCAGGTACATCTAACTCCAAAGCCTATGGGTATGGGTATAGGCCTCGCCTGTTCTATGACCTGTGCTCTTCCTCAGAAGAGTTACTGCCCACCTGGGAAAGGCATTTGGTCATAGAGAAAAAAAAATCATTGCTTGCTATGGTTGTCCAGTTTCCTTTGGACAGAACCAGAAACTAGCTGACCATAGGGCTTAGTACTGGGGTAGATTCCAGGAACTGAAATGAGTCAGGAGACATACCCAGATCTTCCGTTAGCAGACAAAATCCAAAAGGAAAGTACCAATACTAGAGCCAAGGAAAGGACATCTGGTCATTTCCAGAGAAGTCAAATCAGTATCAGATCCAGGGGACAGGTTGATGCTAGATACAGGGGTGAGACACAAGGACCAGAGTCCCAGAAAAGCAAGTTAAGAAGAAGAGAAGAAGCAAACAGCTTCAAATTATAGACCAAGAGCAAAGCTGGGGTGTGGGGAGCTTGAATTGGATTCCGGCTGCAAAGGGGGAAGTAGGGCAGCTTAAAACAGCAGGCTGTGGCCGGAGAGAGGTAATTGAGAATGTCTTCATGGGAGAAGTGATAATGGGGCTTGAGCTAACCCTTAAAGGGCTGGTAATGTTGGATTAGACCTGGGAGTGATTTCAGGAGACTCAAACAAATCTGGCTCTCTGCCTGATCAGGGAACAGCAAGCTGGTACTGTGGTTACACAGACTTGAACAGGAGGCACTGCTTTGAGGGGTTACCTATTCCATGAATACTCTTGGTCTTTACCTCCCCAATGGTCCAGGAATAAAGTATCTGACGTTCATGTCAAGGGATTGCCCTGCATTGAACTAGAGGTTCCAGAGCTTAAAATATAGAGCTGGACTTTTGTCAGCTTGTGCAGGAAATCTACCTTAGAGGTTTATCACTCTTTGTTTTGGATGTATTAAAATGTGCATGTTACAAAATAAAAATAAAAAAATAAAACGTGCACATTACTCAAAATATAGGTCTGTCACTAAGTCTCTCTGAATCAGCTCGGACATCAATAATTGGTCAATCTGGAAACCTCTGACCCCCGAGATAGTATGAATGACACCAAGTGCCTCCCTTCCTTCATGCAGAGGACTGTGTCACACCTTATTATAATTGAAATAATGAACAGAGTCTGCTGTTGTTTTGTTGGACTCTGACTTTGGAAATATGCTCTACACTCCTCTGTACTCACTCCACCCTCCCACCCCAGCAAAGGTTCGAAGTCTTCCTGGCTAAAACTAATTCTAAATTCTGAAATAACATCTGGGCCACTAAAGCGTGATCACATGACTGTGTAATATTAATTTTCCAAAAGAACAGACAGAGTACAGAACATGAGCTGACTTGTCAGGACAAAACGTCTCCCTTTCACATGAAGCTCCTAGAACAAAGATTGTGAGGGGAACCTGCACTCCTCCCCATGCAGATGGGAAACTCAGAAACATTCTGTGGGGCGTAGTGATCCTGACTCTCTCGCGAGACACTAGGTTGCAAGGCATCGAGAAGGATTGTGTTGGGGTTCAGCAAAATACAGCAAGGCAAACAGCCTTTGGGCTCCTATTCCTTTTAGAAATCTTTTAAAATGGTATCCAGGAAGAAGAAAAGTCCAAGAATGGTTAAGAGAATCTGCAAAGCAAATGAAGGCTATGGAGATGCGCACAACAAGCGGGTACTCTGAGTGGATTTTAAATTCTCATTAATATATCAGTGTGTGATCATACTACTTCCCTGTCTGTGGTCCTGAGAAGCCATAGGCCCCAGCTGGGAGAGCACATGGATGCCTAGGAGCTGTGTCTGAAACTTGTGTCCACACTGAAGGGGGAAGGCAGGTTTGTCAGCACATCCACCCCTACTGCAAAACCATAGGAGTGACGCAGGGGGGCCAGTGCAGACCACGCTCTCTCATTGTCAGGGGGAATGCAGCAACACAGAGCTTGCTTTATTTCATTTTGTTTGAGGACTGAAAAGCAAAAAGATCATAGCACATGGCACTTTTTTTTCTGAACAGGAATGGAGCAGATGGGATACAGGGCATCTACACAATTATTTTGTTACTCATGGGTTATTACTGATGTTTGCTTCTTCTCAGAACAGAACCATCTGGAACTTTAATGTCATCAAACAGGTGTGTGCGTGAGTGGGTGTGTACTGAGTCTCTGATTGATGATGGGATGTTCTCTCATCAGGGTCTTTGATTTAGAGCCAACCCAGCCTGTCCCAGGCAGAGTTATGAAGCAAAATCATAGACCATGAGAATGCAAGTTTGGGGAGGACCCTTAGAAATCACAGTTGCCGGGCGCCTGGGTGGCTCAGTTGGTTAAGCAACTGCCTTCGGCTCAGGTCATGATCCTGGAGTCCCTGAATCGAGTCCCACATCGGGCTCCCTGCTCGGCGGGGAGTCTGCTTCTCCCTCTGACCCTCTTCCCTCTCGTGCTTTCTCTCTCTCAAATAAATAAATAAAATCTTAAAAAAAAAAAAAAAGAAATCACAGTTGCCAGCCCCCAGCAATAAAGATGGGAAATTGAAGCCAAAGAGGGGAGCTTCTTAGGATGATCACGCAGCTTGATGACCACCAAGATGGGTCAAGAACCCAGACTCTAGCAAGATACAGTGGAAAGAACATTGGCCTATGACCCAGCAGATATGGGTTCTTATACCAGGTCTGTCACCCACTGGCTAGCTGTGTGATCTTAGATAAGTCACTTAGCCTCTCTGTGTTGGTTTCCTTGTGTATAAAAATGACTATAGCAATTTAATACCTATTTGTCTTCTCTCGGAGGTTTGTCAGAGCAAAGGGGTCTGAAGGTGCTTTAGAAAGTGCTCTACCAAAATAAATGATTGTGTGCTGTGTGTGTGTGTGTGTGTGTGTGTGTGTGTGTCTATACTAAAATGTAGGTTGTATTGTATCATAGGAGAAAAGTCCAAATCTGTTAGACTTCTTCGGGTTGTTCCATTGTAAATAATAAATCTCAACTCAAACTTGCTGAGAAAGGAGGGAGGGGGAAAAGACGGAGGGTGGGGTGGAAGAGACTGAGATTGATTTATTGATCCCACAACTAAAAAGTCTAGAGATGATAGGCTTTAGGTTCTGCTGGATCTAGGGACTCAAGTGATGTCATCTGGCCTCACCCTCTCTCCTCATTTCAGTTGCCCTCTCGAATGCTTCCATTATTAGGCTTTCCACAGTGGCTCCTAGTGGATCCATGCTCATACCACCCTTCCAATTGTCCATTGCAATGCAAAGAGGAGCTCCTTGCTTTCTTTCATTTAATTGACATATGGGCCTGACTTGGATCATAGGCCCATGGATTTTTAAAACGTGGGTTGAAGGGGTGCCACATGTGACAGTGACTTTGTACCCGGTCTTCAGTAGATCATTTATTTTCCTTTTCTTAAATTTTGCCTGGGCGGGTGTGTGAGGGATGGCTAAGAGTTCAAAACTACATGGTGAGGACGATGTTGAAGGGATTGGAGAAGTTTAAAAGAGAGGGGACCGTGGATAAGCAGAGGGACTGTGGTGACTGTTTTCAGATATTCGAAGGGCTGACAGATGGAACGTGCTTTCAATGTCCTGAGTAGCTGCAGAGGGCTCCACTAGCAGCCCATTGGGGCATTTAGAGACGGGGAGATTTAGAACAAGTGGAGAAGCACCTCCAGCACTCGGGGTTGCCAACACTGAAGTTGCTTGCCCTGGGATGTGCTAAGCTTCCTGGGGGCAGGAGTGGACAATCACTTGTCACAAATTTATAGAGGGGATTCAGATCTCTTGTGACTATTTTCCCTATAAGATAGTGTAGCAAATGCCCCCCTCACTCACGGCCCTCAAACTTTGCCAGGTCAGCGTGGTCTGGCTGACTTCCACCTTCCAGCATCTGTCGCTCAGAGCCTGAGGGGACTTTTCTGGAAACGTACAAGGTCACCCTGTCATCCTGTGTATGGCAGGCTTGAAGGGCAGCAAATTATTATACCCCTAGGAGTAGCCCTCAACCAGCAACTCTTACGAGTTGGCGTATAAATATCTCAGCCATCTTGCCATCTTGTAGGATAATTCCCAGGACATGTTTTGCATCTTTTCCCAGAGTCTCCCTGGGAGGTTAGGCTCCAGTGGTCCACAGAAATGACTTGCTTCATGACACACGGTGTATTGGCGGCCTTCCCTTCCCAATCTCACTTTCCTCTCCTCTACAGTTGTCCCTGGGTCACTTCCCAAATAAACGAATTTTACTGGAATCTCATTTCAGGGTGTGCTTCTGGGGGAACCCATATTATGAGTGGTAGTTCCTAATACTGTTGTCAGTTAGCATCCAACAGCAGGGGTTAGTTTGGGCGGTAGGTGCCACAGGAGTCATTGAGGTGGCTGAGGTGTGGCTCCTGAATACAGGAACTGTCGTCGTAGAAGGGGAAGATGGACTGCTCCGTGACGCATTCTGTTTCCGAGGGTCAGAAATGTTATGAGATGCAGCCCAGGAGCAGTGAGGCAATCAGTCTGGGAGTCCTTCTGCATTGACTTGGTTTCCACAAGCCAAGAATATTTTTGGAACGAGAACTCCTGGAGGCCAGTCCTCCTTGCCTTTTTTGGCCAGGGCCTGCCTAGAGACACACCATGTATATCCATGTTCTTAGGAAAAGTGCGTAACAGTGGTTCTGTCTTTCCTTCGCATGCTCTCCCAGGCTGAGGCCAGGCAGCTGGAGAAGCCGGCAGCAGTCAGAGTGGGCATGTTTCCAGGCCCCCAGGCTGCTGGGCCGTGATGCCAGCACCAGCACACTGAGCTTGCTTTTTCTCCTTTTTTTTTTTTAAGTTTATTTATTCATTTATGCTTCTTAGTAATCACTGTACTGAACATATGGGGCTCAAACTCATGACCCCGAGATCAAGGGTCACATGCTGTTCCAACTAAGCCAGCCAGGTGTGCCACTGAGGTTGCTTCTTGATTTTCAGAAGTGAAAAGGATGACAATCCCCCAGTCCTCCTAACCCCTATCCACCCTTTTAAGGCTCAATTCCAATCCTGCTTCCGCTGTTAAGTCTGTGTGGACTAGCCTGCCGCTCCCCACCCTCCCCTAAGCTCCTCTACCACCACCTATGGGACCCTATGAACCCTTCCCTCTTCTTGCTTTGAGTTACCACCGCCCTTCCTCGTGTAAGTTCTTCTTTGTGGACAGAAGCAGTGCTGTTTATTGAAGATCATTTTTTATTGGTTTTATTGGTTAAGAAGTACAAAGTTTATGGGGAGTCAAAGATGTGTAAATACACAATTAGAAAACTTGAAAAACCCACATGTCCCTTGGGGAGGAAAAGGATACAGAAGTTGTTACAATCATACTATGAGACACTGACATAGCTGTTAAAGAGAAAAAGGTACCTGTATACGCAAGGATGCCGGGGGGGGGGGGGGGGGGGGAGTCAGTGTCAATGAAAAAAGTAAATTATAGCCATGAAAAGACACCAAAGAGCCGAAAATGTATATTGCTAAGTGAAAGAAGGCAGTCTGGAAAGAATTTGTGCTGTGTGATTCCAAGTCTTTGACATTCTGGAAAAGGTAAAAGAGCAAATACAGTGAGATCAGGAGCTGCCAGGAGCTGAGGTGAGTCAGGGTGGGGTGGGTAGGGATGAAGAGGTGGAGCACAGCCGGTTCTTAGGAAGGTGAAACTATTCTGTGTGATACCATCAAGGTGGATCTGTGACATGATGTTTCTGGCAAACCCAGAGAACCCAACAGAAAGGGTGAACCCTAATATAAACTGTGGACGGTAGTTAATAATGTATCAATATTAGCTTGTCAATTCTAACACACGAACCACGCAAGATGATAATACGGAGATACTGACAGGGAAGTGGGGTAAACGGGAACTCTCTGTACTCTCTGCTCAATTTCTTTTAAGCTGAAACTGCTCAATGAAATAAGTCTATTAACTAAAAAATTATAGAACAATAGGAATAGTATGATTCCATCTGAATAAAAAGTAATTGCATGGGTATATGTGACTATATATATGTTTGAAAACACAGCAAAAGGTCTAGAAAAACCAGTACACAATAAACTGTTAATAGTACTTCTGGCCGACGAAGAGTGGCAAAGAAAAGGAAAGACTGTCATTTTTTAATGAAATATTCAAATATGAAAATGTATACAGAATAATGTAATGAACACCTGTGTACCTCTCCTACCCCCACCAAACAGCTTCTGAATCAAAACACGGGTGGGGGATTCATACTTGCGACCCGAGGTACTTTTATATCTTACAATAGGAACACAAGCTATTGTATTCATATGTATTTATATTGTGACTTAAAAAGAAAGAAAAAAAGCCAGAACAGTGATCAGACAAGGTGCTGCATGAGAACAAAGGTAGAAGCAATGAATTATGGCTGGAGTTGGAGAGAGGCAGAGGTTGGCAGACAGGTGACATTGAAGCTGGGGCCGAATTGAGGAAAGGGGGAGGGGGAATTAGCAAATGCAAAAATAAAGAGCTGAGACAAACGTAGGGCCCAGCTTCTTTGAGGAACAGGAAGTGATTCTGAAAGATGGGGGCAGGGAGGAGGGAAAATGTCCCAAGAATTAGAATGGAACCCAGAGTGTTTGGTTGTGGTCTGATTTTGAAAGACACTCAGTATGGTGGTAAGGGGCTTGGTCATTATGTAATCAGCAAAAAGTATCTAGAAGCAGCATCTAAGATGGTTTAGTACATGCCCAGATCTGTTTTGTAGGGAGCAACGGTAGGTAGGGAAGGACTGGAATCACCGGGCATGCATTCAGTGGGGTGACTCTTGCGTCCCCCAGTTGCAAAGACATGAAGAAAGCATGTATTTTATTTCATGGTCTTTACATTTTGTTCGTTTGTATCAGATGCGTAAACCTTAAATACCCTCTCCTGGCATCTTGAAACAACCCAGAAGTATACCTAGACACCTGTGAGCGCCCCACTTTACTCCTCCCTACCCCGGTCTTCCTGAAAGTTGGACTCCATTAACCTTCATTATTTTTGGAAGTCGAGGTACAGAGAAGACCACAGCCTTCCCATCCTCCTCACAAAGGGGCATGAACTGTCTTCAGGAGATCCCAGTTAAAAGCATCTATGTTACCTGAGCATGTCACTAAATTCCCAGAGTCCCCAGTGACAACACCCCCTTTCTTTTAGAGCTTCTTGGAAGTTCTTCATATTTTCTCCTTAATGGCATGCCATTGATTTTGTGAGTTCAGAGGTGAATGACCTCTTGGCCTTTATGAAGCCAATTGTTTTTTTCTAGGAGACAGTCTGTTTTTGCCTGTAATGACGAAGGGTCACTATTTGTGAAATTCAATATCTGAATCAGAGATGCATCTTGATTTGGGGAGGAGGGAGTGTTACAGGCTGGGTCTCGTGGGAAGCACACTCTGAGATGGAGTTAGTGTGTAGAAGGCTAACAGGAGGCTCCCAGGGGAGGGCTCCTGGGATCCCCATCTGGGGATGGGAAGGGAAGGAAATGAAGCACAATCAGGCAGAGGGGGAGGGAGAGCCATCATGCAGGGCCAGTGAGGGCCTCAGCCAACCTCACAGGGAGTTCTCAAGAGGGGAAGATCCTGCAGAGCTCTGGACTGGCGCGAGAGGGCAGGGCCTTTACACCGGACATCAGCGAGCCATTGGGTTTGGATGGATCTGGGAGAGAGATGCCATGTTGGGAGGGGCGGCTCTCTTTAGCTGAGGCAGTCTCCAGAAGGGGCTGCTTAGAGCATAAGACCTTCATTCCTGAAGTGTGATCTGAGGTGTGCATCGCAATGTCTACCCCAGGGTGATGCATCCAGGTACTTCGCTGACATCCAAGGAAATCCATGGGGTCCTAGGCTTCCGGACCTCCTCTCTTCAAAGTGCCTTGCAGAACAAGCCCCCCAAAGTTCTTATTTATTTTTTTTACCAACGACTTACCGAGTGTCCACCATGTGGCACACACTGTTTTCAGTGCTATCATCCCGGCAATAAGTAAGCACAAAAGTAGTGCTTACATTCTAGAGATGATGGGCTACAGACCATAAACAAGAGAACTGATTAGAAGACACAGTCTGTAAGATGGGGAGGATTCCTGTGGAATGGGAAGGGGGACGGGCCAGGGGCCAGCCAGGTGGGAAGGCTTTCCCACTTCATCGGTCCTGGGCAGCTGCAGTGTGACTGAGGACGTGGGCAGTGCCAGAGCAAATGACGAGGCACAGAGGATCTGTGTCCTTTATGGTGCCCAGGTGGCAAAGCCAGTGGATTCTGCAGGAGACCATTGCCCCCGTCATTCACAAGCTGTACATGCCGGGCAAGTCACTTCATCATTCTCTTGTCAATTTTCTTTCTTTTCTCTTGTACCTTCTCATTTTGAAATAATTCTAAAATGGCAGAAAATTTCAAGAGCAGCACAACCCTCCTGTCATCCATCTTCACCAACTGTTAACATTTCACTACATTTCCTTTATCACTGTCTCCCCTCCCACCCCTTCCCCCCAACACGTGTGCATGCGCACACCAATTCTCTCTCGTGCACACACACACACACACACACACAATTATTACTATTTTTCTGAACTATTTGAGAGTAAATTTATATCATGCCCCTTCATTCCTAAATCCTTCAGGGTGAATTTCCTATGAACAAAAATGTTCTCCTATATAACTACAAAATGATGATCAAAATCAAGAAAGTTAGTGTTCATACAATACTATTACCTATTTAATCTACAGCTCATATTGACATTTCACCAGTTGTCCTAGTAATGTCCCTTATTGTCAGTTTTCCAGTGTCTGTTCCAACCTGGCTAAGGGGAGCAACACTGGTGCCATTTCGTAAGGTTGTTATGAGATTGACACGAAATAATACGTATAAGGCACTGTCACATGGGCCCTGGCACGTAACAACTCAGTAACTGCTTGCTACTTCTTTAATGGTTATTAATTCTTCATTGAGGTCCTTCCAGTCCCCCTCCCTTCAATTCAAAGTCAGTTTCTTCCCTCTGTGTCCTTAGCACTGTATTTTACGTGCCTTGTCGCATATTTACCTTAGCCTTCTTCATAAGCTTCTTAAGACCCCATGGCTTGGGACGCCTGGGTGGCTCAGTCGGTTAAGCGGCTGCCTTCAGCTCGGGTCATGATCCCAGAGTCCTGGGATCGAGTCCCACATCGAGTCCCACATGGGGCTCCCTGCTCAGCGGGGAGTCTTCTTCTCCCTCTGCCTCTGCCCCTCCCCCTGCTTGTGCTCTCACTCTCTCTCTCTAGCAAATAAATAAATAAAATCTTTAAAAAGAAAAAAAAAAGACCTCATGGCTAATTCCTCTTTGCTTCTCCCTATGGCTCCAGGCATAGCATCTGGTACTAGGGCAGAACTGAGGTTTTTGGTATGAAAGTGGAAGGTTGATGAAGGAGATTGGAGGGAACGTATCTCACAGTATTGCGCTAGTAGACACATTTTTTGTCTCTAAAGAGTTCATGAGGGGAAAGACAAATACACAGGTGAAGGCTTAAATGAAATGAGGACTGAATAGATCTCAAAGCAGCCTCTGGGAAAGGGCTAAAAGTGAACAGGAATAGACAGACATTTGGGGAGCTGAAAGGAGGAAAAGACGCTGGAAAGAAAAACAGTCACTTCCAAAGACTATTCAGCAAGGTCTCCTCAACAGGACAGACGTCACGGAGGCTTGATAAACTGAAGTTCTAAGGGCAAAGCTCTCAAATCCACTTTCCCAAGGCTTGTGGACCTGGGTGAATAGCTGAATTACCTCTTGGCCACCCTTGCTGAGATGACTTTCAGGACAAAAGAACCTGGGCAGAAGTGATGTGCTCCATTTCCTGGCCTGGCTCATCAAAATCTGCGTGTGCTCTCTCTCCCTCCCCATCACTCTCCAGCGGCTTTGGAGACCACATGTGGAAAACCGTGATGCATGGGTGGACTGAGCATGAATCCCTGCGTGACTGTATGAAGCAGAATCCCCAGCCCCACCAGCCCACGCTGCTGTGACAAGAGCAGGAGGCAACTTTACTGCGCCACACCACTGGAATATGAAGGTTGCTAGTTATTATGTACCCTGTCTAGTGCACAATTAAAACTGCAGGTTGGATTCAAAAGACCTGTGTTTATATCCTCGCTTCACCACTTGGGCACTTCATCTGGGAACTGCCGTGAGGAGTAAATGGAAAAAGCCTTTGTAAACTGTGAACGTGCTATAAACGTCGGATATTATTAGTATTCGTCCATTCTTCCTAAATTGGCCAAAATAACAGTCCAAGAATAGTATACAGGGATTAGTCATTCTTTCCAAACTAAGAAAAAGAGGAACACAGTCTGGGGTCTCAGGATACTGGTATTAACTCAAGTGTTGGAAAAGGAGTTTGGGTCAGTGTCTGGAAGGCCAATGATTCACTTCCAAACTCCTGGAGTTACTTTTCTGCTTTGCTCTTATGGGGTAAAATTTTTATGAATACTTCAGTATTTGGAGGTAACCTCAACATTGGGATCTCTTAATAGTGCAACTTTTGTTGAGGAAAGGCAACAAGAAAAAAAAAAAGAGGAGAATTCTTTCTAGATGAATTTTACCAGCTATTTTCCTCAGAGTCAAATGGATTCAAGCTATCCTTCTTGGCCTCGGGTTGCTTGGTATTTCTGTGTTTCTCACAAATGTTAACAACTCTTTGCTTTTTCAAGGAGATTGAGATGATCCAGAAACCATACTCCAACATGTATATGTTAAAGTAAATGAAGGACAGGACCAAAAGAGACTTCCAAGACTGAGAAAATGACTCACCTTATATTCCACCACATTCGTGAATGCCGGAGCAGTCCTGGGAATGGGTAAGCAGGCTTCCTGATGTGAGGTCTGGGGAATGGGAAAGTATCCCAGCTTCAGTGAAATACTTCCAAGGCACCAGTGGGAGCCTGTGAGGCAGCCCACGGACAGGATATGGCCCTTCACTGGTGATAGTTCCTGCTACAGCCAGATGAAAGGCAAGAGGCAGAGTTTGATCATTAAAACCATCTGGGCCCGTTATTCCTGGCCCTGAACCCACCCCATTCTAAGGAAATGATTTCTTAAGCTTGTCATTTCTCCTTTCCCACTTTTCTTATGCCTCCATTTCCTGTGTGTAGTGTCTGTTCCCTCTTCTCCCTAGCCTTCATAAGCTTTTCTTGTTTCCTTTTACATTTTGGGGTTAGGGGTGGTTCCAGAAAATAAAAGCACTTCCTCCTCCTCTTCTGGATCTTCAGTCCCTGTGGCTATATTTCCCTTCCTCCCTTCTTGGCTCTTCTGTTTGTAAGATTTGTTTTCACTTCCATCTGGATTTGGGGCAGTGGAATGGGAATCAGAAGACGGAGGCTTGTGATCACCAGCACATAGATAAAGTAACTTTATTCTGCTCAGACTCAGTATTTCATCTGTAAAAATAAAGAAAGTTTGGACTAGAGTGTCTCCCTATTTACTTCCTCCTCAGGTTCTGTGTGAGATCAGTTCCCCATCAACAGCTGAAAAAGGAGGTCTTCAGAATTGTCTTACTCCACAGTTAAGTAGATGTTCCTTGTTTTTCTGAGTAAGACATCTGGGTGAACTTCCAGAAGAAGCAAGTTCAAATCCTGGAATATGAAGAAATTAGGAGTCAGTGGTGATGAGACTAGAGAAGTGACACCAAGTTTAGTTAGGAAGGACCTTACATTATATGTGAACATGGTAAGTCGAATGCTAGCTCAACTGAATAGAGGTATAACAACTGAAACAATTACATCCTGAGAGGGTGATGACGTGGGTGTATTTAGTGATAATACTATAGGGCCTCAGACTGAGACTTGTATTTTTCAATATATTTTGGATGACTTGAGGAATGTGATCTCTCTTCTGAACCTCAGTTTCATAATAAAATAATTGCTGGGAGTCTCCATATGGATATCCAAAGCAATTCAACCAAAAATGTCCAAAACTGACACCATTACGCTCTCTCTCAGGCTTGCCTCTCTCCAGTCCTCCCCCACTCGGTTGACAGACTGCCATGTTAGTGGCAAGTACTTGAACGCACCTTTAATTAGCTTAGGCAACAAAGGGAAAACATTGTCGCAGGAAATCCAAGAAAAGTTGTACAATCAAATTGTAGGAGGGACAGGGATGCAAATGGGCCCCATGAACACCTGGAGCCAGGTTTCTCAAATATTGTAGAACTCACTGTTTTTCTTTGCCTATGGGCTTAATCTTCTTTTGCTTCAGACCACTCCTCCTATTTGGTGGAAAATATGCCTGCTAGCTCCATATCTTGAAACCTTGTCTTACTTCAGGCTGCTCTAACAAAATACCATAGATTGGGTGGCTTAAATAATAAACCACCTGTGAGAAATATCTCACAGTTCTGAAAGCTGGAAGTCCAAAAGCAAGACAACGTCTGGTGAGTATCTGCTTCCTGGCTTGTAGACAGCCACCTTCTTATTGTATGGGAGGTACGTGGCTGAGAGAAATCATTTCTCTCATGTCACTTCTTATAAGGGGCCTAATTCCATTAATGAGTGCTCCATTCTCATGACTTAATTATTTTCCAAAGGCCCACCTCCAAATACTGTCACATGGAGGATTAGGCTTCAACATAGAAATTTTGGGGGTCACAAACATTCAGTCCATAGGAAACTTCTGTCACTAAAAAGGCCAGACTGAAACTTGCTTTGGTTCCAAGTTCAAAATTCTGGACAAGGACTCTGGTTGATTTGGTCTGAATGAGTTGCCCTCCTCTGGATCCATTACCTGCTGCCAGTAGGTTGGGGTTCTATGATTGTCACAGGGGAGGTGTCCTCCTAGACCAATCATTTAAGACAGTGGGACCAAAATTATGGAAACAATATTATCTCCCTTAAAGTACCTTCTTAACAGTTTTGAGAAGAAGAGGTATAATATTTTCCTCAGTAAAAAGCCATAGGTGTCCACTGTCATCATGCCAAATCCATCCATTCGAATCACTGAGCGTTATCCTAGTCTCCTCTCCCTCTTGAACTCCGCCAGCCGATCAGCCAGCAGATCCCCAAATGTATCAAATTTGTCCCCTCCCATTTTTTCCAACTAAGTTCCACTTTCTTACTTTAGATCTTCTTCATTTCTTGCCTGAAAAATGGTGATAGTTTTCTGGTGGCACTGTCCCCTATTTTCACCATACTTCATATAACCAACAAAACGAACTTCCTAAAACACAATTCTGGTCATACTTTCAAGATTCTCCATCACCCAGTGAATAAATGTATATTCATATACATGAATGTATATGTTAAGGTGCGTTCAAGTACTTGCCACTAACATGGCAGTCTGTCAACCGAGTGGGGAAGGACTGGAGAGAGGCAAGCCTGAGAGAGAGGGTAATGGTGTCAGTTTTGGACATTTTCGGTTGAATTGCTTTGGATATCCATATGGAGACTCCCAGCAATTATTTTATTATGAAACTGAAGTTCAGAAGAGAGATCACATTCTTCAAGTCATCCAAAATATATTGAAAAATACAAGTCTAAGTCTGAGGCCCTATAGTATTATCACTAAACACACCCACATCATCATCCTCTCAGGATGTAATTGTTTCAGTTGTTATACCTCTATTCAGTTGAGCTAGCATTCGACTTACCATGTTCACACAGGCTCACAAGGATATTAGAAAGCATTTTTCTAAGGACGTGGATGAAATCAAGATTGAGTAGTTCTATGGCATTCCTGTGATAGTCTAGCTCAGCAGAACAGCATAAACATAAGGTGGAAATGTGACTAGTCCAACATGACTTGATCTTGGTGAACATAGCTCCAAGTGCTGGCTGCAAATGAATGCTGCTATTCTCTAAATATTCATAAGTTAACTGTCAGTTATAATATATATATTTATATATATTTATATATACATATAAAGTATATGTATATACTTTTTGGCTAAATCAACGTGTTCATCTAAATCAGTAGAACTAAGAAGTAATAGGTGGGTGTGTTAAATCTTGAATAACTTCTAGTATCTGTCTCTGTTAGCCTTGTCAGCTCTATGCATGGATGCTTTTGGACCTCCCAGCAGGGAGATCCCAGCATTCCATGAACTTAATGGTGCCTATGAACTGTTCTTGTTGTTCTGTTCAGCACGGAAGGGTGCTGCTTCAGAAATGCCAGGTTGACCCTCCCTGAGAAAAGTATCTTTTCTTTCGTGCCACGCCAGAGGCTATGAGCAGCACAATTGTCCTTTTAAGGCAGAGAAACCTGGGGTGTAAATATTGGGTCCAGCACTCACATGCTGTGTGATCTTGGGAGAGTTACTTAAGTGTGCTGAGCCATAATTTTCCTTATCTGGAAAATAGGAACAAAGATCAATTCTTTAGTATATTTGTGAAAATTAAATTAAACAACATATACACTGTACTAAAATAGTTCATGGTGCATAATCAACTTTCAACAAAGGGTAAATTTATTACCTTATTTGCTTATTTGTGTTTACTTGTTTGTTTTAGCTGATGACATTGCTTCTTCCTCTTTCCCATTTATCCATGCTTGTTACTGGTCTTGATTCCATTGCCTATCATTGAGTACTCTTTTCTATTTCCTTTTCACATTATTTCTTCCTTCATGTTTGGGCATAGCTCATCCTCATGAAAAGCTACAGCATATCCTTCTACTAATACAAGCTGTCTGTGTGGATAGTTTGTATAATTGGTGACCTTCTTAGGCAGCTAGTTAAGCAAGGCCCTTGGTCATTTCTCTCCACAGCCCTGGCAAAGTGTCCATTTCCAGGCTGGCTCTCCAATACCTCCAGGTCAACCAAAACCACACTGTGGGTAAATTATGTACATACTATTACACATGTTAAGAGAAGTAATTTCACACATCTGGTTTATCATCCCTTTATGGGATCCCTATTCCCTATTCAGAACAATGGCTGAGGCAAAACTGCCTGGCAAAGCCGAGGCAGCAGGGCCTTTTTATATAATATACAACATCAAAGCAAAGGCAAAGAAGAGGCTCAAAGATATTGCACCTATCCAAAGAACAAGACAGCTGTGGAGTGACCTCCCAACTAGCTCTTGCATGTATCTCCTTCTCTCCACACCCATTCCCAAGCCCTCAATCACAGCATCCTCCCTTTCAGCCTATTCTCTCTTCTCTTGCCAGTGGGAGCTTTCTAATTTGTAAATATGACTATGTCTTCTTGCTGCATGGACCATTCAGTTGGGCTGAAACAAGGCCCGTGGTGATCTGGCCATGACATACCTCTTCACGTTTCCCACCACCATGGTTCAGCCATACTAAATATTGGAGTTTTCAGTTTCTTGAGTGTTCCATTATAGCTCTCGTCCCCCAAGCCTTGCCTTCGTGGCAGGTACTCTCTGATAAGAACCTGCCTCCACTTCCCCAACATTTTTGCCTTTGGCCCTATCTAGGTATCACATCTTCTGGGAGTCTTTTTCCGACCCAAGGCTGCACTACCTACTCCTCCAATAAACAAACCGTGAATCATGGCATTTATTACATTACTGAGTGACTGCCTTTTTTTGAAAGTTTATTTTTATTTATGTAGTCTCTATACCCAGTGAGGGGCTCAAACCCACAACCTCACAATCAAGGGTCACGTGTTCTTCCAACTGAGCCAGTGAGGCACCCCTAGAGTGATTGTCTTTTTACTTGTCTATGTCAGCCTACTAAACTGCAGGGACGATGGAGAAAAGGTCATCTCTGTTTTGTTCACCACTGTGTGGTGAATGTTAGGCATAGTACTCATCAATGAGTAAGGCTCCCAACAATTCAGTGTTGAATCAGTAAATGAATGAATGAATGATGACATTAGAAGGTGACAAAAAATCAGAACTGAGATACCAATCTCAAATATCCACGAAATGTTTGGGACACACTTCTACTAAAAAAAATCATCTGTTGTTTATCTGAAATTCAAAGTTAACTGTGCATTCTATATTTTATCTGGCACCTTTCCTTGCTAGTTAAATACCGCTTTCTGCATGTCTAAGAGATAAATGTACTAATTCCAACAAACCCATCTTAGATTATTTACTGCCTTAGCAGTGTCAATACAGCGAATGATCATGTTACTGGTGATGAATAAATTGATTCTCTCTCTCTCTTTCTTTAAGCAATGAGGATTATGCAGGTTTCTCGCTTGAATTTCAGCACTTCAAAGCCCTGGTTTAATGTGAACCAATATAACATGCATTCCTTTATATACTCTATTGTGAACACTGTGATTGGTTAAATTCCTAGGACAGCTGTGAGTCTTAAAATTTCTTAGTCCTAATTCTTTTACACATTCCATTCATAGTCTAATTTCCTAACTCCTTTTTGAACCTCTTGCTTTTAAATTTTACTTTCATTGTTGCACAATCAGTAGTGACTGATATTGAGTAATCAGGGAGTAATATGATTTTTAAAAAATAATACACTATCTTTCTAATCCTGCTTTGCCAATAACTTACCAGAGATCTTTTTTAAGATAGAATTTCTTTTCTTTTTTTTTTAAGATGTTATTTATTTACTCATGAGAGACAGAGAGAGAGAAGGAGGCAGAGGCAGAGGGAGAAGCAGGCTCCCTGTGGAGCAGGGAGCCTGATGCAGGACTCGATCCCAGGACTCTGGGATCATGACCTGAGCTGAAGGCAGATGCTTAACTGACTGAGCCACCCAGGTGCCCCTAGAATTTATTTTCTTAGTGAACTAATAAGGAAACAAATACTGACAAAGTTAAGTGCACAGTATTCATAACAACAAACGACAGCATAACAAGATATTGGTAACAATGAAGGGAGAAATCTTTAGTACACAACTGGTTATACCACTTAATATATTTGTTGAGCATTTGCTGGAAAATGCAAAAATTACTAGGTTACTAGGAATTTTTAACCCAGATTGCCACAAGGAAAATAAATATTTAAGTCCAAAATTATTCATTTATTAAGAACATTGTTAAGTATTTACTTCCATTTAAGGTTGTGGCCTAGGAGCAGTTTCAGATGTAAAAATGAGTGCTTTCCAGAAAAAACAAACAAACAAACAAACCCCCCCAAAACCCCAAACCACTCTTATTTAGAGATAAGATATAATTTGGCAAGATAAAAAGTAATTGATGCTTCATACAAGACCCTGAAAATGTTCAGTGAGAACTCAGATATAAGAGTTCAACTGGAGGAACCAGGAAAGTCTCTGTTCCTGGTTTTTTCAGCAGTGATGGCATTGGTCCTTCGAGGGTATGTAAGACTTCAAAATGCATGAGGCGGCACTGCCATGCAGAAGGGTCCCTGCAGGCAAAGCCTTCCTTTACCTTTAACAGGAGCAATATTCAATTGCTTGGGAATTACATCCTCTAAAGAAAACCTCAGTGGTGCCTGGGTGGCTCAGATGGTTGGGCGCCTGCCTTCGGCTCAGGTCATGATCTCCAGGTCCTGGGATCGAGCCCCATGTTGGGCTCCCGGCTTGGCGGGGAGTCTGCTTCTCCCTCTCCCTCTGCCTCTCCCCCTGCTTGTGCTCTATCTCTCTCTCTTTCAAAGGAATGAATGAAATCTTTGGGGAAAAAAAAAAAAAAAAAAAGAAGTGGTGCCAGGGTGGCTCAATCGTTAAGCGTCTGCCTTCGGCTCAGGTCATGATCCCAGGGTCCTGGAATCGAGCCCCGCATCCGGCTCCTTGCTCAGCGGGAAGCCTGCTTCTCCCTCTCCCACTCCCCCTGCTTGTGTTCCCTCTCTCGCTGTGTCTCTCTCTCTCTGTCAAATAAATAAATAAAATCTTAAAAGAAAAAAAAAAACAAAGAAAACCTCAATATTCCTACAATGGCCTGAGAATTTCCAAGACGGTGTCATAAAATGCTAACAAGGCCTCCAGCTAAACACCAACTGAATTGATGGCATGATGAGAGATATGCTGAGAACGAGGGGTGGGGAGTTTCCTGTGTATGTGATAGTCACAGATAACTACCCACCCCACGTATTTGAAGACAATGCTTCCAAATAACCTCCCTGTGACTGGATGTTGTAGACAGTCTCTTAAAGCCTTTTCCCCAAGTGTAAATATGACTAGCCCCTCAGTTGACAGACATGAATGCTTTTTAAAAGAGCTGGATGACTTTTCCCAGTTCAGGGCTCCAAGGGCTAGCAGCTGCCATTAGGATGCCTTAGGAAGAAGTTTCTATGGGTGTGCTACAGTGCATGAAGGAACAACTCCAGTAGAGATTGTGGGGATTTCTGTCTCCTGCATCTTGCTTCTGATTCATTTTCTAGGCTCACATAGCGCTCAGTGGCTGGGCCAAATTGTGTGGAAAGCAATTGCAAGGCTAAACCCTAAGCCTTTCTCTGGGCCTTTCCTCTGTATCACAGGATGCTTTCCCCACAAGCTCTCCCCCACATTTTGTTCTGACTCCATTGCAGGAGGAATGTGAATGTGAATGGCAGGTGAGGCCAACCATGGAAATAGGAACTACAAATTCACTAACCCTGACCTGCATTTCCAAAATCCAGAAAGTTCTCCAAAATGGGTGTTTGTAACTCATTTGGCAGCAAAATCTGACCTCACCTGAACTCATTTGAAAGCAAAGTCTTACCTAGACTGACAGGAGGCTATTTACAGTCTTTGGCCAGCTAGCATAAATATCCACGTGTTTTACTTCAGAAATGTTAATGTATTTTAGCACAGAGTGCTGTCCCAGAGTCTGCTGCAAGTGTAAATAATATACAGTACTTACACTGTATTACTTTTGTAAAATTCCAAGATAATTCTGAATTCTGACATCTGGCCCCAGGGTGTTGGATAAGGCCTTGTCGCCCTACAGCATAAAATGTACTGTTGACTGGGCGCCTGGGTGGCTCAGATGGTTAAGTGTCTGCCTTCAGCTCAGGTCATTATCCCGGGGTCCTGGGATCGAGTCCCGCATCGGGCTCCCTGCTCCTTGGGAGCCTGCTTCCCCCTCTGCTTCTCTCTCTCTCTCTCTCTCCTCCTCTGTCTCTCATGAATAAATAAATAAATAAATCTTTAAAAAAAAAAAACGTACTGTTGACCTTGCACAGGGTAAAGAGCTGAGCTCCTTGTACACAGGATGGACCTTCATTCAGTCATTACCTCCAAATTCTTACCATTTTAGCCTATGAAATTAACATTTTTCTACCTCAGTTGGTTTCAGTATGTGATCTTGGAACAATGGAAATTTGCAAGCTGTCTTAATGGAGTCTGTACCTTTATTGTTAGGCATTAAAAATTTACTTGTACTTTATTATAACACAAGGTATTACTGATAGCTCATTAGAACCAAGGCAATTTCTTCTCCCCACTAGTCAATTTCCCCCTCTCGCTTTCTTTGTGTGGGATGTGGGAGCAAGTGGGGAAAGTAGGAACAGCACCAGCTTCGTGGCTATATGATCAGTGTAGTCACACAAGCCCTGTACCCAGAAATTCAGGATTCTCCAAAGATAAGGAATTGACTCATGTGATTATGGAGGCTGGTAAATCCCAAGATCTAGTGGGTGAGTCAGGAAGCTGCAGACCTGGGGAAGCTGATGGCTTAGTTTCAGTCAGAGTCCACATGCCTGAGAACCAGGAGGGCCATTCGTGTAAGTTCCAGTACACAAGCTAGCAGGCTCAAGACCCAGAAACAGCTGATGTTTCAGTATGAGTCTGAAAGCAGGAAAAACTCTTACTTGGAAGGGGGTCAGCCTTTTTGTTTTATTCAACTGACTAGATGAGTTCCATCCATATTAGAGAAGGCACTCAACTTGACTCAGTCTACTGATTTAAATATTAATTTCAGCCAAAAACACCCTCGCAGAAACTCACAGAATAATGTCTGACCAAATATCTGGGCACCCCATGGGCCAGTAAAGTTGATATATAAAAATTAACTATCCTAGAAGGGGACCACATGCTTGGAGTTCAATAGTCTGTGGTCACCATCTAGAAATATTTGATAATTTTATTTTTTTTTAAGATTTTATTTATTTGAGAGAGAGAGTGGGAGAGAGAGTGATCATGAGCAGGGGGGAAGGGTAAAGGGAGAAGCAGACTGCCTGCTGAGCAGGAGCCCGACGTGGGACTCGATCCCATGACCCTGGGATCATAACCTGAGCTGAAGGCAGACGCTTAATGACTGAGCCACCCAGGCACCCAATAGTCTTATCTTTTATTTGTATTTTCTAACTGAAGCCCAAAGGGACATTGGAGCATGTGCTAGGTTTTGGAAACTCAACTCACCCAAAGTCCCACCTCCCACCACCTCCCTGTCTCCTGTTTTGTCTGCCTGTTCCTGTACCCCTGCCAGGGACCACTGCAGCCCTCTGCCAGGCACAGGGCCTGAACACAAGTGTGGGAAGGATCAAGGTCAGGCACTAACCAAGTTGCAGGGCAGGGCCCCAGGCGTCTGGAGGGTTTGCCCTGGCACTGTAAGTATCCCTATATCCGAGATAATGTGACATTAAAGATCTAAAACAAACAAACAAACAAAAATGCTTACACCGATCAAAAGACCTTAAAGAAAGGAAAAAACTGTTTTCTTGATTTTTTGAACAAAGAACCTGAATTTTCATTTTGCGCAGGACCCTGCACATTCTGTAGCGGGCACTGGGTAGGAAGAATACCCAGTGGAGTCTCTAGCATCTTCTATCACCCATATGCAAGCACACCTACAGCCACAGAGAGAATTGTTTCATTGTTGTTTTTCCTATTTTTCATGGTATGGATGCAGAAGAGAAAGTTCAAGAATCTGTCAGTTCCGCAGATACTTCACCCTTGGTTCATAACTGACTTTTGCCTTTCCCACACTTCGCACCTGCAGACTGCATATAGTCCTGCTGATGTTTGTCAGCGTCTCTCGACACCATCCTTACTCATTTCCCCGCCTGCTGACCTCGTCCGGGAGCAGCTCTCCCATTCTCCTGCTCCTCCTCCTCCATCTTCCATCACCATCACCACCACCAGGATCACCATAGGAAGAGTTACTATGCTTCAAATGTACCAGTGTATTAGGTGCTTAATATATTATTTAATGTATTTCTCTCAGCCACCCAGCGAAGCCCTTGAAATGACCCCCATTCTGCAGATGAGAAAACACTGCCAGGAAGTGATAAGGCTAGACTTATCACCTGGTATGCTCTTTCCACTGAAGGACCCCAGTATACCACCTGAACAGCCTCCTAATTTAAACGGCTCATCTTGTCGTCTTCAAATGCGAGTCCAAATTTTTTTTGTCGAGCACGTAGGGCCGCCACTGTTAATTAAGACAATGGTGTCTACTTTCTAATCTTATCTTTGGTTAGTCCTGAACTAGTCAGGTTTCTTTCAGTTGCAGGTGACAAGACTACAACAGAGCAGAAACACACGAGGAATTGATTGGCTCCTGTAACTGGAAAGTCCAAGGTGGGAGGAGAGTTTTGCTTCAGGCACAGTTGCCTCCAAGGATTCAAGCGGCCCTCAGGACTGCCTTTCTTCTCCTCAAGGCTCTTTATCCTCCCAAGCTGACTTATCTTAGGCAGCCTTATTCTCCGTAACAGCAGTTATGCCCATGGCAAAGCTGTCTTCTAGCTAGCAATCACAGAGAAGAGAAATAATCCCTTCTCCTCTTGTGCCCTTATTAATCTCCCCAACGGACTCTGGCTCTGCTTAGGTCACGTGCTGTTCCGGGTTCTAGGACAGGGGCATACAGTGCCCTGATTGGACAGACAGAGTCCCAAATCCATTCCCATCAGGTAGAAGGCGGGGCCATGTGATTGCCAAAAAAAAAAAAAAAAAAATCAGAATCACAAGTAATGGAGGAGCAATTCCTGAAAGCAAAGGAAGTCAAACAAACAAAAACAAAAATATGTCCATTACACTTCCTACGTGAACAATCAACTGTGACTGAACAAGGCATGCATTTCCCTGACTCTAGGCTACTGTTCATTCTGCCTGTCCTCCCTCCCCACCTTCAAACTGCTGTATAGTCCCTACTTCCTAATGTTTGCCCATAATTCAGGGACTGGATTAAGTTCCCTCTTCTAAAAAGCTGTATCAGGGTGCCTGGCTGGCTCAGTCAGAAGACGGTGAAACTCTTGATCTCAGGGTTGTAAAGTCAAGCTCCATATCGGGTGTAAAGGTTACTTAAAAATAAAATCTTTGGGGCACCTGGGTGGCTCAGTCTGTTCAGGGGTGGGCTCTCTGCTCAGAGGGGTCTTCTCTCTCCGCCCCTCCCCCTCTCATGTGCTCACTCTCTCTGTATCAAATAAATAAATAAAATCTTAAAAAGATAAATAAAATCTTTAAAAAATAAATAAAAAAACCCAAAACTTAAAAAACATAAATGTGGTGTGAGCCAATTGAAGATAGGAAAAGTTCCAGCTCAGATTAATTATAGCAAAGACACGAACATAGAAGTGTCTTAAATAAAATAGACAGTTACTTTTCCTTCATGTTAACTATTCAAATGTGAGGGGTTAATATGGCACATCCATGCTGTCATAAGCCTTAACTTCTTTATTTTTATGCTGCCATCCTTGGCATAAAGCTTCCCTTTGGCAGTCTAAGATGGCTAGTCTGGGTTCTGTGCCAGTTTGCAACCCTCTCAGGAGCTTTCTGGCTATGATCTGAAACCGCCCCCCATATGTGCAGGGCAGCGAGAGATCGAAGGAGGCCGGCCACTCCAAGGTGGTGGGTGGCAGGTTTAATGAGTAAAGTGAACTTATATATGAGGCTTGTAGTGGGCAGCAGCAAGAAGAATGGATGCCCTCACCTTCCCACCATATCTTAAAAAGTTCATCAAGAGACCTTAACTGGGTTCAGCCATGTACTGCGCAGGTGTTCTCATCATATCACTATCTCAAGGCTGTGTCCTTGGAGCAGCCTCTGGGAGTGGGAAAGACAAATGGAACCCACATTCTATGAACAGGGGAGGGGCTGAGCCTCTAAGTGCCTGGGTCCAGCTCATGGATCAGCCAGCAATCATGTCTTTTTACTGACCTTCCCCAATATTCTGCCATTATACTTGTATCATAGTCAATGAGAAGAAAAAAAGGTCTGAGGAGTGAGCATACTCATGCCTTTTAAAGGCATAACTCAGAGGTGCCTGGGTGGTGCAGTCGGTGTAAGTGCCCAACTCTTGGTTTCAGCTCAGGTCAAGATCTCAGGGTTGTGAGATGGAGCCCCGGCTCTGTGCTCAGCACGGAGGCTGTTTGAGTTTCTCTCTTCCTCTCCCTCGGCCCCTCCCCCACCCCTCAAATAAATAATCTTAAAAAAAATAAAGGCATAATTCAGAAAAAAAAAAAAAACCCATTCACTTCTGCTAGCATCCCATTGGTCAAAGCTTAGTCACATGACCTCATCTAGCTGCTGGTTCTTGGTGGGGCTGCCATTTGCTTAACTAAAACTGAAGGGGTCCTATTACTAAAGGAAGGAAAGAATATATAATGGTATAACCAGCAGTAAGTAAAATAGGAAATAAAGTTGGGATGGAGAGAGATACATTTGCTTCATCTATTGATCGGTTAGCAAAAGGTTTCCAAATGGTTACATTTTTTTTTTTAAGATTTTATTTATTTATTTATTTGAGAGAGAGTACAAGCGTGAGCAGTGGGGGTGGGGGAGGAGCAGAGGGAGAGGGAATTTCAAGCAGACCCCTTTGAGCTCAGAGTCCCATGCGGGTCTCAATCTCATGACCCTGAGATCATGACCTGAGCAGAAACCAAGAGTCCAATGCTCAACCGTCTGAGCCACCCCCCAGGCTCCCCTCCAAATTGTTAAATTTAAAAATAATTCTCTTTTGACCTTTAAAGTTGCTTTTTGTTCCAAGTATCTTAGACTCTCTCTTCCCTCTTTTCAATTTCATTATTCCTTCTGTCTTTAAGCCTAGCACCCTTGAAGACCTAACCTACCTAACAGGGTCTGGACATAGACAAAGGTTAGCTCATTCACTTAGTAAATCTTTCTTGAGAGCCTACTGTATACAAAGTCCTGTTCTGGGTGCTGGATACGTCAGTGAACAAAACCAATATGCCTGCCTTGTATAGCTCCTGTTGGGGGGTTTGGGGAGGGCAGGAATATACAGTAAGCAAGAAACAGTAATTCCCATGGAAACAAAGCTAATTATATGTCAGACAAGTCTTTTACCTCCTAGAAGGGTGGAGATGCTATCCCCTGGTCTTAGAGCTTGTAAGGGTGGCACATCCTACAATGTGTGCTGTCCAGACACTCGAAAGATTAACATAAATATCTCTGTGGAGTTCCTTGGATCTTTAGTTAAAGATTTATTTATTTTTCACAATCAAATGGATTACTATATTTAATAGGACTCTTTTTTTGGTGGGTTAGAAACCTAAGTAGCTTGGGGTGGGGGTGGGAAGGGTAGGAGAGATTTTTTTTTAAGGATTCTGGGATATCATATGTTTGAAGACAAGCTGAATGATCTTAGGGACAAATGGAACCAAAAGCTCAAATGTAGCCAGCGCTTTTTGTCTCACCTCTCTAGGTGTGAGCTCATTTTTTTTTCCTCTGAAAAAAATTGCACATCTCATGCTCTCATCAGGAGAATAGGCTTCTTTGCCACGTTGCAGTTTTTTTTTTTTTAAGATTTTCATTGACAGAGAGAGACACAGCAAGAGAGGGAACACAGCAGGGGGAGTGGGAGAGGGAGAAGCAGCTTCCTGAGGAGCCGGGAGCCCGATGGGGGCCTTGATCCCAGGACCCTGGGATCATGACCCGAGCCGAAGGCAGATGCTTAATGACTGAGCCACCCAGGTGCGCCCCTGCCACGTTGCAGTTTGACAAAATTCCAAGGCAGCACTCTAATTGGCCTGAGTTGGGTTAGGTATGGAACTTACATTGATAATCTACAGCTAAAGAATCAGGGTAACAGAAAAGACATGATCCCTATGGGCCTACTTAAGATATTCTCAGCTGGGCAGCAAGCTCAGTTTGGATATGGAAGCTATATGATGGGTTGTCATAAGATTGAAGAACGTCAAAGTCACTTTTCCAAGAAGTGGTACCCAAGACTGAGCAGGTTAGGAGAATTATTTGAGAAAAGTAAGTAACTCCGGAGTCAAATCCCAGGTCTCCACTTTTTTGCGATAATTTTTAAAGCTGTGTCATGAATAATGACTTAAACAGAATGTCACAATCAAGAGTGTTTTAATTTGTTTTGCTGTGCTTTGTTTTGGAACAGGCCTCAGGGATCTTTCAAATGTTATGTGCCCACAGAAAATGGGTAGTTCAGGAAGTTCTGTAATATCCATAGATAACTATCTTGAAGAACAAGAAACTGAGACATTAATGTGAAAAGTATTCTGTAAACAATGAAGGCTTTTATTTTAAAATGTCAAGGTCCCAGGAAAATAGCGCCTGAGTTTACAACCTTTGTTTTCCAGTTGGTGGTGATGTGCATTATAATAGATCTCCCCCAAATAAGAATGTTTTGAATCAAATAGTACTTCTTCCTTCCTTTGTGACTCAGTCTAGAATGAGAGCAGTGTTCATTTTCATTGTGTCAACTTTTCTGCCAAGGGTTTATGTAGGTTGACTAACATTTGGAAGGCTGGTAGGGCAGGAGCTCTGTTTTTCTGAGCTTCAAGTCCCTAATGTAGCAAGAGTGTGAGTCTCCAGATATCTTTTAATTATATATACTTGAGATAAAACATAGTATCCAGCCTCCAACTGCATACAACAGGTCCTGTTATGACTTCCACACTCACACCAGTTGAAAAGTTGAACCTCTTTCTTTTTTTTTTAAGATTTTATTTATTTATTTGAGAGAGAGAGAGAATGAGAGATAGAGAGCACGAGAGGGAAGAGGGTCAGAGGGAGAAGCAGACTCCCTGCTGAGCAGGAAGCCCGATGTGGGACTCGATCCCGGGACTCCAGGATCATGACCTGAGCTGAAGGCAGTCGCTTAACCAACTGAGCCACCCAGGTGCCCAGTCTCTCTGCTTTCTGAAAGGGAAACTGGAAGGCCTGTGGTCAGATGCCTTCCCTGGGTCAGATCTGGTTGAGCTGTTCAGGAGCTCAAAACCTGATTCTTTTTTTTTTTTTTGCTTTGTTTTGTGTTTATATTCCTATGATCACCTTTATTTTTTCCAACCATCTTCCATGGTCAGTGTCAGTGAAGTAAAAACCAGCTGTTAGGGCAGCCCAGGCGGTCAGCTCACTTGTTTTCAAGCTGGTGGTTTTTGGCACCTGGTCCCAGCACGGCACTGGGACCTTGTAGAACCCTCCCATTGTAGAATTCTGGGTGGTCTTGAGGTCCTTCCCAGGAATAAATGGTGCCAGGCATTGCACTGAAGGGAGGGAATATCAGGAAGATAGCCTGAAATTTCAAAGTCAGGGTGGTCTTTCAGATTCCAGAATTGGCCGGGGATATTGGCAGCCCCACCTACACACGCCACCCCCTCCTCGGCCGCACCGCCAGGCCCATGAGGATTGGTGCCAGAGAGCTACACCCCTAGTTTGATCAACACCAGCAGCCCCATCCCTCCATTAGCTGACAAACAGGCAGTTGCCTATTTTTACTTTGACTAGACTCTACTTCCGCTTAGCTCAATCACATCCTTTATAGACTTATTTCTCTTCCTTCCTCCCCCTTCCTCTTTCCCACTGTTATTTATAAATGTTAGATACTTGTTTACGGAGAGAAGAATGATCTTTACAAGGAGCTGCTGATAAAACGGCCCAGCCGACCCACTTTCGGGTGCCCGCTTTTGCCATCACACACATTTCTGCTTCTCTCTTTTCCAACGCTCCCCTTGGATGGAGGAGCCCGACAGCAGGAAGGATGGTGACTCAAACCCAGAACCCCAAACACAAACACCCACTAATGACTCACATGCTGGAACTGGGGAGATTCGGAGACTTTCCTTTGCTGAAAAATGCAGATGCAAACATTTCCACGCACGGGAAGCCAAGCTGGTTCGTCCCGCACTGGGACTCCGCTGAGGTGGCAGCGAGTCAGGGATGTGTCACCCACCCAGACACGGAGTTTACTGGGTTAGGAGATGGAGGGTGGCCTGGACTCGAATTTCTCTTCTTCCCTCCAAATGCCTGCTGGAGAAAATCTGATGTATCGTGTGTGAGTCAGGCTGAGTGTTTCTGCTTCTGGGGAAGGGCGTTGTAGTCCCGGCCCTCCATCTTCCCTGCTGGTTTTAATTGTGATTTTAATTAGCAAGCGTGTCATCCGAGCGGAGGCGTGGCCTTTCTTCAGAACGGGAGGTTTCTGGCTGTGTGGTCCCCGGTTGGCTGCTCGGATCTTCCTAATGATAAAAAATAATTCTTTTTCTTTAATGCTTTTCCTTTGCACAGTTCAAAGGGCTTTACCGAACTTTAACCCTTAGGGCCCTCCGTTTATATTTAGATTAAAAAAGGAGTGAAGATGGAGATCTTTTGTGGCAAAGTGCTTTGAAACCCTGAGATGAAAGGGAACCCGTAAAGAGAAATTAACCTCATTTATTTTTTAAGCAACATTTCACATGCGTGTGTGGACAGATGTAATTTGAGGCAACTCAAATGGAGCCTCCTCTTCACTCTGCTGGTGACCCTCCCTCCCTGTCTCCAGACCAATCGAAGGACCTCTTTTTTTTCTTTTCCCTTCTCTATTATCCCAAGCCAGGGCCTGTCTGGTGGGAAGACTGATTCAGGTTTATAACTAATGCCGGGCCCTGTCTCTAGGCACGGCACCCCTTGGTGGCTGGATCGCCCCAGGTGGAGGACTCCAAGGTTCACAACAGAAAAAAGAAAGTGAGGGGTGTGGGGCCGGAGGCTCCAGCTTGGCTTTGCTTCCATACCTTTAGCATTCCTCAGTGCATTCCTGAATTCATTAATGCACACGCTGCATTGCACGCATAAGCGCTTTGGGGCAAGGCTAATATTTAGTTGGACCACACTGGGGTTACCGTGCATACTGCTAATATATTGAAATCCTCTTATATTGACTTGTAAATAATCATTGCCTAAACCTCTGCCAATGTGAAATATTTTGAGTTTCACCCCTGCTTCGCGAGCTAAGAGTCTTTCTTCTTGGTTTCCTACAGTGCTCAGCGTAATTCCCCGCTCTGTATTTGAAACGCTTATACTACTTGATTGGGGAGAAGAATGGAAAACATCATCTGCTTCTTTAGGCCATCAGGGTAGTGGAGGACCAGCTCAGCATTTCCCTATAAAATCTATAATGAGTGCTTCTAGTAAAGTATTCAGAAGTTAAATTTTCCCATTCACTCTCTGAGGTGTTTGAACTGAGGAAGAGCACACGCAAAGATCGATGGCTGGGTGGGTTTTAAAAAAATACCCTTCCAGGTGCTGAGACGGAGGCAAAAGCTTGGTAACCCCTGGAAGACTGTGCTGGAGGCAAGGGACAGGCCAGAGGCCCAACACATCTGTTAAGAACTAAATATTTGTGCCTCCCTCCCCCCATTCAAATGTTAAAGCCCTAACTCCCAATTCGATGGTATTTGGAGATGAGGCCGTTGGGAGGTAATTAGATTTAGGTGAGGTCATAAGGGTGGGGCCCTTCTGATGGGATTAGAGAGCCCTCCCTCTCAGTCTGTCTCTGTCTGTGGCTGACTCTCTGCCCCCCCCATCCTCCCTCTTATTTGTGCACAAAGAAGAGATCATGTGAGGACACAAGGAGGTAGCATTCCGTCAGAAGAGAGTTGTCAGCAGAACCCACCCCTGCTGACACCCTGAGCTCAGACTTCCAGCCTGCAGACGTGGAGGTCATGCTGGAGGTAGGTGCCTGTTGTTTTCAGCCACCAATCTATGGTATTCTTGTGGCATCCCGAGTAGCCCGAGTCAGTGTCCTGTTCCCCAGTCACTGGATTCTCGGGAAACAAAGGAGGCCAGTGTGCCTGAGCCCACCCTGTAAGGGCCAGTGGGCCTAGAAACAGAAAAGAAATGGTCCACTTTGCTGGACACTAGGGATAAAGGGGAAAGAATAGGGCCTGATCTCTGCCTTCAAGGCCCACTCCCCATCGGTGTCTTAGATTTTGACCAACCAGAGCTCTTCTGGCGAGTGAGGGAGGGGAAGATGACACCCTGGTTTTTTTTTTTTTTAATAATTCTTTTTTTGGGGGCGCCTGGGTGGCTCAGTCGGTTAAGCATTTGCCTTCGGCTCAGGTCATGATCTCGGGGTCCCAGGATTGAGCCCTGCATCAGGCTCCCTGCTCAGCGGGGAGTCTTCCTCTCCCTCTCCCTCTCCCCCCTGCTCATGCTCTCTCTCTCAGATAAATAAAATCTTTAAAAAAATAATAATTCTTTTTTAAAGATTTTATTTATTCATTTGCCAGAGAGCGTGCTAGAGCACAAGCAGGGGGAGTGACGGGCAGGGAGCCCAATGCAGGACTTGATCCCAGGACCCCGGGATCGTGACCTGAGCCAAAGGCAGATGCTTAACTCGCTGAGCCACCCAGGCGCCCCAGATTACACCCTGTTGAGAGTACATTCCCTACCATGACCCGGAAGACATAGTCATATAACTGTGCCAACTGAGAGTGGGATTGGGTAAGAAGTGCAGGTTGGACCTGGTACAGGGAAGGATACCCAACTTCTCTCCCCATTGAGCATGTGTCTCTCTACCTTATCCTGGGCTCTAATGGCTTTGGGAAATGGTAGATATCCCGTCTCATGAACTCATGCCTTAGGGTCATGTTTTCTACCTTCACTACACATTGGAATCATTGAAGGTACTTTGAAGAAGATCCTGACTTGATTGGTCCAGGATGCTGTGGGCATCAAGAGTTTTTTTAAAACTCCCCAAATGAATCTAGTATGCAGTTAAAGTTGAGAACCACACCAGATAAGTTCTGAGAGTGAGAACTTGATCCATTTCATGGAGCTGTCTCATTAACTTTTTTCATAATTCTGACCTAACTCATACTTCTCTTTAGGCCAAGCGAATGCATTTACTACACATGCATGCACGGAAGGTCTTTGCTCAAATTGCTTCATTGATTTGTGTTTCAACAGGCTTGCTGGGCCAATAAGGAAAAATATATCATTTTTTTTTAACAAGTGTTAATTTTTATCAAAGTTGTCATTTAACTTTGAAAACAATGTATATATATATATATGCTTACTATGGAAAATAGCAATCCTTGACTTTCATGCCTTCGCCTTCCCAATTCCCACTCCCCAAAAGCAACCATATTTACCCTTTCAGCTGTCCTTCTGGTATTTTCCAGTATGTCCAGATAACAAACTTACCCTGCTATTTCTTGATTTTACACACTTAGAGATAATCTGTTGACTTCCTAATGTAAAGGATAATGGAGTTAACTCTCGCATTCTGTGTCTGCTACACACAGATATTTCCTCTCTGACATCCCAATTAAGGCGTAGATTTTGGTTATGTCAATATTCAGTTAATCATGTATTATTTTGGGGGTGCCTAGGTGGCTCAGTCTGTTAAGTTTCTGCCTTCGGCTCAGGTCATGACCCCGGGGTACAGCCCCATGTCGGGTTCCCTGATCAGCGAGGAGTCTGCTTCTCCCTCTCCCTCTCCCCCCCACCCCGGCTCATGCTCTCTCTCTCTCTCAAATGAATAAATAAAATCTTTTTTAAAAAATCATGTATTATTTTCATGGCTGAGCTATGGAGTGTGCTGATTGGATTTTTTTGCTTGAGTAACCTCTTGCTTTTTTTGGATTTGATAATTATTTCATTTTTTATTTGCTTAATTTTGTATGTACTTTATATTAATTTATCTTCAAATTGTCTTCCGTCTTCTGAGACCATGTTCAAGTGTATCAGATAATCTGTCAAATTCAACTGTTTTGGGTTTTTGTTTGTTTGTCTTAGAATGATTGCTAGTAGTGACCTTCTTAATATATTCTCCAGTCTAAACTGATTGTACTGTAGAATTGAGAGAGCTGGTATTCTAGGATCTCCGTTCATCATCATCTCAGAGATTACCTTCACCTGTCTCCTGTGTTGGATCTCTGGCTTCGTGAATCTTGTGTATTCCTCTTGGTTTACTCTCTCATTGAAATGGAGCCTATCCTCCAGTAGCATTCTTAGCAAAGTTGTATGGGAGTAAAATCATTTGGGGCTTTGCATATTCAGAAATGTATATATTCCAGCGTCATAGTTGATTAATAATTTGCTTGAGTACGGAATTCTAGATTGGAACTAATAAAATTTCAGAATTTTTAAGACATTGATCCATTATCTTCTAGGTTTTAGGATTCTGGGGAAATCCAATGCCATTCTGAAAACCAACTCATATTATTTATTTTTACATTCTGAAAGATTTTGGGATCTTCTGTTTGCTCTCACTATTATGAAATTTCACAATAATAGGTCTTGGCGTGAGTTTGTTTTCATTTATTGTCCTGGCTTTTGGTGGGATTTCTCAGTTGGGAAATTAGTGGTCTTTACTTCTGGGATATATTCTGGAATGATTTCTTTGCCAAGTTCCTCTCATCATTTCTTACATTCTCTCTTTCTACAACTCCTATTAATTAGTTGTTGGATGTCCGTGACTTATCCTTTCTTTTTATTATATTTTATTTTCTATTTTCTATCTTTGTATTTTAGTTCCACTTTCTGAGAGTTTTTCTTAATTTTGCTTTTTCTCTTATATTGGGTTTTTCATTTCTGCTCTAATGTTATTATTTTCCAAAAGCTTTTTTAATTTTGTTTGTTTTCTTTCTTAAATAGCATCTCATTTATGTTTCATGGGTATAATATATTTTCTTATCTAAGGATATTAATGATATTAATTTGAAGTTTTCTCCTTCCTTCATAGTGTGTTTCCTCTGAGTGGCTTTCCCGCCCCTCATGTGCTGTTGTTATTTTCTGTATTTTTTATATTAGAGATATTCTTTGGATGTTGGTAGTCAGTGATTTTTTTCCATTCACGTTTAATAATGGAAGACTCCAAAACTGATTGGAAGCTCAGTGTGTGTGATGCTCTAAATTAGAGAACCATTGAGGTCAATATATTTGGGTCTTTTCTATTAAGTTGGTCAAATTTCTCCAAGGAAGACTCCTTCAGTCTCCTGCTCAGAGGATGGTCCAGGTCTGATTGCCAATGTTCCTGGCATAGAGAGTTGGGTAGGTGAGTGGTGAATGTCTTAGAATACTGTGAATTCTTTCACTTTATCTTCTTGGGTTTTGTTATGGACCCTGTCTGCTCATCTGTGTGTGATATTACCCAAATGAAGCGACCCTGTGCTTTACTCTTTCCAGAGAATAAACTTCCAGACATCTGCCAGGGTAGGGGATGGGCAACTTGCCCAAGCACATGGAGCGGGAGAGGGATACAGAGACCCAATTGCATCATCTTTCAACCAGTGCTCCTTTATCAATATTATCTACACACACACACACACCTTCAGAAGGTTTCATCAATTCCTGAACCTTTTAATAAATCGTAAGCTAGATTTCCCCATTGTTGGTTTAAGATTCAGCTTTCTTGGGTTTGCCAGTTTGATTGCCCCTTGTCTATCCTGTCTCCAAAATTTTGTTTCTATAGTTTCTTTCCCTGTTCCACCATTGTGGATTTATGCCTTATACAATTATTTGTATTGGTGTTGCATTTGGGTTTTAGGAAGAATGTGTTTAATCTACCATCTTTATATAGACACCATTAGATTCTCATTACCTTCACCATGTCACAAAAAGTAAGAAGATATTCCTATTTTACAGATGTGAAAAATGAGACCTGATACCACAGTTAGTAAGATTCAAACCTATACCTTCTATGTTCAAATCCATTGTTCTTTCCATTATCCTGTTCTACCTATCTTAAACTTAGAATTAAAACAACAAAAAAAGTTGGTCGTGATATTTGAGTTTCATTAGAGCAATGTATGTGGCAAGATGATAATTGCTGGGGGGTGCCTGGCTGGCTCAGTCGGTAGAGCATGTGATTCTTGATCCTGGGGTTGTGAGTTTGAGCCTCACACTGGGTGTAGAGATTACTTAAAAATAAAATCTTAAAAAGATTTTTTAAATTGCTGGGCAATTTGAAAAGGTAATGATTTGAAATTTAACAGTTATTAAACGCAAATAAAGTGTTAGTGATGTATAGGCCTGGTTTCCTGTCTAGATCACCAGGAAAACAATTTTCAAAATATCTCCTTTCTGTGTATAAGTGTCTTTATGGAAACTCTGTGCAGAATTTAGCATAGTTCACTGGTTCTAACCAAGGTGGGTTACTGATTTCCATTGCTGGATGTTTTGTTTTGTTTTTATTTATTTTAATTTGCAGGTTACATGATTTTCTCAAAAAGAAAAGTCTTATGTATGTTTTCTGCCTCTGAAATATGGTTTTGTAACCACTAAACAAATATTTCTTTACCTACTGATTCCCCTCCACACCCCTTCACAAGCATGCATATTTTAAATGGCATTCTTTGTAGCAGAGTCACTGAGAGAACTATGAGGGGTTTAATGAATGTACTAAATGTGTTTCCAAAAATAACTTCCAATTCTTATCCATTTTCAGCACTGACAGTTGTTTGAATGTTTACAAGGTACATAGGTCAAATGTTGAGACTTCTCATTTGGTATTATCTCTTGGGTAGCTTTAATCTATACTGGTAAGGACATATCAGTCTTTATCAGCTGATATTCCATCCTTGTCTAGGAACTAAGTTTAGATTGAATAACCTTTTGCGCAGCCTGGATTTGTTCTTCTTGATTTTGTCCATGGAAAACCCTTTCAGTTGTTTCCAGGTCTGGCTTTCTTCTGGGGTTGGCATTTCAGATTTGGTTCCAATCTGTGAATAACTCTAACCAAACCAAAGTAATGGGCTGCTTTGAGCATCATTTTTAACTGGAGAGACAAAAATTCCATCATGCTTCAGGTCATAAGTCTTGCTGCCAAAATGTTTCCCAAGTGACAGTAATTATGTATGTATGATTTATTGGAGAATTTGGGTGTTCCAGAATAATAAGAGTAGGAAAATGAACACTTTAGGGCAAATCGTGAATTGACTCAGAGAGGCTCTTCCAACAATCTTTTCAGGTTACTTGTCCTCTTAGGAAATGTGTGTGTATATATGTGTGTGTGTGTGTGTGTGTGTGTGTGTGTGTGTGTGTGTGTGTGTGTGTGTGTGTGTGTTTTCTGGAATTAGAGAAACTATAATCTTTCAATCAGCTTCAGTATTGAACTTCCAGTCCCAAATGAAATGGCCAACATTGCTGTGCTCGGAAGAGTTAAAGCTCCTAAACAGTTTTCAAAGTCTTTGATCTGAGACATTTTTATGAGTAGGCACAGGGCTTCTGAATGCATCATACAATTGGATTGAAGCCTGGAAATTCACCCCGGTGTGTTTGAACAAACTGTAGCCCATGAATACCATATTTTTTATATTGGAACATTCCTTTCCTTTTTTAAAGGGACCCAGCATCTGTCTTATCCCTTTTCCACATTCTTGAGTAGTTGGAATATCAGTCTCAAAGTCTTTTCAAAAACTTACTTTCATCCTTTTACAAGGGTAGAAAAAAAATAAATGAAGAAGGTATATGAACTTCAGATTGGATTTAAAAATTATTTTCAACTTAGATTCCTTTTTCTCCGTCTCTGTCTCTCCCTCTCTCACACAAATACATGCCCAAGCACATGAATGCATACAGACATTATATGTAATATGAGTAATATTATTAATGGAGTTAATACTGTCAAATAATCACACTGCAATCTATTTATTACACAAGTAGTATCTGAGTACACATCTTTTCTGCTTTAATTGATCATATAGTGAGATGAACTATGTTGATATGAGAGGACAGAATCCAATAAAATATAATCTGATGATTTCACATGTTTCCAGAACAACTGCAATTATTCATTCATCAAACTTTTGAATATTTCCTAGATGTCCCAGACTCTGTTCTAGGCTTTCAGAATACAAAGATGAAAAACATGAGATATCAGTTTATGTAAGAGACTGAGGTATAAACATAAATTACAGTTCATGAGAAAGCATAGAGATTTTTGAGCAATGTTCTAGGGGAGGGCTCTAGACTGAATGTTTGTGTCCCCCAAAATTCATATGTTGAAATCTAATCCCCCAATGGGGATTTGATATTTGGATGTGGGGTGTTTGGGAGGTGATTAGGTCATGAAGGTGGAGTCCTCATGAATGGAATTAGTGCCTTTTTAAAAAAGAGGCCCTACAGAGCTTCCCTGTTCCTTCTCCCATATGAGGACATAGCAAGAAGACTATCTATGAACCAGACATCACATCTGCCAGTGCCTTGACCTTGGAGTTCTGAGCCTCTAGAACTGTGAGAAATAAATTTCTGTTGTTAAGCCACCCAGTCTATGGAGTTCTGTTATAGTAGCCCAAACTGACTAAGAAAGGGAACAAAAATTGAAGCAACTCTCTTGCCTGATGGGTAGAAGTATGGGTATCTTGAAGTATGGTTAGAACAAGCCTGGCTTAGAAAAGGGTCAGGTACATTCCTGGAAGAGGTGCTACAGCATGTCAACAGGGATTGACCAGATTTTATATATAAGATGGGCAAAATAGAAATCGATTCATGTTTATAAGCTGGGTATTTGTAGTTATGGAGCCAGTTTTGTAGTCATTTTGGATTTATCTTTCTCACACATGCCATATCCAAGCTATTGTCAAATGTTATTGGCAAGGGCGCCTGGGTGGCTCAGTTGGTTAACTGACTGCCTTCGGCTCAGGTCATGATCCTGGAGTCCCAGGATCGAGTCCCGCATCGGACTCCCTGCTCAGCGGGGAGTCTGCTTCTCCCTCTGACCCTCCCCACTCTCATGCTATCTCTATCTCATTCTCTCTCTCAAAAAAAAAAAAAAAAAAAAAAAAAAAAATGTTATTGGCAAAATGTATAGACTCTATGTTCAACACACATGTCAAATCAGACCACTTCTCCCTATCCCCATGACTACTAGCCAGGTCCAAGTCACTATAATCTCTTGCCTGGACTACTATGAAAACATCTTAGTTTGTTGTGTTAGTTTTCAGTTGCTGTGTAACACATTACCACAAACTGGGTGGCTTAAAACCACACACAGTTTAATCTCACAGTTTCCATGGGTCAGGAGTCTGGAAATAGCCTAACTGGATACTCTGTTCAGGGTCTAACCGTCTGTAATCAAGGTGTTGGTTGCTTTCTCATCTGGACGTTCAACTAAGGAAGAATCCACCTCCAGGTTCACACAAATTGTTGGCAAAATTCAGTTCCTTGTGGTTATAGAACTGAGGGCAGGCTTCTTACTGGCTCCTGGCTGGCGACTGCCTATAGGTTCTAGAGGTCTCTCATAGTTCCTGACACAAGGCCCACTCCATAGGCCATAGGTGGTTTGCTTCCTAAATATAATTGAGAGAATTTCTCACATTCCAGTCTGCTAAAATGAAGTCTTATGTAACATAATCAAGAGAGTGGCATCATATTTGCCATATTTTATTCATTGGAAATAAGTCATAGTTTCTGCATACATTCAGGGGAGATTCCCATACAAGAGCATCATTCATTAGAGGTCAACGTAAGGTGTGTCCACCACAGTGGTCTCACAAATTCCATACATGCCCTCCTACAACTTACTCTCCATACAGAAGCCAGAGTGATCCTTTTAAAATGTAAAACTAACAATGTCATTCTCTTGCTTACAGTTCTCTACTGGCTTAGAATAAGGCCTATAAGATCGAGCATATATAATCACTGGCTACCTCACCTGCTTCATTTTTCACCCGTCTCCCCTCGCTTATTCCTCTTCAGCACATGCGAATCTTTGTGGCTCCTCAGTCACGCCAAGCACACTTCTGCCTGATGATTTTTGCATTTGCTGTTTTCTCCACCTCAAACACTACCCTAGCAGATCATTATGACTTGAACTCTCTTTTCACTTAGGTATCTGCTCAAATGTTCCTTCCTCAGAGAGCACTTCTCAGATTCCCCCAATCTGAAATAACCCTTGCTCTATGTATCTCTATATCTTTTCCCCTACCTTATTTTTTCCTAGCCCTTACCTCTCTCTCTATTTTAGAATATACTTTGTCACTTATTCATTGACTCTCTCTCCCACTAGAACTCAAGCTTCATGAGGACAAGGACCTTGCCCATCTCATTCTGTTTTCCCATGCCTAAATCATTGCTTAAAGTTGGCTCTTGTGTGTGAAGGAATAATGAAAGGATTTAAGACAAAACTTTTCAAAAATATTTTATTGTTATTGATAATATGTTGAATTTTTCAAGTAAGCAGTGACTAAACTCTAAACCATGAGATGAAATTTTTCTCATGATTTGGTTTTATCAGAATAGTGAAGAACAATCAATATCTCAAATGAGATTTAGTCGCTTGAGTGACCTCAGAGTAGTTGATATTTCTTATTTGTCAGGGATCAAGACTAGCATTGGAAAAATGTGACATTAACACAAAAAAGGCAGTGACAGAGTAAGAGAAATAAAAAAGACATAAGACATTTAGAAAACAAATAGAAAAATGGCAAATGTAAATCCTACCTTAATATTAATTACATTAAATGTAAACTCCTATTAAGTCAGAGATTGGTAGAATGGGCTTTTTTTTTTTAGAGAGAGAGAGAGAGGGAGAGAGAGAGAGAGAGAGAGTGTGTGTGTGTGTGTGTGTGTGTGTGTGTGTGTGTAGGCGTGGGGGGAGGGGCAGCAGGAGAGGGAGAGACTCTTAAGCAGGCTCCATGCTCAGCACAGAGGCTGATGCAGGGCTCACTTTCAGGACCCTGAGATCATGACCTGAGCTGAAATCAGAAGTCGGACATTTAACTGACTGAGCCAGCCAGGTGCCCCAGTAGAATGGATTTTTAAAAAATGCTCCAAGTATATTCTGACTACAAGCAACAAACTTCAGATTCAAGACACAAATGCTGAAAACACAGTTCTTCTCAAGTGAACCTGGAATATTCTCCAGGATAGTTCCATATATTAAGTCATAAAAGGAGTCTGAAAACATTTGAAAAGATTGAAATTATACAAAGTATGTTTCCTGAATACAGTGAAATGAAGTTAGAAATCAGTAACAGAAGGAATTTTGGAAATTCCCATTTATAAATTAGTGTGTTAGAAATTAATATGCTCATAAATAATGGGTAGAAAGAGAAACCACATGGGCAATTGGGAATAATTTTAGATGAATGAAAACAATACAACATACCATGATTTATGGTATGCTTAGAGGGAAACTTAAAGGTTTAAATGCTTATATTAAAAAAGAGTAAAGCTATGGGCGCCTGGGTGGCTCAGTTGGTTAAGCGACTGCCTTCGGCTCAGGTCATGATCCTGGATTCCCGGGATCGAGTCCCACATCGGGCTCCCTGCTCGGCGGGGAGTCTGCTTCTCCCTCTGACCCTCCCCCCCCTCATGTACTCTCTCTCTCTCATTCTCGCTCTCTCAAATGAATAAATAAATCTTTAAAAAAAAAAAAAGAGTAAAGCTATTAAATCAATAACCTACCCTTCTACCTTAAGAAACTAGAAGAAGAACAATCTAAACCCAAAGCAAGCAGAAGAAGGAAAATGATAAAGATTACAGCAGAAATAAATGAAATAGAGAATAGCAGAACAATGAAGAAGATTTTAAAAACCCAAAATTTGGTTTATTGAAAACATCAACAAAATTTTTAAAATTTGGCTAGGCTGACACAGAGAAAAGGGAAAGGACTCAGAGTACTAAGATTTTACTTACTTATTTGACAGAGAGATACAGCCAGAGAGGGAACACAAGCAGGGGGAGTGGGAGAGGCAGGAAGCCTGATGCGGGGCTAGATCTCAGGACCCTGGGATCATGACCTGAGCCGAAGGCAGATGCTTAACGACTGAGCCACCCAGGCGCCCCAGGACTCAGAGTACTAAAACCAAGAATGAAAGAGGTTATGTTATAACCAACCTTACAGAAATAAAAAAGATTTGAGGGAATACTGTGAACAATAGTCAACAAATGAGATAACCTAGATGAAATGAATGAATCTCTATGGTGCCAAGAAAATTCAATGGGGAAAGAATAGTCCAGTTCAACAAGTGGTGCTAGATCAACTGGTATCCACATGCAAAAGAATGAATGTGGTCATCTACCTCATATCATATACAAAAATTAACTCAAAATAGATCAAAGACCTAAGTGTAAGAGCTAAATCTATAAAACTCTTAGAGGAAGCATAGGTGTAAGTCTTCATGACCTTGGATTAGGCTGTTAACAGTTTCTTACATATGACACATAAAGCATAATCCAACAAAGAAAAGATGAATAAATTGGACTTAATAAAAATTAAAAGCTTTTATGTATCAAGAAATGAAAAGACAACCCACAGAATGGGAGAAAATATTTGCGAATCATATATCTGACAAGGATCTGGTAACCAAAATATTTGAAGAACACTTAAACTCAGTCATAAAAAAAAAACCTAATTAAAAAATGAACAAAGGCTGTGTTAGAAATTTCTTCAAAGAAGATATACAAATGACCATTAAGCACATGAAAAGATGCTCAACTCATTAGTCATTAGAGAAATGCAAATCAACACCACAGTGAGAACTACTTCACACCCACCAGGATGATTATACTCAAAAAGTTGGACATTAGCAACTGTTGATGAGGTTGTGGAGAAACACTTACAGATTGCTGGTTTGAATAAAATGGTGCAGCCGCTTTGGAAAACAGTTTGGTAATTCCTCAAAAGGTTAACTGTAGCATTATTATGTCACATTAGCAATTCCACTCCCACGCATATACTTGAGAAAATTGAAAACAGATAGTCACACAAAAATGTACAAAAATGTTCAGAGCAACATTATCATAATAGCTAAGAAATGGAAATAATTCAAATGTCCATCAACTGATAAATGGACAAAGAGATGTGATATACCCATACAATGGAGTATTATTTCCCTGTAAAAAGGAATGAAGTATTATAGATGCTACCTTAAACACATGCTAAATGAAGGCAACACACACAAATGGCTACATATTATACGATTCCATGTATATGAAATTTCCAGAATATGCAAATTAATAAAGAGGCAAAGGAGATTTTTAGTTTCCGGAGGCTGGCAGAGGGAGGGTGTGGGGAATTAGTTCTAATGTGTATGAGTTTCTTTTAGGGGTGATGAAAAATTCTTGAATTAAAGAGTGGTGATGATTGTATAAACTTGTAAATTTATGAAAAGCCTTGAACTGTATACTTTAATAAAGGTAATTTGATGGTATATAAATTATATGTCAATAAAAAAAAGAATCTATGAGGTGCCTGGCTGCCTCAGTCAGTAGAGCATGTGACTTTTGATCTTGGGGTCATGAGTTCAAGCTCCATGTTGGGTATAGATCTTACTTTAAAAATTAAAAATATTAAAAATTTTTTTAAAGAATCAAATTCATGAAGAAAGTGAATTATAAAAAATCACTTAAGTAAGAATATCTTTCTGATTGGAGAGATGTGGCTCTTCACAAAGTCTCCAGTAAGAAACCAACACTCACAGCCAGACCTACCTTGGACTTGATTTCATTCAACCTTGAGTTGCTCTGATCATAATGGCTACGATATGGGAAAGAACTTTTCCCCAGTTCTCTTCTCTCATAGGTAGGTTCTGTTCTTTACTTTGTCCAAATGTCACCCCTTCCCTTTCAAGAAAACATTCTGCTACTCCTTTTTTTCTCCGTTTTTCTTTCTCATTCTCTCCTCTTGCCTTTTCCCCCTCATTTCCCTCCATGATCATTCAAATCTTCCTTTCTTTTTCTGCCAGCTCACCTCTGTCTCTGTCTCTGTCTCTGTCTGCCACCCCTTGCTTCTACCTCTTTCTTCTTCTTCTCCTCTTCCCTGTTCCCTTTCCTCTTACCTGGCTACAGTATATACTTTAAAGTTTTTATTTATTTATTTATTTATTTATTTATTTATTTATTTATTTATTATTTCAGAGAGAGAGAGAGAGAGAATCTTAAGCAGGCTCCATGGTCAGTGCAGAGCCGGGAGTGGGGCTCGATCTCACAACCCTGAGGTCATGACCTGAGCTGAAATCAAGAATGGGATGCTTAGCCGACTGAGCCACCCAGGTGCCCCAAAGTATTTTTGTCAGAATTATGTACTTTTTTGCTTTCTTTGCTTAGCTGAAAAGAAAGTGATTTTGATGCTTAATATTTCCTTAAGGAAAACTAACTCTAAATTAATTACAAGGTTGATTTTGCTTTAGGGGATATAAATGGTAATTAAAAAAAAGATTATCCACCCATGCTATATGAGTAGTTATAAATAATTGAGGTAAGATACTTTCGTGAACATTAAAAAGTGATTTGTAAATATGAGCAGACACTACTGGTAAACACTGATAATATCTAGTGTGGTGGTGTTCACTGAAGGTTCTTAATTATAATTTGGCTCTTGTATGTGTAGACACGCCTGAGTTAACCATTTACGCTACAAAGCATAAGCCTCCTACACAGATAGCTTCATTTGACTCATATAAACCTGATCACATTTTCCCTCAGGAATGTCCTTTCTGAACTAAAAAAATACAATATCGGTTGTAAGCTCTTCTCTTGTGAAGCCATCTTCAGAATGACCAATTATTCTCTGTCGTTCATCTGGAAGAGTGAGTAAGTACAAAAAGAATACCATTAGCCACAAAGTTGTCATCTTCTTCAAATAAAATTCTGATCTCTGGCTTGAATGTTGAAACGGAAGATTCATTGTTTTCTCCTGTAGTGGGTCAAGAGACGTGATTTTGTAACTGTCATTTTATGAAAAAACTTGATTCTGTTGTTGACAAAATGTTAAGAAAATGAACTGGTTAAGTTTCACAGGACTTGGTGATTGAATTTCTAGTGCCCAGAGTAGTGGTGTCAGAATGATGAGGCATCCAGATAATGATCTCAGAAACCTTCCCAAACAATGTGACCACTTCATTAGAAGGGGAAGGGGGAGGGAGGAAAACAGACTTAATTCTTCAGTCAATTCCTAAGAGGCCATCCATCCTGTCTTGGAGAGACAGAGTGCTTTACTGTGGGGCCTACTTTGGTGTATCGGTACAACTGTTACTGAAAAATTAGAATTACTATGAGATATTAAGTATTAGGGGCTCCAAGGAGAGCTAAAGGGTGGACTTCCATTGCCTGGCTTTAGCAGTCAGCCAGGTGGCACCTTTAAGATCCGCCTCCAGCACGGTTTGAGAAGCTTGGTATTTGCTTATGTTCCTGAAGCTGCACAAAGGCTCTGTGTCTGGGTATGTTAGCTGTTCAGCAAAAATAAACTCCCCCCTGCTCCTGAGCATATAGTTGGACCATATTTCCCAGGCTTCTCTGTACTTTGTTGTGGTTGTGAATTCTAGCCAACAGAATGTGTGCAGGAAATCTTTTATGCCATGACTGAGCCAAGCCTTTTAGGAAACATAGATGTCTCCTCCTTGTTTTGTTTCTTCCTTTATTGATAGGATGCTGATGAAGGTGAGGCCTTGGGGCAGGGGGAAGCTACCTAGTAAAACAGAACACAATACAAAGGGGCCTGAGCATGTCCAAGAGCCACCCACCACCCAGAAACAGTTTAGGTGAGCAAGAAATAAGCTTTTATGAGGCTTGAGGATTATATATTTTGAGGTCTATTTATTATAGCTGCTAGCATGACCCGCACTAACAAGGGATTTGAGCGGCTAGCAATTGCAGGACTGCAATTAAAGGAAGCAACACCAACAAATGCCTTCAACAGATGCCCAGGAAATACCATTTCAGAAACATAACCCTTTTACCTTTTCTTCCTTCTGTTTCTCATTTTTAGTTTGTCATTGGCTTACTTCCCCATTTTTTTGTTGTTGTAATTAATTTATCGGTAGCAAAATCTCCTTTATTTTTATTTTTTTTAAAGTTTTTTTTTTTTATTTATTTGACAGAGAGAGAGCACAAGTAGAGGGAGCAGCAGAGGGAGAAGGAGAAGCAGGCTCCCCGCTGAGCAGGGAGCCTGATGTGGGGCTCCATCCCAGGACCCGAGATCATGACCTGAGCCGAAGACAGCCGTTTAACTGACTGAGCCACCCAGGCGCCCCCAAAATCTCCTCTTTAAACCTTGTCCCTTACTACTCCCACCCCCAAATATGACTGAGCTTGGAAAAAATTATCAGGAAAGACTTTCATAAATCCCCCAAGAATGAGAATGGGGGTGATATGTGAGGTGGGGGAGGAGAAGATGCTGCGTCGTGGTTAATGGAGGAGAGCCCGTGGAGCATTTGGATATCTGAATTATTTCCATTACGAGGATGATGAGGAGGCGGCTGCCCATTAGGGACAATGATGGGTTATTTTTAGGTATGTTAAGTTTTGAAGTTCTTCTTCAACAAAATGAACATTATTTACATTCCATCTGCCTTTTCAATTGTCATAAAGTAGATGTAGGTATAGTATGAACAGCCAGCCAGGTAGCATGAGCCACCTTACTCTGCAGTTAAAGAAATAATTTTATTTATTTATTTATTTGATTTTATTTTTAAGTCATTCCTGTACCCAACATGGGGCTCAAACTTACAACCCCAAGATCAAGAGTCATATGCTTTACTGACTAAGCCAGCCAGGTGCCCCAAGAAATCATTTAAATTGTTTTATTTACCTGTATACAGATTAAAATGTGAATATTTTATAGTGATTCGAAGGGGTACCTGCACCCCAATGTTTATAGCAGCAATGTCCACAATAGCCAAACTATGAGAAAAGCCCAAATGTCCATCAACAGATGAATGGATAAAGAAGATGTGGTATGTATGTATGTGTGTGTGTGTGTATATATATATATACACACACACACACAATGGAATATTACTCAGCCATCCAAAAGAATGAAATCTTCCCATTTGCAATGACATAGATGGAACTAGAGGGTATTATGCTAAGGGAAATAAGTCAGTCAGAGAAAGACAAGTATCATATGATCTCATTCATATGTGGAATTGAAGAAACAACAGATGAACAAAGAGGAAGGGAAGGAAAAATAAAATAAGATAAAAACAGACAGGGAGGAAAACCATAAGAGATTCTTAACTATAGGTAATAAACTGAGGGTTGCTGGAGGGGTGGTGGGTGGGTGAATGAGGTAACTGGGTGATGGACATTAAGGAGGGCACATGATATAATGAGCGCTGGGTGTTACCTGCAACTGATGAATTACTAAATTATACCCCTGATTAAATTGAATTTAAATAAAAAAATTTAAAAAAATAAATGAATAAAATGTGAACATTTAAAACATTTCTTTCTAATTTTTAAATTTTTAAAAAAGTAATCTCTACTTTCAACATGGGGCTCGAACTCGCAACCCCAAGATCAAGAGTCACATGCTTAGGGAACCTGGATGGCTCAGTCAGTTAAGCATCTGCCTTCGGCTCAGGTCACGATCTCAGGGTCCTGGGATCAAGTCCCGCATCAGGCTCCTTGTTCAGTGGGAAGCCTGCTCCCCTTCTGCCTGCCGCTCCCCCTGCTTGTGCTCTCTCTTTGACAAATAAATAAATAAAATCTTAAAGAAAAAAAGTTGCATGCTTTACTGGCAGAACCAGCCAGGCACCCCAAGAATGTGGACATTTTTATTAAAAACAGAGTTATTTAAAATTAAAAACACACAGTCTTTGAAACACTGAATTATGAGACAAGTGTAAATCATTTTATTCTAAGAGCTGAGTCAAAGATTCAGGAAGTATTTGTTGAGCTCCTTTCATATGTCAGGTGCTGTTACATTTGTTTTCTATGGTTCAACCAAATCCATGCCTTTTATTTTCCTATACATTTCAAGTAGTAGTATATACAAATGTATACTGCACGTTGTAAGTTTTTGTGACACCATCCTATATATATACTAGGCAGAGTATACAACTAAATGTATATATACTAGGCAGAGTATACAACTAAATGAACACATTTTTAACCCCTTTTGATCTTCTAATTTTGTCTGGAAGTGTCAGAGGCCAGGTTCCTGGGAAACAGACTCTTGTGATTCTTACATTTTTGGACAGAAGTTTCATTACGGGGTGCTCTGGAGAACAGCACTTGCAAAGAGGAAGAAAAGCAGAAGGAAAAGCAAAAGGAGAAGGTGAGCCACAGTGTAATTGCAGAGAGGCCTCAGTTGTCCTACGCAGAGCTTTGGAGCTGGAATGATTCTTCAGAATTGTTCCACACTGAGACAAACGGTCTGAGTATTTTTGGATGCTGGTTGTCCCCAGGGAAGAGTATAACCTTCAGCTCAGGACAATTCCTGAAGAGGAACTGAGTTGTGAGCCATTAGCAACCAATATCCCTCTGCCAGAGGAGTGAGTCCCTTGATCCAAGAGGGATCTGTTGGGCACGTAGCATCCACTGTGTTATGCATATCATCTGCAATTGCATCATTTTGTCCTAAAAAGAACAATGACAGGAGGGAGAGATGTGAGTAAAAAGGGAAGAGAAGAAAAATAATAAATCAGTATTTGGGGAAAAGGGAAAATAAAGAATGGTGGAAAATAAATAAGTCTAAAAACTAAAATGTCTGTTGTACCAGATACGGACTAGATTTCACAACACAGCACATTCTAGTTGAATATAGGGATTAAAATGGCTAAGGTCACTTGGTACATCAGAAATCGTTCCAGCAAACACCTGTGAATCATGATTCAGAGGCTTGTACCATAACCTTCAAAGCACATTAAACTGATCGGAAATGCATTCTGTTAAACTACTTGCCAACAGAGGTCATTCATTCAGAAGAACACTTTTAGAGCACGAAGAAGCAAGTTTGAGGAATATTGATGCTGTGAGTGAAGGAACTTAAGTTTAGCCAATTTCAGTCTTGGCTTACTTATGAAGTTTCAAGTTTTCACCATCCCATGGTTGATTTGAAAATTATGGATATTTGGCTTTGGAATCCATTATAAGAATTTTGGGAGGCACCTGCTGACCATCTTGGTTTGGGTGTTCCTGGCAGCTGACCCAAGACAAAGACTCAAGGACTAGTTTATTTGGGAGTGTCAGGAAATGATAGTATGGTAGCGGGGGTATAATGTAGGGATGGTGAATGCAGTTAATCAAAGGTATGTAAGGAGCTCATCCCCACTGTGAAACATAAAGCATATACTTTAGAATTATCTCGACTGAGGGACCAGGAAGCTGGGGTATCAATCACCAGCTGCTATTGGTCGTGGGATTCTCCTGAACTTGAGGCCTGCTTTGTGCCAGGTAGAGCAGCCTCCCTGGGCTTAAGGAAATGGCCTTGGAGACAAAGAGGAAAGTACTGACAATTGGAAGCCTACAAATAAAGCCTGAGGGTTATGTGCAGAAACCTGTCAGTGTGGCCTCTGCTACATTGACAGTCCCAAATATATTTTTCTTGTTACGATTATTAAAGTTGGGTTCCATCTCCGAGGATGTGCCAAGCCGCGGCCAGAGGAGAGAGAACCCAAATGTGTGGTGAGAAAGAAGAAGAAATCATTCTGAGATCAAACATTTGGGCATGGGCTAGGCATAGGGGAGAAAGTGGGAGTTGACATAACCAGGCAGCCTGTGCTGTAGGAAATGTCCTGTGGGTGAGAGCCCACAAAAGCAGCTTCCTTCATTCATCCATTTGGACCCTGAGACTCCTGAGCTGGAGGACAATAGCACAGTGGAAAGTTTTCAGGTGGCAGTTACCTTGGTCCTGTGCCAGGTGTATTACTCACTGCTCACAAAGCTCCAGCTGGTATTTACCCCCCGACAAAAGGGGAAAGAAAAAAGTTCTTCTGGTTTTAACATCACATTGTGCATAAAGCATGAAGGATAAGACCGCGGGATGGGGAAATGGAGAAAAATTTGCCATGGTCCTCTTTTATTTTTAATCACAGGACCTCAGTTGTTTCTACCCCTTTAGGGGACATAAGAATCTAAAGTGGTTTGATTCTTTAAATTTTGTTTATTAACCTCATATCTGAGGAAATAACATTTAATCGGCTCACTTCCGGAAGGGCTTGTTTCATATCCTTGACTCAGATTACTGTGGTGTGATCAGGGACAGCCTTACTCTTTTCCTCCCACGGGGAGCTGAAGAGCAATTCTGTGGCTCCTAATACACGCAATAAAGACTAGAACAAGAAACATCCTGACCCTGAACACCCTCTAATGTTTTAACTGAGAAAATCCGCCCCTCCCCACCACCCAAATTTAATCTGTAAAAAAAATCAGCCAGGATCGCATTGCCAAAGAGGAAGATGTTGAGTAATTCATCTACTTAACAAATCTTCAAGCGGTTTGTGTATAATGCACAAAATGCTGAGAGGGAGATGAAAATGAGTAGGCCGTGTTTCAGTCCTTACGGAACTTAGTGGTATTCAACAGAGAAGGAAGACTTGGGAGCAATTAATTATAACCCAACACGAAATAGCGGTCTGATATCCTGTGAGAAATTAATGGTGCTGAGAGCCCTTCTTTCATTAAATCTTAGACCTCTTCCATTTCATACTATGTTACTCATCAGTTGTTAAAATTCTACCCTCAGTGGTTTCTTATGGCTTTCCCAACTCAAATGATAACCTTCTCAAAGTCAGGAAGGAGATCTTAAGAGCTGTGCTTTCTAAACTTCACTGTGTCCAGCAAGCTCCCCTGACCATCTCTTATACTCCTACAGCCCTTGCCAGACTGCTTGGCAAATCAGCTCTGTGATTGCAAAATGACTTTTGAAGCAATCAATCATTTTTATTGCACCTGATGGACAAGCTGCGGACTCCCGAAAATATGGTAGACACTTCATATACTCAAAAAGTTGTAGGGCAAATTGACTGTGTTAGGATACTGTCTTCCCAACATTCACCAGCCCCTGATGCTGTTCTATGTGCACAGGCCTAAGGATTAAGCATAGGCACATACCCTGTGCTTATTTAAGAAGCCGAAACATCTTTTATATTTTACCTCTGGCCCATTCATGGGATTGCTCAGATAACATTTTCTCAGGGTTACTATATTTGCTTTGCAGAGTAAGTTCTTTTGTAACGTAGGGTGTGGAATGAGTGCTGATCATCGGCTCCAGAACAAGTGTCAAGCCTCAGTGCTGCGTGACAGTTCTAGAACAGTGAGTGGTGAGAGCCTGCTGCTGATCTGGTCTAGGCCTCCCAAAGAGGCACGCTGGATGCAGGCTCAGCCTACTGCTCTGTTTGATACCTTTGAATCCCAGCTACCAGATGGATATTGAAATGAGTTCTATATGCATCAGTCTTTGTATTCTAGGTCTTTCTCATCCCAGTGTGAGCCCCTGTGGATATCTAGTGCCTCCCACATATCTCCAAACTGCCCTCTGCTTCTTCTCCTTTGACCCTGCCTGACTGCTCTCCCTACCAAACTTCCTGCCCTTTGGAATTTCTCTTCTTCCCACATGGTCCATTTCTTCTTCCCATTGCAACTTGAGTGACTTCACATAGGACGGCTCTGATCAAGTCCCTCTCTATCTTAATCCCCCAGAGTGGCTCCCCATTGTTCTCAGAAAGCCCCCCACTCCCCACTTCCCAGCCCTGAATCATGTGTTCCCACTCTAGCCAACCTCTTTAGGTTCTGGAATGCCTGGTTCATGCTCTCCACCCCTTGCTCTCCAAGTGCTGTTTCCTCTGTCTGCACTCAACCTCTGGTTTTGTTCTTTCTCTACATTAGGTCTCACTTAGCAGTCTCTGAAGCTACCAGTACTCATTCACATTGATGCTCTTAGACACTGCAGGGTAGTTTCCTCTTTCCTTGTCTGTTCTCTTTGTTAGATGGAAAGGTCCATGGGACAGGCAGTCTTTATCCTGTTCACGTCATATATTCACTGCCCAGAACAGAGTGGGTTCTTACTAGGGCCAGCTTCATGGGCACTTGTGAAGGAGTTTCGGTTTTAGTACCTGTCAGTTACTGTCTTGAACTTTTTTTTTTAAGATTTTATTTTATTTTGTTCTGTTTTGTTTTGTTTTAGGGAGAAAGTGTGTGTGCATGCACACTCTAGTGCACATGGGCAAGTGCTTAAGGGAAGGAGGGGCAGAGGGAGAGGGAGAGAGAGAGACTCTTAAGCAGGCTCCACACCTAGCTTGGAGCCCATGGGCAGTGTGGGGGTAGAGGGGTTGTGTACAACCATGACATCATGACCTGAGCCAAAATCAAGAATCGAACACTTAACCGACTGAGCCACCCAGGCATCCGTACAGATTTTTTGGGGGGGTAATCTATACACCCCAGGTGGGGCTCAAACCCACAACCGGGAGATCAAGAGTCCCACGCTCCACTGACTGAGTCAGCCGGGCGCCCCTTGAACTTTTTTTTATTTTTTTATTTTTATTTTTTTAAAGATTTTATTTTTATTTATTTGACAGAGAAACACAGTGAGAGAGGGAACACAAGCAGGGAGAGTGGGAGAGGGAGAAGCAGGCTTCCCGTAGAGCAGGGAGCCCGATGCGGGGCTCGATCCCAGGACCCTGGTATCATGACCTGAGCTGAAGGCAGACACTTAATGACTGAGCCACTCAGGCGCCCCTCCCCTTGAACTTTTTAATTGTCTTTGGACTTATGTTTTGTAAGTCAAGTCCAATGGAACAATGGAGCATACACCAGGGGCTTGGAACCCTGGTCCCATCTCTCTGGGATGCTCCCTACTCCACCCAGTGACCACTGTTGCCCTTCCTTTCCCATTCCCCTCCACCACACCCGCTTTGGTGCAGGAACTGGGAGGTATTGGTTAGATTCTTGTGCCCACATGTGGAGTCAAGCACAGAGTCATACTGCCCGTGTAAGGCTCAGCACTCTCTGTAAGTCCCCACTTGTCCAAAGGAACACAACGCTGAGTAGCAAATAAAAAACACAATGACAGGTTGAGAAGGAGGCCACAGAAAAAAGGAAAACACTTTTGTTTCCTGCTTTTTGAACACGGGATTTTGCATTTCATTTTGCACTGGGTCCCACAGATTATTATGTAGCCACTCCTGGCTCTCAATGAATATTTGTTGAATAGATGAATCAAAGAAATTTGATGAGCCAAATGCATGTTTTGTTTTGTTTTTCCAAGCAATTACCCAGAAAGATTTTCCAACAGGGTTGTCATTTCGTAAAACATTTTTGGAACTTCTTTTTGAGAAAGTCACTCATTTGTTCAACAATTATTTTTTTAGCAGTTACTATGTGCCAGGTTCTGGTGTGCGGCCGTGAACTATTTAGATGAGGTTGTGGAAAATCTTTATCCTTAGAGTTGATTTGCAGTGAATTTACTTTTCTAAAGAAGGCAAGTCACTAGGGGCCACATCTAGTGAATAAAGTGGACCATAAAACTAAATGATAATCATACTACTACTTGGGATTATAAACTTTATAACTATGGAACCATAAATTAAAAACATTTGGTTTCTTATGTGAGTAAACTGATTCTGAAGATAATTTCCAAATGTAAATTTCAAGACCATTTCACATTACTTTTAATAAATGAAGAGTATCCCAAGGTGACTATCTTGAAGCAGAAATTACGATTTCAATGTAGAGGTTCTAGAAGAAATACTTTTTTAAAAAAGAAAACATTGTTTTAGGTAACTTCTATTTTTTAATTTTCTTAAACATACTTTTTCATCTAATTTCATATGCAAAAGGAATTTGCATTGAATGTGGTTATTAGTAATAACCTGCTTCTATGATCACATTGTTCTCGTAACCTTTACCATGAATTGTTTACTGCTTTATTAGAGCCTCTAAATCACGATTTTGTTCATCAGTTTTAGAACCCAATGATAACCTATTTTATAATACCTCTCCTATGTAGGTTGGCCCTTATTAGCTGTGTTATCTTAACCTCTTTGTGCCTTAGTTTCCTCGTAAAATTGTAGTAAGGTCTAAATAAATGAATATATGCAAAGACCTTAGAATACTACCTAGCGTATGGCAAATGCCACATTAAGATTTTTATTACAATAATTATTATTATCTGGCCCTATACATCTAGGCCAGGAATAGGCAAATTTTTCCTCTAATAGGCCAGACAGTAGATATTTAAGGCTTTGTGGGTCAGATGATCCCCGTCACAACTACTCCAGTCTGTTGTGATGCCACACTCAGCCTTAGACCATACATAAATGCATGGGCATGACTGTCTTCCAATAAAACTTTAATTACAAAAACAGGTGGCTGGTTAGATCTGGTCCATGGGCAATTCATTTGCTGTCCCTCATCGGGGCCTTTTTGATGGGTTTGAGTGTGAATGGCTGGGGAAGAATGGAGCCACAGTGACCTCAGACAATCTGAAGCTCAGGGTACAAGGGTTAATAGGCTTCTATAGATAGGATGGCCCAAAGTGAGGGCAGGGTGGGGGGCATCTCCATGGAAGTGTAGCTGGGGCTGGTGGAGGTTGGGGAGTAGATAGGCTACAACTGGAAAACTGTGTATTTCACTCACCAGAATCAGTTTTGTCCTGACAAATTGATTCAGTGAGCATTTTAGAAACCCTTGTTCAATGCTTGGATATGCAAAGGTTTGCTGTACTGCCACAGTAGCCCTATTGTATACTCTATGTATCTACACAGAAACCCTATTTCATCCAGTTAATATTCAGGAGCCAGATGGAATTTAATCTTTTAAAAACTAGAGAATAGTGTTTTTGAGGGGAGAGCTTGCAGACCCCAGATTTCTATAACATTTCTTTATCCTTACAGTAATTGGTGAGCCTAAATATTAGGAGAAAGTGGGACCCCCTGACCTGCTTGGGAATCACCTCTCCCTGGAGTGACCTCAAAGGAGCCGGGGAGTTGTTGTTATTGTTTGTTTGTTTGTTTAATTTCTATATCAGATCAGCATGCAATATGCTTGCCTAAGTAATAGATATTAACTAGACAGATAGGGAGGAATGGAGAGGATATTTGTTTCCTTTATGAATTTGATGTCTTAATGTGCCTGGCAGTCAGCATGTCCTCTTTTGCAATATTCCAGTTCTGCGTGGACACTCTCCTTAAGGTAACAAAAGGTCCCTGCCAGGGTATCATATATTCTATATTTACCTTGTGCTTTCCAGGGGCAGGGATTTTCCTACAATCTTGAGGACTACCCAGACTTAAATTGGGCTCTTATTTGGTACAACAAAAGAAACTGTGATTCGTTGATTGACTGATTCAAGAAATACCTACTCAGCCCCTAATCATGAATGCCAGGTACCATACTGGTCCTTGGAGGTGCAGGGATGAATGCACATCATCTCCGCTCTCATGGAATTTACTGTTTGGTGATAGATGCAGACATTAAACGAGTCAGTGAACAGGTAAGGACAGCACATTATTAGAACAAGCAATAAGTGCTAGGAGGGAAATGAAAGTTTTTGGCAATATTTCTCAAATTTGCTGGCCAGAAGAATTATCCAGGGCCTATGGTAAAGTTAGGGAATACTTGGTCCCATCCTGGACCTGCTGAATCTCTAGTGAAATCCACATACTTCACAAGTACCCCAGGTAATACTTAGAAACAAGCACATCTGGGAAGCCCTGGTCTAGGAGAATTTAAAACAAAGACAAAAACCCTAGCTTCCAACCAGGCAGTAGAAGCTTTCCTTCTGAAGAAGGATTATTTGACAGGTCTTCGAAGATTTGTTGTAATAATTGGCAGAAAGCTTCCATTTCAAATTTGTGTTTGCTGATGCTGATGACCTATGGACCTAAATGCCACCTTTATGAAAGTGTCATTAGGTTGCTAGGCAATGGGTGCTCTACCGACCTGGGTTTAGTTTCCTGGACATGAGACTTGCTGAAACTCCTTTGTTTTCTCTCTCTTTGTTGAAATATATATTTTTTCTTACCCAGAAAAGATGCCATTGAGAATATTTACTCTAAAAACTTAACATTCTTCTCTTTTTGGACCCCCACAGCATACTCTACAGACCTCATGGAAGGCTTTACTTTAATGCAGTGAGCTTTTTTCTTTCTAAGATTCTATTTATTTGAGAGAGAGAGAGGGCACGAGCAGGGGGAGGGGCAAAGGGAGAGGGAGAAGCAGACTTCCCACTTGAGCAGGGAGCCCCCACATGGGCTCTACCCCAGGACCCTGAGATCGTGACCTCAGCCAAAGGCAGATGCTTAACAAATGGCCACCCAGGCGCCCTTAAACCCATTGAGTTTTTGACTTGGCCTCAATGAAAGAAGTGATCCATCTTAACAAGTTATAAATATTATTATTTTTTAAAGATTTTATTTATTTGTCAGAGAGAGAGAGAGAGCATAAGCAGAGGTTGCGGCAGGCAGAAGGGGAAGCAGGCAGAGGGAGAAGCAGGCTCCTCACCGGCTGGATGCGGGACTTGATCCCAGGACCCTGGGATCATGACCTGAGCTGAAAGCAGACACTTAACAGACTGAGCCACCCAGGCATCCCTTGAATTTTCTTACACCGTAATCACACTATTTAGTTTTAGTTATTACTACTGTGTTTGGCTTGTTTAAAGTGGTATTTAACTTTCAAATATTCTTATTATAAACCACTGTAAAATTTCCCATTAGTATTGTAGACTATTTTGTCTTAAAAATAATGTTTACAGCTTTCTTTTCTTAGTATAAAAGTACTTTATTCATTGTAGAAGTTTGTAGAAACCTAAACAAAAATAAAATTTAAAAATCACCTGTCTTCCTGAGGCACCTGGGTGGCTCAGTCCTTTGAGCATCCCACTCTCGATTTCAGCTCAGGTGGTGGACTCAGGGTCATGAGATGGAGCCCTGCATGGGGCTCCCCGTTCTGCGGGGAGTCTGCTTGAGATTCTTTCCCTCTCCCTCTGCCCTTCCCAGGTCCCCCCCCCCCACCATGTGCATGTATGTGGGCATGTGCTCTCTCTCAAATAAATAAATAAATCTTTAAAATAAATAAAAATCACCCGTATTCCTATCCACTGTCAGCATTTTCGTCTATTTCCTGTTAATCATTTTATTGTTAATTTTTAATATATTACTTTCAACTGGTCATTCGATAGGTAATTATAATTAGGATTATACTTTATGTCAGTTTTGTATATAGATCTTTTAAGAAAACTTGATACAGTGAGCATTTTTCCATTAAAATTTAGAATGTCTTGATGGGTACATTATATTCCATCATAAAGATATGTAAACATTTATTTAATACTTTCTCATTGCTTCAATTTTAGATGGTTTTTAATTTTTCACTTCCATACATACATTTCATAACATAACACTGACATAAACCCTATTGTATATAAATAAATATATGTCCATATCAGTGACTCATCTTTTAAGACATTCCTTGTTATATTACTGGGTTGAAGGAAGTGCTGTTTTTTGAGATTGTTAATACATGTTGCTAAATTGATTTTCAGGAAGATTGTACCAATTTAGGCCCGGAGGGTGTCTTTAGAGGGAGACGCTAGAAATTACCCCTGACTAGATGGATCCACTGGGACCAATAAGCACTAGGAAATGGATGTGATTTATGGATACACCAATTAGCCTCCTTGTGTTCTGTGATCCCAGACTTGTATTCCTAACTCTGACAACCTAGTTTCACAAATGAGTACCATAGGTAGGGTGTGGAAAGAGCCATATCAACCTACATCTGTTATTGCACCAAAGTCTTACAGAATATATATTACCAATGAGGACTCATGCCATCTTCATATACAAAGGGCAGCTTATGGGTGGAACCATGGCTAGGATCTCTATTCAGATTATGAACATTATTGTAAATTGGCATTTAAAGAGGAGATACAGCTAGGGAGTCATTGGTAAATGATAATGCTAGTATTCTCATTTGCAGGGGGTATATTCTCAGTCCCCCAGTGGAAACATTTCCAGATTCGTGGTGCTTTTTCTGGTTAACCGTCTTTAGGAAAAGATAAAATGCTAGTGCTTACAGCTTCATACTTTGTAAAATATCTTTTTCATCTTTCTGTCCCCAGTCTCAGCTTTCAACTGTGTGTAATGTTTCAGTGGACCGCAGCTATGAAAAGCAAGTAAAGGGAAAGGTTACCACTTCTCAGTCCTCAGTGACCCTGGGTTACAAGGACACAATTATTTAAGTGGAGTTGTCATGTGGGTTAGTGTGCCCAGTGACATGTGATGGACTGGCTTTTTCCACCAAATGAATCAGTTTGTGTAAGAAAGGAACCATAATTTTATTTGACTAGGACCATAATTTATAAGATTAGGGCTTATGTTGCACGTGTGTGTGTGTGTGTGTGTGTGTGTGTGTGTGTGTGTGAGAGAGAGAGAGAGAGAAAGAGAGAATGAGAGAAGTAGATGTACTCTTTCACATGACACGCACAAGTTACCATACACTGGCTTCTGGCTTCAAGCAGTAAAGATTACAGAAGATCTCAGGATATTTAGAGAGCCCTTGGAAGCACCCTGAGGGCTTAAATTTCCACTGGATCTGATTTCTCTCCACTCTCTTATTGGCAATTCATTAACAGCCTGAGTTTCGCAAGGCAAAGCTACAGAACTACAAGAGATATCCAGACAGACAGGCCCTGGGTGCGAAATGAACCCCTAATCATAGAGAGCTGTTTGTAAGAGAGATCTTTTAAGGAGAGGGACAGCATGATTGTGGAACAGGAGAAGCTGTAAGACAGGGAGAAGTTCAAAGCTGTCTCCAACACAGGAGGAGAGATCATCTGTACTGAAGAACTTACAGAAAGTAGGACCTCCGGGGCTCCCTATAGTTAAAAAAGATATAGCACTCATTCTGTCAAGTATTTTATTATATATTGCCTTATTTGGCCTTTGCCACACATTTGAAATAAATGGAACAAGTATTGTAGGTATGCAGTCCTTTATTGGAAACCCTTAGGGCCAGATATTTTAGATTTCAGAATTTTTCAGAATTTAGACAAATCACATAATGCCAATTGTGTATGCTATGAAGTACCCTTAAACAGGCTCTGGGGCATCAACCTGTTTATCAGACACATTATCTGGGTAATGAGACAAATGGATATTCACAATAAGGAGAGAAAGACTGTAAACAGCTTCATGTCAGTTTAGGTGAGGTTTTTGCAGTCAAATAAGTTATGAAAATCCTTTAGTTTTCCAGAGATTTATGGTGTTTGCAATTGAGGATAAAGGATTGTGGCCTCAATTATCCCCATTTTACAGATCAGGGAACAAGTCTAGAGGCGTTAAGTGACATGTGCAATGTCATGCAGAACTTAAAGTCTCTTTTTTTCCTGCCAGTTTTAGATTGTCATAACATAGGATGATTATGAATATTTCAAGATGATCTAAATCAACCCAAGTGCTTATTTTAACATTAGTGCATGATATGGGGTAACTGGCTGGCTCAGTCAGTGGAGGGTGCAACTCTGATCTTGGGGATGTAGGTCTGAGCCCCACGTTGGGTGTAGAGATTACTTAAAAATAAAATCCTTAAAAAAAAAACAAACCCCATACCCATTAATGCACGGCAACCTTTTAAGAAATTTGATTCCATCTCTACCTCCCTAAAAATCTTGTAAACCTTTGTTTCTCAAGATGGGACCTTGGAATTTTAGATTTCCCCTTTGGTTCAGCTGAGTTCTTTCAAAATTCATTGTGGTCTCAGTAGTGGACCTGCTTGAAGGGATTGCTTTCATAAAAGGGGTATGTGTTTACTGAAATTGCACTATATCTAGAGTGGTACTGAGAAGAAAAAAAAAAATGAGCAAGAATCATTCAATGCTTTCCTAGCCCAAGTCCAAAGAGTCTTTGGAAAGCAACTAAAACATAAGCCACACCCAGGTGTACCTAGGTGTTACCAAAATGGACTCTTTTAAAGAACACTGCCTAAATCAAAGTGTGTAATAATCTTTAAAAGAAGTTCGCTGGCACATCTCAAAGTGCCAATGCATACTATTCTGTACTCACTTGCCACCTGTTACTCGATGGTAGATTATAGTATTTCACCTAATGCCTGAGCAAACTAGATGGTGACCAATGACTTTGAACTGACTTGGAAAAAATCAGCATTGTTAAAGAAACAATGAGCTGAGTGTTAGTCAGTCTAGAATTCAGTTCCAGGGCCCTTCCTAACTTGCTGTTATTTGATCATGATAGTGCTTACAGTCTTTGACATAACTGTACTTTGTACAATAATCGCGGTTGCTTCTGCACACATGCATAAGATAATTCAGAAATAGACATACAAATAATTTTGTATGTGTTTCCAGAAGGAAACAGATATAGATATTGATATAAATATATAATTGGGTTTTTTTTCTTACAAAAAGCCTCATAGTATACCCACTTACTTTGCTTTTTGTTTTTTTGTAACTTAATATTAAGAATATATCTCGAAACACTTTCCTTATTGGCACACTTATATAACTCATTCTTTTGGTGCTAAATTGTATTTCATCATTTGGAGTACCAAAATATATTTAACCAATCCCCTTTATTGGCATATTATTGCCAGTTTTTTCCTACCAAAAATGTATCAATGAATGTACCTAAACATATACTTTACCTACCATTTTTATTAGTGAAAGCAGATTAAAATGCTTTATTTGTTTCCTATGGCATTAACTTAAGCTTCATTCTTTTAGCCTTTTTTTAAAGACTACTATTATTTTTTTTTTAAAGCTGGTTTAGGTTCAGAGCAGAATTGAGGGGAAGGTACAGAGATTTACCCTGTACCCCCTGCCCGCACGCGAGCACAGCCTCCCCTATTATCAGCAGTGCCCACCAGAGTGATACATTTGTTACAACTGATGAACCGACATTGACACATCATAATCACCCAAAGTCCATAGATTACATTACAGCTTACTCTGGGTGGTGTACATTCCTTGGGTTTAGACAAATATATAATGGCATATATCCATCATTATGGGATCAAATGGTATTTTCATTGTCTTATATGTTAGGTGTTGTGCTAAATGTTTTCAGTTAATCTTTGACATTGCAAACCCATGAGGATACTATGATTATCTCCAATTTCCAGTTTCAAAAAGGAGGCTGGCAAGGTAAAGTCTTGCCCAAAAACATAAGAACAAGCACAAAGGCAATCTGCCCCAGGAAGTTTGCCTGGATGGGGAGGGATGCTTCACCACTGGGCTACACTGTTTCTTCAGATCAATAACCTTGATCTCTTAAAAAAAAATTTATTATTGAAGTATAGTTGACATACAATGTTATATTAGTTTCAAGTGTACAACATAGTGAGTTGACGATTAAGTGCTCACAATGCTCACTATGATTAAGTGTAGTTAGTTACTTTTTGTCACCTGTTAAAAAGAAAACCACAGGCCCAACATGGTGTCACTTGGGCCGGGACAAGTCACTAAACAGGCCAAGTCACCAAACCCAATTGCAGTTTCTTTCTCTTTCTCTTCCTTCCTTCCTTTCTTCTAAGATTATTTATTTATTTATTTGTCAGAGAGAGAGAGAGAGAGAGAGAGAGAGCGTGCGCATAAGCACGGGGAGTGGCAGGCAGAGGGAGAAGCAGGCTCCCACTGAGCAAGGAGCTCAACGCGGGACTCCATCCCAGGACCTTGGGATCATGACCTGAGCCGAAGGCAGATGCTTAGCCACTCAGGAGTCCACCAATTAGCAGTTTCAATATTCCCCAGAAATGTGGTTTTAACTGGTCAGTCAGGAATTTTCTGAGCAGTGTTAATGAGGTAATCTGTCACATGGACCCTCTTCCATTCCTTACAGGAAGATGAGGTAATCCTCAAAATAAGACCCTCTGCCATTCCCCGGAAGGGAAGATGATCTTGCCTAAAACATCCTTTCTTTTCTTTTGCTTATTAGCTTTCTTCCCACCCTCCTTCCTATAAAAACCTTCCATTTTGTATGACTCCTCGGACCTCCCTTCTACTTGCTAGATGGGATGCTGCCAGATGCATGAGTCCTTTAATAAGGCCAATTAAATCTGCAAATTTACTGATGGATTTTGTCTTTTTAATGGACCATATTATTACAATATTATTGACTATATTCCCTATGCTGTACTTTTCATCCGCATGACTTATTTATTTTATAACTGGAAGTTTGTACCTCTTAATCCCCTTCACATGTTTCTCCCATCCCCTCTGGCTACTACCAGTTTGTTCTTTGTATTCATAAGTCTGTTTCTGATTTTTTTTTTTTTCCAGTGCCCTTGATCTTGCTGTTACCTCTGCTTGTAATGTTACCTCTTTCCTCCCCTCCCCTAGCAATTTGATCAAGTAATACCATTATCATTCATAACTCAGTTTAAATCTATTGTATTTCTCTGTAACTTTTCCAAACACCTTCACTTTTGTCCTTTTCCCAAGCTGGCAGCCCTCATTCCCTTTCTCCTCTAGCAAAAGGCATTCTGTTCTCTCTCACTGAGTTTCCCATGACCCTATTAGAGCTGCACTCATTGCATTGTTGTCATTTGTCTGTATATCGATGTCTTCCACTTTGAACTCCATGAAATCAGGGAACAGGTCTGTTTGTTTTGTTTTTTAAATTTATCAAAAGAGCTACATTTTTTTTCAGTCATCTTCCTTTTGTCTTCCTCTCACTGCAACTGCCCTGGTGCTCTTTTAAACACTATACCAAGGAGTTTAGTTTTCCTTATGGGATTGGATGATTGGGAACATTTAAATTTCAGCTATGACCAGAAGAGGCAATGAAGAGATTCATAATTGTTAAAGGATCTTCTGCTAAAGGTTGGTTCCATGCTTTTCAAAATGACACAGAAGCTGCTATTTGTTTTTACAAAATATGCCCTGGCACTTAGAGAACTGTTGGGGGATGATTATTCGCTCTTCAGGATGAAGATCTTGCCAAGGTGTTGTATCCAGGTCTCTGCTAGTATTACCTACTGTTCCAGAAACCCAGGAAGTGTCTTGGGCTACAGCTAAATGTCATTAATTTTAGGTGCTACAAATTCATTGTTAGTGATGAATTTAGGTTCACGTTCACATTTGTTTAGCAATTGTTTCCCTGTGCTACATTTTGGATGAATATTTATAATACTTAAGATAATAATTTGCCTTTCAGCACCTTGGAACATTTCATAGTCATTTACATTTGATGAAAGCGTTTTAACACATTATCTTCTTTACTCACTACAACATCACCTCAGGATGAACTCTGGCTAAGCCAGAATTAAGTGGGCAATTGAGAGTAATAAATTCCGTAATTCAGACCTTTACTACATTATTTTTTTAGTAGTTCGGATCAAGTGAGGAGTAGAAAAAGTGCATGGCAATACAAAAGTCACTCAAAAAATGTGGATTAAATAAACTAAGGGCTTATTTTTTTCTTTTGCAAGATGGATGAAGAGAAACTCATTTTTCTAGCATGGTCTCCTGCGTATGTATATGTATATATATTTGTTGTTCAAACTCATGCATGTTTAAAGATTTTTTTCTTACTGAAAGGGGGGAGGGGAAAAGGTAGAGAGAGAGAATCCCAAGTAGACTCCACACAGCATGGAGCCAAGCGGGGCTTGATCTCACAACCCTGAGATCATGACCTGAGTTGAAATCAAAAGTCAGTGGCTTAACTGACTAAGGCACTCAAGAGCCCCTTCTGAGTGTATATTTTTAAGAACTTCTTGAAGTTGACTGCTTAGCTCTTTCACCTCTGGCTTCAAGGGTCTTGGCTCCTACTTTATTCCTGTTACTACTTTTGGCCACATCCTCAGTGTCACCCAAGATGCTCTTAGGTCTTAAAGGATGTCCCCTTGTGCCCCACTTCATTCAGTTAACCCAAGTAGAGCTTACAAGGGCCAAGGACTCTTCTGGGTGCACTAGGAATTTAATAGCAAACAAAGCAGACCAAAAAAAAAAAAAATCACTGCTTGAATGGAACATACATGGAGCATACATCACTATGCTAAGGTATGTGTACAGGCAATAAACATAATAAAAAGCATAACATATATAAAATGTTATAAGAGGGTAAGTGCTGTACAGAAAAATAAGGCAGAGAAAGGGGATGGAGGGTGTTGTGTATACACTAATTACAGTTATCATGGCTACATTGTAAGAGAGTCCAGAACTGATTCTTCAATATAAACCATATTCACCTTAGAGAGTGATGGTATGGGTACAAGTGATGGATGCCTTCAACAACCTTACAACGTGTTTTTTTTTTTTTTTTAATTCTGGCTCCCCTATTTCTCCATATTCTTTCCTTTTCATTCTTGTTTCAGCTTATCTTCCCTTTTTCTTATTGTTGTTCAACTATCTTTAACGAGGCATTGGAATAGTGCACTAGAAAGAGCAGGTATACTAACTAGGACCTAAAGCCAGTTATCTCTATGAGCCTCAGCTTCCTCATCTGTAAAGTGGGGATAATAGTGTTGTGAGGATTAGAGATGAAGCATGTTTGCAAAACATCACAGTCTCTAATTGCAGCCCTCTTTAAATGGTAGCTGTTATTAAAAGCATATCTGCTCTTATACAAGTAAGTGAATAATGTGTGCTAGCCTCAAAGTAACTCTCTGGGAAGTTGAGAACAAGAGGAGACTAGGACCCAAACCAGGAATGAATCTTGCAGCATCCTTTATTTTCTGACAAAGGGCTTTGCTAATATCCTATTGGAGATAGATAGGACATGTGCTCTGGATCCGCTGTAACATAAATTTTCCCTCCAAAGCACTGATGTAGCTCTTATCAGCTAACTTTGTTATCTTTTAAAAATACGCATGACAATCCTGTTGACAATAATGCCCATAGTAAGCATGCTATGGGTCAGGCAAGTTTGCGGATAGAAAGTCACTTAACCTTTCCATCACCCTGTGGGGCAGGTCCCATCATCATCCCCAGTTAGAGCTGTAGATATTTGAGAGCTGCCCTCCAGGTGTGGCTATTTGAGGGTGGACTCAAGAGTGTGGGAGCCGCCGTGGTGCCCGGTCAAAGGGACAAGCACACAAGGATACCTGGTCAGGAGGACTCTCTCTTTCAGAGGCCCAGAGCTGGGGTTCACACCTACTGATCTGAGAGGAAAAAAATACTTGCAGGAGTCAGGAAGACCCGTTAGTCCCTTTGGGGTTCCCGTGAGCGGCCTTGATAAGGGTGGCATCCTCCTATCCTCCTGCCACTCTAAAGAACGTGGTTAGGAGGTAGGGGCGGTGGTAAACCCCACCGCACTTCGAAACTTCAGGAGAACTTCCCACCCGAAAAAACTTGCTGGACGCTCTGCTTCAGTTAAGATTTTACACAGAGGGGCGGAGCTTCCTGAGGAGGTGGCGGGGGGTGGTGCATGAGGAAATCTGCGAGCCGTCGATTGGCTGGAACCAATGCCCGTCCCGCTTCCCTCCCTCCCCCTGTTTGGATGGCCTCCCGGCAGGGCCGGCGGGCGCGCAGAGCAGGCTGGCCGTGCCAAACTGGCAGGGGGCGTGACGAGGGAGGCGGGGAGGGGGCGTGTTGGGGCGGACCCGGGCGCCGCGCGCGTCACGGCCTGCGGCCCCGCCCCCGGGCCCTACGCGGCTTACTCCTCCTTCCCCTCCTAGACCTCCCGCTCGCTCAGTTCTCGCTCCACGTTCCACGCCGCGGCCTCGCTCCCCCGCGAGAGCTAGCTCTGCGGCAGCCGCGCGCACACGCCGCCCCGCGTCTCAGACCCGCGCACGGCTCTCTCCACGCGCGCGCCTCGCTCACGGACGCACGTTCGTTTTCCCTTGCGCGCCTGAGTCTCGGCGGCGGCGGCGGCGGCGGCGGCGGCGGGCGGACCGAGCGGGGCAGCTCCGTAGCGGCCGCCGCGGGTTGGCGGGCGGGCCATGGAGGCGGATGGGGCCGGCGAGCAGATGAGACCGCTACTCACCCGGGTAACGAGCAGGGTGAGGGCGCCGCGGGCGGCGGGGCCCCTCGGCGGGAGGGGGGGCGCGGAACCAGGCAGACAAAGGCGGGGGCGCGGCAGGCGTCGCGGTCCGGCCACTTCGTCCAGGGCCCGGAGCCCCTCCGCCGCCCCGCAGCCGGCGCTCCTCGCCATCCCCTTTGTGTGGCCGCCCAGGGCGCCGGTGCGAGGGGGCGACGGCGGCGGCGCCCAGGAGGCCCGAGTGGGGGCCGCCGGCAGCGCGCCGCGGGCATCCTAGCCACCCGCATCCTCGGCGTGGCTCCGGCGAGACCCCGGCACCCCCGCGGGACCATCTCTTCCTTTCTCCCCTCTGCGCTCGCCTCCCTTATTCCCGGGTGGTCTCCCCGGCCCGGGTCTTCGTTCCGGTTGCCTTGGCGCTGGAGTTCAGATTAGCCCCTCCAAAACCCATCTTTTTTCTCCCTCCAAGCGCGGCTCCACCTGTTTCTAGCCTCAGGCAGTGGTGAAGAGTTGGGGTGAATCTTTTCCCTTCTTTCGCGTCTCCCTATCAGGTCCGCGCGGTGTGCTTTGTTCGGTGAGTTCTCCGGCCGCGTGGACGAGCTGCCTTCGCGGCCAAGGCTGCTTTTCGCTGCTGACTCTGCCTGGTCCGCCTCCTCCTCTTTTGGCGAGAACCAGGGGAGTATCCTCCTGCCGCAGGCCAAGTAGAAAGAGGAAAGTGTCTTGAGTCCTCTGAGCTGCTCCTTCTTTCATCAGTCTAGCAAAAGCCGGTATCCCGGTGGCTTTGGCGTCAGGATTCGAGGAGAGTGGGGTGGGCTTTTAGAAGGCCCGCGTTCCCGTTTAGGATGCTGGACCGGCGGCCCATGCTCGAGAAACTGACTTCCTGCTTTCGTGTAGAATGCATGTGTCCCCACAGTTGTGATTCTCTTCTCCCTTCGTAGTTCCTGACTCAAAGGGCATGGAAGTGTTCTAAATTTTCCGACTTCCAATTCTTACTTTGTGACCAGCAAAGGAGCCATGGTTGCAGTGAAAATTTTCCAGTCTTTCACAACTAACAGGAAAATTGCTTTTTGTGTGTTTTTATTCAAGAGTTTTCTTTAACCCACTCCCGCCTCATCCCTCCACCCTCGGCCAATCTTTTTAAAGAGTATTGTTAAGGCCCTGGAGAGTAGTCATTCATTATTACTTCAGTATGTTCACTTAAAAATTCTCAAAACATGGAGGAAAACGGAGTCTCCAGACCGTGAAGTCATTTAGCAGTGGTTTTGGGGAAGATCAGGTCACAGTGATGGTAGTGGAATACTGGAAACTCATTCTGAGGAATCTTCACTAATTCTTTGTGTGACATTTGAATAAGCTGCGTTTTGGAGGGTTTTTTTTTTTTTTTAGCACTTTCTTTGTTATGTATATCAAATACAGTGTTGTCCTTAAATTTATTATTTGCAAATTTTCAGTTCAGAGCAGTTAAAGAACATTCTGGTTTTCATAAAGCTAGATGGAATCTGTGTCTTCTCAAATATTGTCTACTTAGCTAGCAAAAGAAGCATGGTAATGCTATTGCCTTCCAGATCAGTGATTCATTCATTCATTGTAATAACACTTAGAACCTATTTTGTCGTATCCAGCAAGACAGAACCAGCTCTGCTCTAATAGAACTTACATTCAAATGAATGACAAAGAACTATCAAGCACTTACTAAAGGCATGACAGAGGAACACTTTGGGAGGGTATACCTCCTAAATCTTTGGGGAGATAAGACTTGGCTACAGTAAACATGTACGAATCAGTAATAGAAATCAAATATAATAAGCTATCCCAGCAGACAGTCTAAAAACAGAATGGGAGAACAGGAAAACTGTTGGTTTAAGTCGGTACAGAACACTGTAGCTTAAAAACTGGGAAGAGAGGAAATGTTTGCATTGATAGTTACTTTTTCTCATCAATTTTCCCCTGGAAAAGTCATAAAAATGGAAGATTATGATATTCATTAGTCATTTCTTCTTTAACAGGCAACTACTTGGCATAGCCAAAAAAGTAGAATAAAATTAATATTCATAAAATGCTATCTTGGGTATGTGATTATGCAAAATTTTTAAATACATTGGTGGCAGTTTATATTGCTCTGAAACAAGCCCATCTGTTCCATAATTTAGGCTCTGAGGTTTCTTCTTCTAAAATTCTGTTCTTTTCATTGATCATGGTTTTGGGTTTGGAGGAAAGTCATTTAAATTTTATAGAAATGCAACTTTGTTTGCTTTGCTACAAAAACTTATTGCAGGCCTCCCTTAGAATTGACTTGAACAGTCAGTCTTATTTTTTGGTATTAAATATTCTATTACTGTTTAGAAGGTTCCCAAGTTTTGGTAAGTGTTTATTCTTGTCAGTAGTGCATTACTTAACACGGTTCTGTTACCACTGAAATTTTTGGGCTGTTTCATGAGTTTTGTTGTTTTACAATTTCATTCATTTTATGGGTATTAAATTATCTCCCAGGTGCCAGGCGCTGAGGATATGGGCACACAAGGTAGAGTCCTAATCTCATTGAGTTTATTTTGGCATGTATAGTGAACGCAGTGATAGTATTTGCATTCCTGCTAATTCCATTTGTGAGTGCCAGTTGAAACATTTTCCTGAGTCCATTAGAAATACTTTTTAAAAAGTAGTCATTCAATAAATAAAAGATAGTAACAACCTAGTGTGAATTCAGTGGTGATTGGCAAAGTAGAAGGTTTTTTGGTGGGTCTGTAAGTAAGCATACTCTTTGGGATCTGTGGTTAGATATTGATAACTCTGGAGATAATATGTACCCAGGCACAGTATCAGAATTTTAGTTACCTTTTTGCCTTTAGTTGGTTTCTCTGCGTCACAGTCCATAGAGTTGTAATAAAGGGAGAGACAGAAATCTCATCTGTCCAAATGAAACTGTAGGACAATTGAGTTGGATTGAAGAATTGTTTTATTTGGTAATTGAAACTGAGAAGTACACAGGTTTTCTTCTAGGAGAGTTTAGTTTAGGCATGAAAATTAGACTGTTTTGTTACACTAGTCTTCTGTTACTTGAGTAGTTTAAAATCGAAAGCCAAAGTAACCTGTTGTTAGAGGAACCTGGTTTATTTTAGTGGTATGTGGTGTGCTAACCCATATATTTTAAAGCCTTAGTAGTTAAACTTGTCAACATCCTGTAATGGGTTGTTTTTCTTCCTTTTTCCTTCCCCTTCTTTCTTACTATATTTTACCCACAAATATGATCTTAAAGTGGATAGAATCTGCAGCTGACAAAATGGGCCATTTACATAAAAGGAGCATACAGATGATTCAGAGGGTTAGTGTTACAGACAGTGTGGCTTTTGATTTATATTATAGCCTCCTCTTGCTGATTATACATTCTTCTATAGTTATCTGCTTTTTATGGATACAGTATTTCCAATTTTGCAGTAAGCATGTATCAGTAATAAAGGTCAGTGTTTATCTATGTAAGGGTGCAGCAACCCGCCCAGCTGCTTTTAAGCCCACTTTGGAACCAAGAGAATTTTTGGTTCCTGTACAAAGCAGGTACCTGTCTCAGTATTTTAGCTTACAATGAAGTTTGCCTCTGTTTTTGTTTAGTAAATTACTTCATGTATTTTGTTGAGTAATATTCATTGAATTTTATAACTTGGGGAGACTTTTAGGATTATTTGTAATTATGATAATAAACCATGAAGGAATCTATGTTTGGCATGGTGTTAGGATAGTATTTGTTAGTGTTGCTGTTAACAGTCTTCCTGAGGGCACAGGACTTAGCAGCCTGGAGTAGTGCTAGGTTTCCTAAATTAGTGACTCTTCACTTCATGGGCTGGACATTTTTAATGACTGCTGTAAGTTGAGAGTGGCCAAACACTTTTTTTTCTTCAGTGCTTGGTTTAGGAAGATAATGTATGTGATCATGACATAAATATGCACTTTTATCGGGAGCTGATTTGCCAGTGCAGAAAGGTTCTAGTTTGGCTATTATACGCAGATTTTCATATTTACTCCAAAGAAGGTATTTTTAAATATTTTAATTTTTATTAAGCCATAGTTTGGATTTTAATAAGTCTAAACAGTTTTTTTCAACAATATCCGAGTGAAGCGTAAAGCATAATCTGCCTTTTCATAATGAAATAGAAAAGATAACTTTAAATGTTGTTTTTCTTTTGTAGAGAATATGTAGATTAGCGTCATTGGTTTTTATTTTGTTTACATGTCGGACAGTATAGAATTGGCCTCTCTTTCTGGAGTTCAGCACTGTACTGCTTTTTTGTCAGATTTCCTGATTTGGAGAAGCTGTTGAGTTATATGTCATCCCTGACTAGGAACTTGGGAATTGGATATACCTTTGAAAACGGATTCACGTGTGCAGCGTGCCTGTACTTTATATTATAGAATGGACTGTGGACTGGTTTCTCATAAGAGCATGAGAAAAGAAAACATGATACTTATAATCTCTTTTTCTCATAATTTGCCATAGCAAATGTTAATTATTAACACTTGGTGCTTTTATGCTTGGTGCATGTTCTTTTATATACAGATTGTTTTCAGCTTGATACCATTCTTTATTCTGGAAAATACTGAAGATACTTAACACAGATCTTACCTTAGGAATTGATGTTTTCAACAAAGATAGGAATAGAGCAAATTTATATGTAGTAGACTCTCCTCCCATCGAGTTCCATGGTAGTATTTGGAGAGGTTTTCATTAAGAAAAAAAAGTTCTCTTAAGAAACAAATTTTTGAGCTGTGCCTGGGTGGTTCAGTCGGTTAAGCATCTGACTCTTGATTTCAGCTCAGGCCATGATCTCAGGGTTGTGAGATTGAGCCCCCCCATCTGGCTCCGTGCTGGCTTTGGGGGAAGTCTAAATTTCTTTCTTTCCCTCTCTCTAAAAAAAAAAAAAAAAAAAAAAAAAAAAGAAAGAAAGAAGGAAACAAATTTTTTTAAAAAAAGATTTTATTTATTTATTTGTGAGAGAGTGCATGCATGGAGCAGTGGCAGGGGAGAGGGGTAGAGGGAGAAGCAGACTCCCCACTAAGTAGGGAACCCCTCTTGGGGCTCCATCCCTGGACCCTGGGATCATGACCTGAGCCAAAGGCAGTCGCTTAACGGACTGAGCCACCCAGGCACCCCAACAAATTTTTGATAAGAATTTAAATTAGAAATTTCCATTCTATTATAGTTTGGCTACTGGGATGTTGTCGTGATCTAGAAAAACATCTTTCTTTTTTACAATTGTAGCACTTTTTCATATTTGCCATGGGTGGGTGGGGTTTTGGGGGGGAAGTGTCAGGGAATGGAGGGAAGAAGGGTATTACTGGACTGTGTTTGTCTGAATTACAACAGATGCCCCTTGTAGGCATATTCAGACTTTAGCACCAGGCTCCATGAGAGGAGCCTGGTCTGCGCTTCAGTCCCCACCGGCCCTCTCTGAATGCCCTTCTGCCTTTCTGTAGGGTACCAATCCCAAGTCGGATGTGGTAGCCCCGCATTTGTCACGTTTTCAATTTAATACTTCTGTTCTAATCATTTTGCCTACTGGACTATAATCATGCTTGGGGATTTTTTGCTCTCCATTTTAAATTCCCAGAATTTTTTTTTCTCCTCTGGGCATTCACACTGTCACGTTCAGATCTGCAACAGAAATATTTCTGGTAGATATTGCTGTCTAATGTGAAATGTATTGCATTCTGAAAATCCTGGATGTTAAGATCATCTTGTACAAAATGAATTAAAGACGAACTTTTTTAATCCTGTAAGAATCTAATTTATTTATTTAAAATGAGAGACATCTGTGTAAAAATCAGACTACAACCCCTCGTGACAGTTCGCACAATTATTTAGTAGAATTTACTTTGCTTGGTACCATTAATTGTTAAACATGATCCCTTTGAGTGTGCCTTGTTTGCTTTGCATCAAGGTACACTTCATGGTGAATTCTCTTGTGTTTTTTCATTAGCTCTGGGTTCTGTCCTAACATTTGGAGTATTAATGCTGCCACAGGTAATATAGCACTCCTATTCAAAGTTGCTTCCAAAATAGATAAGACCATGGAGACTGTGGTCCATGAATCCCCAGAAACTGAAAAATTTTATGCTTGTATGCATTCTTTCCGGGAGAGGGTCAAATGGCTTTACATTCAGATCTCAAAGGGGTTTATAATCCAAAAAGTAGTGAAGGAATGCCTAGTCTAAAAATTAGCTCAGCTGGCTTTCTTAGAAGTTTATAGAAGTCTTACACTTTGCTTAAATAGATGACAGTAATGATTATATTATAACTCCGGTATCTGCTAAGGTTTGTTTTGGGGAATATTTCGTCTATAGCAGGTTTTGCCAGTTGAGTTTGGGAAATGTCACACACTATACTTTTCAGAGATTCATAATGCATAATGGTGTATTAAAGGCTCTGAGAAATCCTATAATAAATACATTAAACTTTGATGGGGAGAGAATATAGTCATGTGAAATGGAAATTTCTGATGGTTCTTACAAAATATGAACAGTAGGTCACTAATCTCTCTTAATACAGGTCTAAGAAAGCAAATCCTGTGATAGTGATAATTCACTTTGTTACAGTAGCAGGAGAGATTTGAAAAATGTATCACTTAGGAAGACACTTTGGAAGCAACCTGATAAGGTCTGGTTGAATAAATGGTGGTATAGCCACAGAGTGAGGTACTACTATAAAAAAAGAGTGGGGAAGATCTCTTTGTGCTGATGTGGACAGATCTCTAGGATAAATAGATTAAAAAAGGCAAAGTGAGCGACAGAGGGCACTATACAGTGCCTTTAAGGGGATAATAAGAATGTATATTTGTATTTACTAGTATTTTTATAAATACACAGGAAAGGAAAACAAAAAAACAACAAAAAATGGTTGCCATGAAAGGTATGAGGGAACAGGAATTGAGACAGGAGTGGGGGCAAGACTTTAATACATACCTTTCTATGTAGTTTTGGTTTTTGAACTGTGCAAACACAGTATCTATTCAGTAATATAGAAGGGATGGTTTCTTATATTACTTTAGGTCATGGGTTAACACCTAGCTATTTCGTGAGTGACTTGGTATAATTTAATATGATATCGGCTGCTTAATTTTTCGTGTTAAAAAGGCACCATATGAATGGCAGAGTTGTTAATATATGCTTATCAGTAAAAGCACATACTACGTGCCTAGCTCTGTTACTGAATCCTTTGGCAGCTTTGAGTTTGCATGGTACTGATCCTCCTCTCACTTTCAACTCCTTTCTCTCCAGGGATTTAGATTGTGGAGGAGTAAGTAGAAGGCATGATGTGGGAAGAAACTGAAGGTGCCTTAGGCATAGGAAAGAACTGCTTGGTTATATATATTCTTAAACTTAGAATTTTCCTTTCGATTTTTATACTTACCTTCAATTGAGGATTGTAAGTGTTAAAAAAGAAATCATCCAGACTAATTACGATTAATTGTTGAGATTACTGCGGCACAGTTGGAGGGGCACCACTCAGTTTTCTGGTTTCGTTCTGGAAGGCACCATTTACCTTGAGTGTGGTGTGACCGCTTTCCATAGAGGTGTGCAGTGTAGCAGTACTGTGGGAAGACAGCACTCTACCTATGGATTCTTCCCGTTGTATGGACTCCATGTGAAGTGTCAGTTCCTACATTTAAAACTAATTAAAAATAAGACTAAAATGATTTCTATTTAGCCGGTTTTTAGAAGCCAATAATTTGGAAAAGAGAATCATTTTTTTCTTCTCTTGAAAGTATTTTCATATTTATATTTGAGTGCAAACCTCAGTGGTATTCTGAGACTTCCCAGCACCTCACATGGACTAATGAAACCTCTTCTAACGGGAGCGCTGGGTAAGGAGGAGGAATGCCATGATTCTCATATTGTTGTGAATTGCTAATGTAGGATTAATGATTTTGTCTTTTGCTCTGGGGCAAGTGAAGAACAGGTAACTAACTCTTTAGAGAAAGCTTTCTTTGAGGCATGCATTTTATTAGGCATCTTTTAATCACTTATTATCCCTGTTACAGATGTGAACTCCTAGGCAGAGAAATTTTCTGAAATTTTCCAGGTCATACAATTCGTAGGAGGCTAAGCTGAGATTTGAACTCATGGTTGATGACAAATCACTGCTTCTCCCTCTTGTTCCATTTCTCATTAGCCGAGAGTAGTCAGTGATCCCTGTTTGTCAGTACCATTTAACATTAATCACATTAGATAATTTTACATGTATGATACTTGAAAGCTCTATTTGTCTTAGATAATTAACTATTTTTATATTAAAAATTTTTATTACTATAACTTCTGTGAATTTGTTGCTAATGCGGAAACTAAATATTTCAAAGAAATTTGCCTCTTTGTCTCCAAATTCAAGGAATTTAATATATTTTTCTGGATCACTTTTGATTCCTCAATTAGGTCTATTCTGGGGTTTAACACATAGAAAGCATTCAATGACTATTTGTTCAGTGAATGAATATTAAGATAATATCATGAACTAAGATTTGAAGTTGAATATGGTTAATTGTTTATAATCAGTTAAGAAATCTTACAGCTTTTATCTGGGGTGTTATCATCAAGGAAAAGACTCCTGCTTTGCTTGATGTAACTGCCAGTAGAAGAGAATATTTTTTGCCTTGGTTCTATTGAGGGGTAATATTGAATAAACACACTGGATTGATCCCAGAGTAAGAGTACTTAATATTTTTTAAAACTATGATATGATTTCAAGCAAGTGAATATTAAGTACATTAAAATGAAAATTTTATGTCTCTTAAGATACTTCACAAGTTCTAAATACATTAATACTTGTGTAATATTTGCTTTATGAAAATCTGCGAGTTTTAATGTATACAATTATAAAAGGACCAATGGCAAGAAGAGGGATCTCAAACCCCAGATACGATGTCAGCTGTTACATATATATTGGTTTGAAATTGTGCTATTTCTCTTAATTCATTAGGATTATTACTTACATAAAAAGTGTATTGGTTTTTGTTCATTTGTGTTTAATTTTGTGATTTTTGAGGCCCATGGGCCCTCTTTCTTCCCGGACTCTGCCTCCCTAACTTCCTGGTCCATGCACCAGTGTTTGCACGGGTGCTGTAACTGGCCGGTGCACTGACTTGGTAGAGCCCTTTCAGTAATACTCTGTATTTATTTTTGTTTTGCTTATAATTGTTCCCAGATGACCTTATAATATGTTCAGGAGGAATTTCTTTCTTTCTTTTTTTTTTTTTTTAATAGGAGGAATTTCTTTATCCATTTTTGCACGTTCCATTAGTAGTATCCTCAGGATAAGGTTCTGTTGTGGGCCTGTTTAAATCTGGGCAGGTTGGTCTCCCTTTTGTTAGGAATAAGGGATTCTTTCAGACTAAAATTGGCCTTCATTTTGTCTTTCATTTTATTTTATTGAACTGTTTTTATTCAGCTAATAGGAAATTCACTAAATAACCACAAGGCCAAAACCTTATTTTCAGGACAAGGTAAAATTTGGAGTAGCCTGATCTTAGCCCCTGACAAGTATGTGCTTGGGGTTCACACACACGGGGTTCCCATACGTAATCTGCTACCTGGTGGCCTTGGGCAACTAACATCTTTGAATCTCATTTTTCTCATCTGTAAAATTGAAATTATAATACTTATAGGGCTTCTTCAGGATCAGGGAAAAGATTATACTGTGCATAAAATGCTGAATATGCCTGTGGAAACATGTAGTTAGTAACCAACCTCTATTCTTATGAAATATCTCATATAACAAAATTAAAATTCTAAAAGAATTAGTCTACATATTGATTGAAAAGAAATAGAAAAGAGAGTCTTGACTATCCTCTGGCATTGAGATATTCTGGATAGCTCTGTGGTAAGATTAGGTATTAGGAAAAACTCAGTCTTCTACCTGTATTTTTCCTTAACTCTCACATGACTGCCACGTTGACTTCTCTTTACTCTTCACCACACTTCTGACAACAGCTGTGGGAGGGGGTGTTTCCTCTCACCAAGCAGTTCTGTGACACGAGCTGGGTGTCCTGCAATTTAACTCAATTCTGGCACTATCTGTCTAGAGATAGCATCTGATCCCCAGGTTAAATACCCCAACTCACACAGCTGCCCCTTTAGATGCCAATGGCCAGTCCAGGTTGTTACCTGTCCTTCTGACTGACAGCTAGAAAGCGAGGTTCCCCTGTCCCTGCTTGGATTCGATTGATATGCTAGAGCAGCTCACAGACCTCAGAAAAACCATTTATTTACTGTTTGCCAGTTTATTCTAAAAGGATATGATAAAGGACATAGATGAACATCCAGATGGATGAGATGCATGGGGCAAGGGGTTGTGGAGCTTCCATCGATCTCTTAAGAGTGCCACTCTCCCAGCACTTCCACCCACGTGGTGCGGCCACCTGGAGGCTCTCCAGGCCTTGTACTTGGGGAGTTTTATGGAGGCTTGATTGAGTTGGCATGACAGTCATTAACTCCATTTCCAGCCCTTCTCCCCTCTCCAGAGAGTGGGGTTAGGGCTGAATTCCAAGCTTCTAACCATGACCAGCCCCTATCCAGGAGCCACTAGGAGTCACCTCAGTGGAACAAGAGATCCTGCTGTCCTCTAAGAAATGCCAAGGGATTTAAGAGTTCTCTGTCAGGAATCAGGGACAAAATGTTTAGAAGTTTAAAACATAGATTATTTTCGTATTTAACCATTTGACAAAACATTTAAAATGTAATATATGTCTTTCCTTTTAAAAATAGAGTACTGATTACTAGTATTAGACTGTTGTGGTCTTTTTAAATCTTATTTTAATTATTTTCTTTTGACATTGGATTTCTTATGTGTTATGGATTTGTTATAGATAACAAATGAAATCATGTAGTTATTTAAACAGGAAAGGGGAGGAGAAGGGTTTTCTGTTATGTCACTAGGTGACACCAGTTTTACCTCCTCAGATGGTCTTCTGATTCTTGGCTTGTTACAGATAGCTGAGGTTGCTAGATAGCTTAATTCTGTTCTGATGAGATATTCCTGTATCTTCTTGTCACTGTTAGGCTTTCAGAATTCAGTCTGCAGGGTATTGCAGTATTAGGGGAGTTTAGCACACTGCTTGGCAGAGGAGGTTTAAGATGGTTCCTAATTGTTCTTCTGCTAAGGCTCAATGACCAGAAATTTTATGAATTTATAGTTTCATCTTAAATTTAATTATCATTTATATTATTTTTTCTGTAATCTGAAATAACAAGAATTACCATCTATTTAATTGGGTAAAGTGAAGCTTCTGAATATATGTACACATATTTTCATTATATATAAATGGTTATATATTAATTTGAGCCATTGAATCATTAAACAATTTAGAGATATATAGGAATTTTTAGATTATTTGTAGCATTGAATTTTAATGGGTTATATTAGTTAACATTCTATTACAAAAATGACCTTTCAAAAGGTCATTATTGTAGGAATTTTAAGGTAATGCAGTTTTAAGGAGGTCAGATAAAGACTATTGTCAGTTGCATTTTTTTTTTTGAGGTTGATGTTTTCTTCCATTTTTCAAGCTACTTCAGATCTGTTTTGTTTTATTTTTAAATATTTATTTATTTTAGAGAGAAAGAGCACAAGGTTGGGGGACGGGGTGGGGTGAGGAGAGGAGGGAGAGGGAGAAGCAGGTTCCCGGCTGAGCAGGAAGCCTGATGCCATGGGAGCCTGATGCGATGCCAGGCTTGATGTGGTTCTTAATCCCAGAACCCTGAGATCATGACCTGAGCTGAAGGCAGATGCTTAACTGAGCTACCCCGTTGCCCCCAGATCTGTTTTAAAAACAATTTTGATAGAGGTCAGATATAAATAAATGTAATTTTACTGATTAAAAATCAAACCAGTATTTTAATATAATGATTTTATAGCAAAGTATGGGCCCTTCCAGAATTAGAATTCATTTTGGAGACGCGGAGACGCGTTGAATGAGAGGCAGGAGATAAGGTCATAAAGGGAGTGAGGGAAAGAAGTTTTTTTTTTTTAATTTATTTTTTATTTTTTTCCATTTTTAAAATTTAAGTTCAATTAACATATAATGTATTATTGGTTTCAGAGGTAGAGGTCAGTGATTCGTCAGTCTTATATAATACCCAGTGCTCATTACATCACGTTTTCTCCTTAATATCCATCACCCAGTTATCCCAATCCGCCTCCCCTCCAGCAACCCTCAGTTTGTTTCCTATGATTAAGGGTCTCTTAACGGTTTGTCTCCCTCTCTGGTTTCATCTTGTTTTACTTTTTCCTCTCTTCCCTTATGATCCTCTGTTTTGTTTCTTAAATTCCACGCGTCAGTGAGATATGATAATTGTCTTTCTCTGACTTTTTTCGCTTAGCATAATACCCTCTAGTTCTATCCAGTTGTTGCAAATGGCAAGATTTCATTTTTGTTGATGGCTGAGTAGTATTCCATTGTGTATATCTACCACATCTTCTTTATCCATTCATCTACTGATGGACATCTAGGCTCTTTCCATAGTTTGGCTATTGTGGACGTTGATGCTATAAACATTGGAGTGCAGGTGCCCCTTCGGATCCCTACATTTGTATCCTTGGGGTAAATACCCAGTAGGGCAATTGCTGGGTCGTATGGTAGCTCTATTTTCAACTTTTTGAGGAACCTCCATACTGTTTTCCAGAGTGGTTGCACCAGCTTGCATTCCCACCAACAGTGTAGGAGGGTTCCCCTTTCTCCGAGGGAAAGAAGTTTTAGATTAAATTTCATTGTTTCAGATCACAGTTAAAAAGTACAAATTGCATGTTTTACATAATTGCATTTATAGTCAATTTTTATATGTTAATTTATTTTGCTGTCATCTCCTAATTGGGTTAAAAAGGTTAAGTGGTGAATATTGAGTGGATTGGCCACTAGGGATTGTTTTATACTTAGAGTGCTAGCGCTTCCTTAGTTATGGTTGTGAACTTCAAATAGGGGCAGCTTGAGATTCTAATTTGTTGGCAGTGAATCTCAGATTATCGAGGGTTGCTGCATCTTCCTGCCTCTACAATAGGTAGAGGTATCTGGTTAGAAAAGTAAATCATGTTCATTGAGAAAAATTTTTGTAGAAAGCCCAAATGATACCATTTCAGCTTTATTTTTCAATCTGCCTCAAGAGAATGGCACATACATCATAATAAATGAGGACTGATAGACTAATTTTGGTTGGGCCTGTTGGTTAGTGGTTTTTTAGTGTTTAATGCCTTGAATTATTCCAGAGATAACAACTTTTGCTATAGTTTGTTGTCTGTCATAAATGAAGTTGATCTTTGTGTTTTAGAGTGTAGGTCTAGGGCCTTTAATCAGAACTTTTTACTCATGGTGTTGATTGTGATTTTACCCTTTTTCACTTTGTCCCCCATTATTCAAAATAGTTATGAAGCTAAAACCTTGACTAGCCTCTGCTTGTTCAGCTTTTAAAGTGGGTATTGTTAAATAAAATTTAGGAGGGATTACCCCAAATATCATTCCCTGCATCTTCTCCTCACTGTTTTCCAGACTGTTGTGATTTATTAGTGATTTGCAAAAACAATTTTATTGGGTTATCACAAGCATTAACGAAGTAAAGTAACTTGGGGCGCCTGGGTGGCTCAGTCGTTAAGTGTCTGCCTTCGGCTCAGGTCATGATCCCAGGGTCCTGGGATCGAGCCCCACGTTGGGTTCCCTGCTCGGCAGGAAGCCTGCTTCTCCCTCTCCCACTCCCCCTGCTTGTGTTCCCTCTCTCGCTGTGTCTCTCTCTCTGTGAAATAAATAAATAAAATCTTAAAAAACAAAACAAAACAAAGTAAAGTAACAGTAGAAAATACCAAACAATACATTTGGGTGAATAATTGTTTTGTGAAACTTTTGTTACATATACATACATAGATGTAAACAGAGAACTGTGTCTATTGTAGTCCCAGGGATTCCTGTTAAAAGACAATAGGAAATCCATTTCTGTAAGGTTAACATTTGATTACATTCTTTTGAGAATTATATTTACATATATATATACATATATAATGTTTTTTCATTTAAAATTTTAACAAATCCAAATAAATATCTAGATTAAACACTATTACTTGATGTCTAAGTTAATGCTACATCAAAAGGTTTTATATTGGAGAATTTAACTTCTGGTTCCATGTATAATAAATGAGGTATAATGAGGAAGAAGAACTTCCAACAGATTTTCCTCTGTTCAATTTTAAACTCTCATCAACTGTTTAAGGCTTTAGGATCGTGGGCAAAAAAAACCAAAACAAAACATATATATATGTGTATGTGATATGTAAATAAAAAGTTTAGTCAGTTTAGTCAGTCTGACCCACAAGTATCTGAGATATTGTAATATTTTTAAGGAGATGATCATTTGGAAAGGACCTACATGGAACACACCATAGAGAAAATCTTACCTTAATACCTGAGCAATTGAATCAGTTCTCTGTTGCTGTACATTAGCTACTTTGAGATTTTATAAGAAGCAAGATGAGAAGCATGGACTGGTTAATGGTATTAAACTGAAATTCTTCTGTTTTATGTGTATGTAAATACATAGAGAAGGTTTGAAAGAAGACAAGTATTGTTTATTGTATAGTATAATCCTTATAGACTTAGGTTTTTTTTGAAGAGAGATCTGAGGGAGATTGCATTTGGTTCAGTAGTTTATTGATGTAGGAAGGAATGAGTCTGATTCTATTGGATAAGCTGTATTTTTTTTCTTAATCTCTACACCTGACATGGGGCTTGAACTCACAACCCTGAGATCAAGAGTTGCATGTGCTACCCCCAACTGAGCCAGCCAGGTGCTCCTGATAAGCTATAATTTAAGTATATTTGCAGATTAAATATTAGTGAGAAAAGCATAGTATGTTCCTTATGATTCCATTTTTTGTATGTATTTATTGGAAGGTGATTTAATATTGAATATCATTAATATTGAATATTAAAATACATAAAAATTAATACTGAATATCTTGGAGGTGGAATTTAAGGGTAAACAGAAGATTATTAGTTTTTGAAATTTTTACCTAGAGCATGTATTATTTTTATAATAAAAAATATATATTGTTTTAAGTAAACTGTACCCCCAACATGGGGCTCAAAGTCAGTGACCCCGAGATCAAGAGTTGCATGCTCTACTGATTGAGCCAGCCAGGTGCCTCTATAATAAAAATATTTTAAAGTATCTGAAGTTACTCTCTTATAGCCACTTCTTACCTAGATTCATTATTCCTAAAAGAGTTAAATTATTTTGTAGGGATTGGACAAAATGATCATTTTTTTCACTGGATCATCTTAGCACCTTAGTAATGGCTTTAATTATTGACAAGTGTCTTCAGTTTTTAACTGTAAAGATGGTTGTAGTGAAAATTATTTTCATATAATTGAGATTTAGGCTCTTGATGAGTTTAAGTGTGTTTAGGCTTGGCTATCATCTTATGAGAGGTCCTCTAAATTAGTTATGCCATTCTAGAACGGAGTTCCTTTACCAGGTTTTTAAGCCTCATCAATGTTTGAGCTTTTGATGACTGTTAGAGAAGTCTTCAGTGGACCCAGCGTAGGAATATTTATCCTGTTTTACAGTGTTGTAAATGTGATCCGGATAACAGTATACTCCTGTAATTCCTGTTCTGTGAATCTTGAGGCTCCTCCAGTCACTTAACCTGCCTTCCATTTTTGTTTTTGTCTGTTGCCTGCATTTTCCTGTCCAGTTTAGAATCCATGGCCCATATCTCCCGCCTTCGCCTTGTTGTTTGAGGACATTTATCATCATGTCTCTTGGTATTAAATATTTCAGTAAATTCCTAATTCTCAGTCAGTTTAACTGTGTTGGAGATACGTAGAACAGCTGGAAAATTAAGTTATCCAGCTTTATAGATTGGTACCCCTATACATTGGTGTTTCTTTCCCTCTGGTTTCTCATCAAACAGAAAATACTTCCTTGTCTGATTCTCTCCTATTCTCTCCAGTGGGCACACCAAACATTCTTGCTCTCTTCAGAATGTATCCTCTCACCCCTCAATCTTAGTAAATATTGCTACTTTCTTCACAGAGGCACTGGAGGAAACCAGAAGGATCTTCATCCACTGCTATTTCTACTTGGATAGCTCAGCTGGAACTTGTGGTGTCTTATGTGGGACTTATCAAACCTTTTCTTCCTGTGTTTCTTATCTCAGTGAATGGCACACTATCTATTTGGCTCAAATTTGAAAATGTGAGCATTGTTAGGACTTTTCTCTCCCTCTGCCCAAACCCCAAATCCAGTGGATTCAGCATCCTGACTATTTCTAATTGGTCTCCTTTCTTCGTACTTCCTTTGATCTTCTTTTGCCTAGAAGAATACAGTATCTTTCCAGTTGGCTTCCAGTGTTAAAAAGTTATTCAATGGCACTTGCGAAAGAAGGTAAAGCAGACTTCATTTAAGGGAGACCATCAGGATATTAGTGTAGGGACCACTACAGTGGAGGAGAGGGATTGGACCCAGCTCTGACTCTAATGAGGACAAGAGGCATTTATATCCAAGAAGCAGGGATGGGGGTCAGTGGATGGAAAATTACTGAGAGGAAAGAGGATTCTTGTTAGACCAACTTGGCAGAATCTGGAAAGCAGGACAGGGTGGTAAGGTATCTAAGGTGGCCAGACACCAAGGATGAGGGATTTTCATTAACGATTTATCAGGATTCTCACTCATACTGGATTCTACAAGGACAGAGGGAAACCCCAGGTCTGCTTAGAGAAGCCTGATTAAAGTTCAGTCAAAGGAGACAGTCTTTGTCACCAGTTTCTACACTGTTGCCTTGGTAGGGGGATCTTCATACTAATGAGTATACTCCCCCTTTTAAAGTCCATTGCTCTCAGGGTGACTCTAAAACTTACCTACATACAAATATAGTGATCTGAAGGGGCACCTGCACTCCAATGTTTATAGCAGCAATGTCCACAGTAGCCAAACTGTGGAAAGAGCCCAGATGTCCATCGACAGATGAATGGATAAAGAAGATGTGTGTGTGTGTGTGTAAGTAAACTGTACTTACAGTGGAATACTACTGTACTACCCACACAATGGAATACTACTCATCCATCAACAAAAATGAGATCTTGCCATTTGCAACAAAGTGGATGGAACTAGAGGGTATTATGCTAAGCGAAATAAGTCAATCAGAGAAAGACAATTATCATATGATCTCACTCATGTGGAATTTAAGAAAGAAGACAGAGGATCATAGGGGAAGGGAGGGAAAAATAAGCTGAAACCAGAGAGGGAGGCAAGCGATAAGAGACTTTTTTTTTATTTAAAGATTTTATTTATTTGAGAGAGAATGAGAGATAGAGAGCACGAGAAGGAAGAAGGTCAGAGGGAGAAGCAGACTTCCTGCTGAGCAGGGAGCCCGATGCGGGACTCGATCCTGGGACTCCAGGATCATGACCTGAGCCGAAGGCAGTTGCTTAACCAACTGAGCCACCCAGGCGCCCCGCGATAAGAGACTCTTAATCATAGGAAACAACCTAAGAGTCACTGGAGGGGAAGGGAGTGAGGGGATGTGGTAACTGGGTGATGGACATTAAGGAGGGCACATGATGTAATGAGCACTGGGTGTTATATAAGACTGATGAATCACTGACCTCTACCTCTGAAACCAATAATACAGTATATGTTAATTATTTGAATTTAAATTTAAAAAAAGGAAAGAGAAAAAATAAAACCTATCTATGCCCTGAAAGGTCTAGCCTTTTCCCCCTTCTCTACCTTTTTCTGTCTTAACTGCTCTTCCCTCTTTTCTACATTTCAACCATGGTCAAATTTTTTTAGTTACTTGAAACTACTAGACTTTCTCATCTCTGGGTTGGGGCATATGATATCCCTACTCCTTCCACAGTGCCTGGCACATAGTAGGCACTTGATAAATATCTGTTAGATGATTAAGTGAATAAAAGAACAAATCAAAGTATCCTGTATAAGGATAGGTATACAAATTTCTGAAATATATATAGATATCCAAATGATTTAGGTAGTGAAAAGATAGATTTAAAATCTTATATTCAAATAAGAATTTCTTGATAATGCAAGGGCAACTTGGATATTTATCATAGTGCATACTATATTTTCAGTAAGATGCAAATTTTTTTTTAAATATTTATTTGAGAGAGAGAATGAGATAGAGCTTGAGAGGGGGGAGGGTCAGAAGGAGAAGCAGACTTCCTGCTCAGCAGGGAGCCCGATGCGGGGTGGGACTCGATCCTGGGACTCCAGGATCATGACCTGAGCCCAAGGCAGTTGCTTAACCAACTGAGCCACCCAGGCACCCAAGATGCAAATTTGTATAAAATGAATGGAAAATCATTTGCATTGAACAGGACTTGGGTATAAAAGTTGGTACTCAATTTCCTTAGATTCAGGTTTGAATACTATTTCCTGGCTACATTTATTGATTGCTTACTCTGTCTCCTAGAATTCATAAAGAGGTGACTCAAGTGAGTATGAAACCGTTACCACAGTTGGAAAGGCAAGTGACAGTATGTGTCTGACCTATGCTGGAAACAGTTCTTTTGTTTTGTTTTTCGCTTTCAAAATATCCATGTTTTCAAATGAAAGCAAAAAAAAAAAAAAAAAAAAAAAAAGCCATATGTGACTTGTATCAAACTTACCTAGCAAGGAATATTTCATTTTTACCACTAAGAATCTGTTTTATGTGTACAGAGTTAATAAAATTCTGTGTAAAGAAAATTATATCTCTGGGGCTCCTGGGTGGCTCAGTTGGTTAAATGTGTAACTCTTGATTGTGGCTCCAGTTATGATCTCAGGGTTGTGAGATTGAGCCCCATGCTGGGCTCCAAACTGGGCACGGAGCCTGTTTTAAGATTTTCTCTCTCCCTCTTTCCCTCCCCACCTCCATGTGTGCTTCCCCTCACCCTTTCTCTCTCTCTCTAAATAAGTAAGTAAGTAAATAAATAAAATAACCAAGGGCCTTGAAATGAGTTGGGAAATGGTGATAACTATGTAAATAATAAATTCAATTTCACTTAAATATAAAATGTGAAATTAATATAGTATGAGCAGTAAAGATGATCATGTAGTAGGATGGTACTAATACTTAATGTTACATTAAGTTACATTGTTTGTACCAGGAACTTTTCTAAGCTCATTACCTTCATTATCTTGTTAAATTTTTATAATTTATCAGTTGTGATACTATTATTGTCCAAATTCTACAGATGAGGACACTGAGATCCAGTTAGATTAGGTAATTTGCCCAGTTTTGCATAGTAAATAGTAGAGCTGGGATTCTAATTCAGGCAGTCTGACTCTAGAATCTATACTCATTTATGTTTTATCTTTAGCCAAAGTAAACTTGTTGACAGATTGCATTATATATATATGTGTGTGTGTGTATATATAGATACATATATACATATAGGCACTATTTTCAGTAGTATTTAGTGTTAATTTTATACTAATGTAATTTATGGAGATAATTTACTGGATTAGGTCAGTAATTAGAAGCTGTTTTAATTAACAAAATTTTATGCAGTGTTATTTAAACATGGTTTTGCTTTCTGAGTCCTACTTTATTTCTTCCTTATTTTAAGGTTGCTGTTTACTTTCCAAATGCACTGATCATTGCAACATGCACTTTATGTCTTCCAAAGATTTTATGATGTTTCTCATTTGTTGTAGTTTCTTCTTCCTTTTTTTGAAAGATTTATTTATTTATTTTAGAGAGAGAGAGAGAGAGAGAGAGTGTGTGTGTGTGTGTGCACATGTGAGCAGAGGGGAGGGGCAGAGGGAGAGAGAGAGAGAATCTCCAGCAGACTCCCGGCCAACCTTGGAGCCTGAAGTAGGGCTGGATCCTAAGATCCTGAGATCACAACCTGAGAGGAAACCAAGAGTCTGGACGATTACCCAGCTGAGCCACCCAGGCACCCCTATAGTTTCTTCTTTCTCTTTGTACTTGTCAGCTTATCCTTTAAAAAATTGCTTTACTATCATGTTAGTGAATATTGGGAGAGAGAAGAGATAGAACCAAACCCAGTTTTTGATCTGTCAAGTCCCTTGATGACCCCAAATAGTTTTTCTTTACTTCCCTGCCTTCTGTAAGCATAAAGTGAGTTAGCCTTGGAAGGAACCTTTATTTTTAGTCCCATAAAAATGTGTCTCCTATTAGAGAACAAATATGGAAAATATTGGGAGAATGCAAAATAAAATGACGATAGTGTTTGCTTGAATGCAATTGAAGTTGCTTAAAGTACTTAATGTTAGATGATGTGCTTTTGAACTTGATAATTGTCTGATGTATTAATTTTTTTCAAATTTGGGCCATTTGAAAGATAAATATTACTTGAATCTTTAAAAAAGATCTAGTATCAGAGAATTGCAACAACTATGTTGTAATTGGTAAAGATCTGCCAGTTTATCTGCATAATAATTAAATTTGGCAACATTTTAATATTAATTTTTTAAACTATTACTGTTTATAATGGAGCTTTTACCTTGGTAAGTAAAAACAAATAGAATTGTTTTGAGTATTCCAGGCAGGGTCCTTTTGATTTGCCTGGGATCAGAAATCTATTTCAACTTGCTATAGTTAAAGAGATCTTTATTGTAAGTGTATGGAGTTTTTGCTGGATCCAGGAAAAGCTGCACACATGCTTCAGAAAGAGGAAAGGTGGCTTCCGAGTTCAGCTCTGTCTCATCTTCCTCTTTCTCATTTCCTACATGTGTCTGCTTTGTGAGGTGCTGCTTGATGTCACTCCTAGGTTCTGCATGCATCTGCTTCAGTCTCCCCTAATTTTTGGTGTCAAGCTGATAGGCTGTAGTCTCAATCCTTCTACACAAGGTTAAGACTAAGAATTTTAATTTAATAAATTAACCAAATAACTGCCTTGTGGTGAAATACATACAGGGACAAGTTAAGATGATTTTCTAGTATATTCAGTTGATCTGAAGGAGTTACTATGGAGGTGCTCTGTATTTCAAAAACCACTTTGAAATGTGAAGGTTTAGGCGAATAAGAAAGGCCTGAGGGGCTTCTTTTGCAGTATCTTAAAAGTATGGGTATGTAGGCTCCTGGGTGGCTTGGTCCTGGGATTGAGCCCCGCATCGGGCTCCCCACTCCGTGGGAAGCCTGTTCTCCCTCTCCCACTCCCCCTGCTTGTGTTCCCTCTCTTGCTGTGTCTCTCTCTGTCAATAAATAAATTCTAAAAAAAAAAAAAGGTATGCGTATGTAAAAAGATTTTCATCCTGACTTTATTTACTTAAAAGTATTATATCAAAACTACAGTAGGAATACACTGAGAACAGATAGCTTTCAGTAAAACTGTTAATCTTAAATGCAAGTTCAAGATGCATTTCTGCCTGTAGTGTTCATTGCTAAATGCAGCTTTTATAAAAGGTTGAGGGCTTTACTATGTGGGCGTTCATGATGACTTTTGAGGAAGAACCTGGTAGATTTTGTTGGTTTGCTTTATAGGATCTTAAAGAAATAAGTAGTAGCTCCCAGTGGAGCTAAAGCAGTGATTCCTCAATGGGTTTGTTTGTTGGGGTGTGTTTTTGCCTCTTAAGGGACATTTGGCATTCCTGGAGACATTTTTGTTTGTCACATCTGCGGAGAGGGGATTTCTATGTTATGGCATCTAGTAAGTAGAGGCCAGATATGCTACTGAACATTATACCATGTATGGGACCTCCCCCTACATAATGAAGTGTCCAGCCCCAAATATCAGTGGTGCCCAAGTTGATATGTAGAATCTGTTATATAGAATCAAGGATCATAGAGCAAAAAGGTTAAAAGGTTCAAAAGAGAGAAGATTTTGGAGTTAGAGAAGTTACCCTATACTGGTTTTGAATGCTTGAGCGGGGAGTGAGAGAGGAGGTATTTCTACTGGAAGCCTGTGTTTAAATATATCTGAGTTTACTATATTAATCTATATTTTAACTTTGGTAATTTTCCGGTATTTAAACCAGTTTTAGTTATATTTTAATTCTGACCAATCAGAATATTTTTTGATTTCTTAGATACATTTTCTAAACAGTAGTCCAAATGAGAACTACAAGAATGCAGAATTCTTTGTAATTAACATTTAGGAGTATTACAACTAAATATTTTCTCAGTGCAAATATAAATTGAACTATATCTCCTTTGTCCCTAGCATTTAAATGTGAAGTATTAATCTTAAGAAAAAAATACTTTCCCCAGAAGAGTTGCTACTTTTTATGATGATGTATTTTTTTCTGGAAAGTTTTTTTTTTTTAATTAAGATTTATTTAAGTAATCTCAACACCCAGCGTGGGGCTTGAACTCATGACCCCAAGATCCTGAGTCACATGCTCCACCAACTGGGCCAGCCAGGCACCCCTGGAAAGTTTCTGATGAAACAGTTTTTACCTTATAGTAAACTGTATTTGTAAACTAGATTCTTCAGCTGTTTAATTCTCATGAAGTTATAGATATTCCTCAAAATATGTTTAAAAACAAAACTCCTGAAATGCTGTAGGTATTTGAAATAATTTAAAAAAATGATTGTAAATCTGTTTCACTGTAACCCATTGATTATTTGGTGGTACATATAAAATGCCCATATGAAAAATATAGCTCTATTATTTCTTAAATATTCTAATATATAAATGGAATATTTACTCAGTAGTTCTTTACCTTCTGATCTGAATGAAATTAATGTTCAGATTTCTTAAAGCAGCTCCAGGGGAAGCTTTTTCAAGCCCAGAATTTCCTGCGTAGAACGTGAATTTAGAGTGGTTCTCTTCATTATCATTAGACATTCCGCATGTCTAATGATCGCCACCAGATGGCGATCTTTTATGTTGATGAAGACTGATACTTGGTGAAAACTGAATTGGTTGCCCAAATTAAGCAAGGTGAACTCAGCAATGATATTTAGCAATGGTGAAAGGTGTGGAATGGCTATGCATCTCTCTGAAACATGAGACCTGTTTTTGTTTTACAGATTTTTTTTTCTTTTCTTGGCTCTTTGCTTCAAATTTTTCTGTGGAAACCAAAGTAAAATAATATCCCCATAAATTTATTATAATTTTGATGCTGATTTATTGTGTTAAAGTTTTTGCTTTTGATGATGGTTATTTTATGGCTGTTACCAAATTTCTAATAGATTTAAAGTAGTATTTTAAAATAATTAGGTGAATGTTTTTGTGACTGAGTACTTTAATATTTTACTTAACAATTCCCTAAATTAGGCATATAGGCAATTAAAATTATAGGTAGAACAAATAAAATGATATGTAGTTGAACTTAGGGGAGGATATGTAGCCTAGTGGAAAGAGCATAGGCTTTGAAATCAGATGGCTCTGGATGGGAAAATGATCAGCTATGTTACCTTACAGAGTTCTTGTGAGAATTAAAAATAAGGTTTGTAAGTGGCCTCCCGAAAAGCCCATGATCCCTGGAAGCAAATGGACATGATTTATTAGCTTCCCTAAGTGCGAACTGTGGGACTTTGGGAAAATTACTTAACCTTTTAGAGCCTAAGTTTCTTCTATATATTTGGGGTAGTAATACCTACCCCTAGAAATGTTTAGGGTAGTAAATGAAAGAATGTATGTAAAGCATATAGAAAGTTTTAATAAATAATATCCATTACTTTTATCTCTGATACCATAAAAGCTAGTAATGACCACAGTGTATGTCCATGTGTAGTAAGAAAGAAACAAGCTAAATTCCTGCCCATCATTGTTAAAGGAGATTGTTCTTCTCACACCTCTACTTTTTAAGAGTTTAGGAAAATAAGAGAATGTAGCAATTTTAAATTAAAGAATTTAAAACATGTTTTCTCTTAATTAGGAGAAAATTGCACCCCACGTTTTTCTGGCCAGATAAAGAAACTTTACGGGGTCCTTTGCTTTATGTCTGCGGCATTATCTACATCATTAGCAATTACCCCCATGTTGTGTGTTGTGTTCCTCTACAGTAGTCCGCCCATCAACAGTTTTGCTTTCCATGATGGAGGTCTAGAGGCAGATGCTCCTCCTGACTGTTGTCAGTAGGTCAGTAGTAGCCTAACACCCATCTCAATGCCTGCGTCACGCACCTTGCTTCATCTCATCACATAGGCATTGTATCATCTCACATCATCCCAAGAAGGCCCAAGAAGGGCGAATACAGTACAATAAGATTTTCAGAGAAAGACTACATTCATATAACTTATTACAGCATATTGTTACAATTGTTTAGAGTTTTTAATCTCTTACTGTAACTAATTTATAAATTAAACTTCATCAGTGCTATATATGTATAGGAAAAGCATAGTGTATGTAGGGATTGGCACTATCTGGTTTCAGGCATCTATTGGAGGTGTTGGAACGCATCCCCTGCTGATAGGGGGGGGGGGGGGGGGGACGACTGCCATACTGAAAAGGTGACTGTAAAGGGAACTTTGGTGGATATTACATGTTTTTAAAATCATTTTGATTCTTGTACAGTTCTCCACCAAACTTAAATATCTAGATTTTTTTCCCCTCAGGCTGGTTGAAATTCACAATTAGAATTTTTAGTATTATTTTTTTCCTGAATTTATTTATTTATTTATTTATTTAGATTTTATTTATTTGTCAGAGACAGAGAGAGAGCATAAGCAGGGGGAAGGGCAGACAGAGGGAGAAGCAGGTTCCCCACTGAGTAAGGAGCCCAATGCGGGACTCGATCCCAGGACACTGGGATCATGACCTGAGCAGATGGCGGACGCTTAACCAACTGAGCCACCCAGGCTCCCCTACAAATTCATTTTAAAAAAATGGGAGTGTGTTGAAAATTTTGAACCATTTTTGACCTCATGAAATGTACTTTTGAAATGTTACTTACCTTGTTATCAAAGTTGCATCTATTAAGGGGCACCTGGGTGGCTTAGTCGATAAGCGTCTGCCTTCGGCTCAGGTCATGGTCCCAGGGTCCTGGGATCAAGCCCCACATTGGGTTCCCTGCTCTGTGAGAAGCCTGCTTCTCCCTCTCCTTCTCCCCCTGCTTGTGTTCCCTCTCTCGCTGTCTCTCTCTCTCTGTCAAATAAATAAAAATTAAAAACTCTTAAAAAAAAAGTATCTATTAAAACATGAATTGATCACAGTCTTTTTTTTTTTTTTTTAATTTGAGAGATTGAGAGAGAGGGGGAGAGAGAGGGAGAGGGTGAGAGGGATAGGGAATCTGAAGCCGACTCCTCACTGAGCACAAAGCCTGATGTGGGGCTCAGTCCCACAACAGGGAGGTCATACCCTGAGCTGAAACCAAGATTTGGATGCTTAACGGACTGAGCCACCCAGGTGCCTTGGAATTGATCACAGTTTTGAAGAATTGACTAAAATGATAATTTTTCACTTTCAGTGACTTTTTAATGATTATATTTGATATTAAATCTTACACTATATGTTGAATTAATAGATACTTAAAATCTTTAGAGAAGCGTGATCTTCGTTGAAACAGACCAACCAGTATATCATTCTCCTATACTTTATGTTCATAGAAATAATTACAAATGTTTTATCCTTTGTAAAACAAAAATATGATCATATTAAACATAATTCTACAATTTGCTTTTTTCTTAATATATTAACTGGTATCTATTGAGTGGAACCTCCAGGTTCTGTCTCATTCTTTGTGTCTTATTAATATGTAATGGTAATTAGCTGTTCCTTTTTATTTACTTTCAGGTGGTTTTCTGTTTTTGCCAGTTTGAATAGTAAGCATGCTTGACTTTATCTTTGTATTTTGGTGCTTTTATTTCTGGAGTAGATACTCAAGAGTGATACTGCTGCACGAAGAATATCCTTAAAGATTAAAAAAATGGATTCTTGCTAGCTTATGCTCAAAAAAGTTTTGAGAAATTTATATTCCCACTGGGAATTAGGAGAGTGTCTGTGTCTCCCTTTCTTTATCAGTTTAGATGTTAATTAATTTTTTTTCTTTCTGCTAATCTGATGAGTAAAATTTGCTAAACCTCCAGTGAGAGTATCCATCTTATATGGTTATTGGTCATTTGTATTTTCTCTTAAGGGAATTACTTGGTTCATATTTTTGGTCCATTTTTCTATTCCTTTTACTTCCTTTTTAAATCAATAAGTTTCTTGTAGTAGAGGTATTTAATGCCAGAGATATTTAATGCCATGTCTGTCATTCTGCCTGTATTTCCTTATGTTCTACCTTATCTCTTTATGATGTTTTTTGCTTTAAAGAAATATTTGTTTTTAGTAGAGTAAAATAAATCTGTATCAGTCTTTTTCTTTATGGCTTCTAGATTTCTCATCTTGACTAAGAATATATCCCCACTCCAATAATACAAAGTACTATTTTAAATTTTAGATATTACCCTTCTAAGTATCTTTAATCCATCTAGAATTTTTTTTTTTTACCCGTGGTTTGATGTCAACAACTTTATTTCATCAAACTGGAAAACCAAAGAAGTCTTTTCATTTAATAAATGAATTACTTTCAGTTTCTTGACTCTATTTTGTCTTACAAAATATTTAGTTATTGCTTCTGTGTTGGTACCATACTGTTTTGTTTATCATGGTTTTTTAGTATATTGGAATGTTTGTTAGGCAAAATGCCCCCCACCCCCCTTTTTTTCATGATTTTATTGGGAATAGATTATCTTAGAGATAGTGGAATCTTCAGTATTTTGCATTTTAATATGTTTGTTTTTGGTATCTAGTAAATTATCATTTTTGGGCAGGTTCTTTGTATTCTTATTATACTTAAGTTAACATTGAAAGAGATTTACTTGACTGTAATATTTGAGTTTCCTGAGCAGCAGAGGCTTAGTGACATTTTTAATGGTCCAATCATAAATCTTGATTCTGAACTAGATAAGTAGTGTTTAAGTAATCCTAGTACTCCAAATGCTTTTTTAACGTGGATTTTAAGATTTTGGGATTAACCAGAGGACACAGCTTACTTAGAAGGCTTCATTATAAATATGGAACAGAATGTAATTGATATAAAATAAATTGATATAAAAATAAAAATCTAATTCAAAACTGAGATATGGAAAGGAGATCGTAAGTGAAAAAGGTGTGTGTGTGTGTGTGTGTGTGTGTGTCGGGGGTAGTGTGTAGAAAATCCTTATTTTTCTTCTTGTAAGCAGATACTGCCTAAAATGATATATTATTTAAAGTTATGATGACAACTCTAGCTACCAAGAACAGTTACAAGACAAAAACAGAATGTAGTTCTTTCTGGTGAGTGGACATGGTATGGAACGAGTGCTTATTTGGGGAGCCTTGTGTAAGTCTTGATTTCTTCTACCATGTACAGGTTTGTTTAATTTATTTCCAAATGAAGTTGCCATATAGTAATAACAGAAAAATCTTTAGGATATATTTTTTGTTTGGAACAAATCAAGTTATGTATATAACAGTGAGTTGTAATGTGGCTACCTTTTTTGGTAAGAATATACATACTTCTGTTTGCATTACAGAAATGGAGAAAAGGTTAAAAATGGGGCAGAGAGAACAAGGGAATAAAGGAAGCTGTTTTGATTCATGTAAATGTATGGCTAAATGAAATAAGCCAGATACAGAATAACAAATACAGTATGATCTCACTTACATCAGGAGCAGAGAGTGGAATGGATGGGTGCCAGGGGCTGCAAGTAGGAGGAAGTGAGGGGGGTGATGGTCAAAGGGTGCAAACTTTCAGATACACAAAATAATTAAGTTCTAGAGATGTGTTACACAGCATAGTGCCTACAGCTAACAGTACTATATTATATACTGAGAGGTTTTTTTGACAGCGTAAGTCCAGTATTCTTACCACACACACACACACACACACACACACTCAGTACTAAGGGGGGGTGGGAGGAAACTTTGGGAGGTGACAGATGTGTCTGTGGCCTTGATGGTGGTGATGGTTATGAGTGTGTATCCTCAAACTCATCGAGTTGTATGTATTACATACATACAACTTTCTACATGTCGATCATACCTCTATAGATTGCCTTAAAAATAAGGATTGCTGAAAAATCTTTTAAGGAAATATCCAGATTAAAATTCTGGAGCTTATATGTTGAGTTAATATCTTTTCATTTTATCAAGAGAATGGTAGAATAAAACAACTTTACCTTTCTATATAATCTGTAAACTTGATATTTAAAGTTTAATTTGAATATTGGTTTTAGTAGTGCCCAGGATACTGTCACAACAGGTAACATGTTGGAGAAATGGATCTTTTGTATTTTGATGAAGAGCTAATTTTGTTTTGCAATTTAGGAAATTAAAAATTTGTATGTACCTAATTCCTTCTTTCCCTCCTGGGTCCTCTTAACCTTCCTTTCCTCACCCTCTCCCCCAACCCCCTTTTCCTACCTTCCTTCTACCTAAACCCCTGTGCTCAGGGTTTTATAATCCACTGCTGGAGACCTACGGCTGACCAGGATGTTAAGCTCTTAAATACTAGTGGGGAGGTACCAAGATTTTCTACAGGAGGTAAATTTCAAGAGGTTATTGTAGGAATTGCTGTTGAACCTGATTGCAGACACTTTTCATTTTGGGTGTGATGTATTGAAAATTTTAAAAATTGTTGACTAACATTTAAATTTTTAAAAAAGATTTTATTTATTTATTTGAGAGAGAGTATGCGCACATGAGCTCAGGGAGGGGCAGAGGGAGAAGCTGACTCCCCACTGAGCAGGGAGCCCAGGACCCTGAGATCATGACCTGAGCCAAAGGCAGACGCTTAACCGACTGAGCCGCCCAGGCACCCTAAATTAAGATTACATTTTTTATGAATTTGGTAGGCATTTTATTTAATTCATTCGTGTTCAGTTAGAATTTTGTTTTAATCATCTATAGTTGGATTTTTTTTTCTTAAATTTCTTTATATACCGTTGGAGTAGAGGAAAAAGCATGGACTGAAAAAGACTAGGTTTGAGTCCTAAACCTACTGCTTACTAGATCTGTGACTTTGGAGAAGTAATTTAACTTCTTTGAGCTTTATAGTTAGAGTTGAGAGGATTAAATGAAATATCTGAAGGTTAAGTGTACTATATAATAATGTGTATATGTCATCATGTTTAGCATAGTTTTAGCACATAATAGGTGGTCAGTATTTTTATTTTCTAGAAACCCAGAATAATAGAATGATACTTTTTAGTCTTCATTCTTAAAAATGTTTGTTGAACAAACAATATCATAGAGAAACTAAAAAGAATATAATCCACCCACAACTATTTAATTAATTAATTAATTAATTAATTTGGTTAAGTAAGCTCTGTGCCCAATGTGGGGCTTAAACTCACAACCCCGAGATCAAGAGTCATATGCTCCACTGACTGAGCCAGCCAGGCACCCCTCACCCAGAACTTCTTAATTCTGTATTTTCAACATACAGCTTTTTACAGTAGTTCTAGAAGTGCTATCCCTCGACCTCTGCCAGTCCCTGAGATTAGGGGATCTGTAAGGTCAAAACTATTTTTATAATAGTGCTAAGACATTATTTGCCTTTTCCACAGTTGTGGAATCTGAGGGTACAGAAGCAATGATGAGTAAAACTGCTGGTTCCTTAGCTCAAAACAAGGCAGAGGCACCAAACAGCCCTGGTAGGCGTTCTCAGTTTAAAAAATGAAACATTTTCACTTATGAATGTCCTTGATGAAGAAGTAAAAACTGTTTTAGTAAATCTGAGTCTTTGAGTGCACATTGCTTTAATATTCTGAATGACAAAATAGGAAGTATGCATGAAAACACTTCTGTTACATACTGAAGTACCAGTAATGGTCTGGAGTAAAAGCACTGGTGTGATTGCTTGAATTATGAGCTGAAGCTAGCTGCTTTTTTACTTGAAAGTAACTGCAGACTAAACTGGTTATTCAGACTTGACATTTGGCAGATATTTCCTAAGAAAGGAATGAAGTGAACCTACCACTTCAAGAAAAACAACTAGTAGTATTTGTTACCAATGATAATAAATCTAGCTTTCATGATAAAACAAGAAATTTGGAAAATTTGTAATCTGCCAGCCTGACTTTGTCAGTTTCTCAGTACTTGAACTTCTCTGATGAGATTATTGATGATATTAGTAAATGCATTTTTTTTATATCGTATAATGAAATGTGAAGTTTGGAAAAGTTCTAGAACCCAGTGAACACATATTTTACAAATGGGTGAGAGAGCCATTCAAAGTGCATGGTAGACCAATGGATTTCAGTATACATGTACAAAAGCATTCATTTGAAATGGTTTTAGATTCTAACTTGCAAACTAATCTTTAAGAAATGACTGCTTTTTGGGGTGCCTGCCTGGCTCAGTTGGTAGAGCATGCGACTCGATTTCACGGTCCTGATCTCTACCTTGGGTGTAGAGCTTACTTAAAAAAAAATAAACAAAATAAAAAAAAATGACTACTTTTTGAATTTGGTGAAATATCAAAGAAAAAATATCCACAGTTACCTGAAAAGAGTATTAAAACATTCCTCCCTTTTCCAACAGAGTATTGTGTGGATCAGGAATTTTTTATATAATTCAACCAAATCATATCCTTGATTAAAGAAGTAGATACGAGAATCTAGTTGTCTTCTATTAAGTCAGGTGTTAGAGATGTGCAAAAATGTAAAAGCCTTTTTTCTCACTAAATTTTTTTATTTTTGAAAAGGATTATTTTTTATTAAAATGCTATTTGTTAACGTAATGATTTTATTTTAAATTGAATTTAAGTGTTTTAAAGTTTTTTCAGTTTTACTTCCAATATAGTAAATATAGATGTTAAACTTATATAAACAAAGACCCTTTGAAGTCTTCCATAATTTTTAGAGATCTTGAGTCTGTAAGGTTGGGGGAGTGCTTCTCATTTTCTTTTTTCTCTTTTAGCTGTTATCTATATGAATACTTTTGGTTAAAATAATTGTAAACCATAATGTGACTTATTAATCTTGTTATTAATATAGTTGTGATAAATTGGTATAAATATTAGAGTAATGATAAAAAGGCAAAACTTTCTTCAGATGAAAACATCTTTGGGTCTTCCTGAAATTAAGTGAAAGGGCTAGATTTAACCAACTATGTTGTTGGCAGTTTATTCTCTAAGTTCCCTCTATCTACTCTCACTGTTCTCTAAGATCTATCTGTTGTTTCTCAGTCACGTAGCCATTCCCATATATCCTTAGAGTATGCTCTCTTTTGAACTACTCTTACAGAAAGTTTCAGTTGAAAACTGGTAGCTACATTTCTCTTTTGGTATTTTCTATTACTACTTCTCTTTTGGTATGTTCTATTACTACTAAATGTGTGTATTATGCTCCCAGTCTCTTTTTCTGTGACCCTGTATAAGTTGTAGTTATTAGCTTGGAAGATTAGGTAACTTAGAAGACTGTGATTGGCTGTACCATAAAAGCAACTTAGGAGAGTTCATCTGTGCAAAGCACAGTGACCTAAATCAGATATGTACTCACTGTCCCTGGAATCTTCAAGGGACTTAATTGCATTACATTGTCAAAGACAAGGCATTTATATATTACCATGGAAAGATTTCGCCTGGAGAAGAAGTTACCTGTATGTACCTGGGTGTGATCTTGTGTTTTATTTACAAACAGATTTGACTTTTTCAGTTTACTAGTGAAGCTTGAAGTAATGTCAGGCTTATTAGCACTGGCTTAGAATAGTATCATCCTCTGTGTCCTTGGCTGTGGAAGTCATATGCTGAAAAGAGTAAATCCTTGTGTAAAGTTAGCAATGTTTGTAGCATCTTTATTATTCTATAAAATTAGGTTTTTTGATTAGTTAATATTACTTGAATGAAGCTTTTAAAAATTCCGTTTGGCCAAAGTATTAGGAAAGAAGTCACTTTGTCTTTAATGGTTAAGTATGTTTTGAATATAAACTGAAATATTTGATAACTCTTTGGTTATAATCATAATTTATTGGAGGTGTTAGTTTTGGGCTATGGCCATATGTCTTATGTAATGAAGAAATTAATTTGTGATAGGGATCTTCTCATGCTGTTTTATAACAAATTTTGTAAACCTCAAGTGTCCAAAAAGGATATAAGACTAGATTTATGAATATATTGTTAAATAATCTTTTAACATTCTTTTTTTCCTTAAAATTATGCCTTTGACATGTTAAAGTTTGATTTTTGGTCTTTTGGCCAAGAAAATACACATCACAGATTTTGCTGTCTCAGATGGAAAAATGACTTATGGGAAGAATTAGTAAAATGTGTTACGTAGTTATAAAGTCTGTTTCAGATAGTTTGATTTTGCTGGGAATTCCTGCTTGTGAATTGAATTTTGATTTTATCATGTGTTGATGATGGGCTTTTTTGTTTATAAACTGATTGACTACATTTTCAAAATACTGAGTACCTTTGTATGTTTGAGCTTTGTGTTCATAAGGAATCTTTAAGTGAATCCAGGGTAGATTTTTAGCTGAGTAGTCTTGTCCTTTGAAACATACTCAACATTCCAGTATTAGAGAGCTTACCAAGAATCCTGTTTGATGCTTAGGATATATTGGTGAGCAAAACAGACCATGATTCCCCTCTTCTTGGAACTTACTGTTCTATTGGAAGATAGTAGAAAGAGGTTAAAGAAGTAGTTATATAAGTATGTAAAGAATATCAAGGTAGTAGTTACATAAATATGTGATTATAAGTTTTAACAGATGCAAAGAACCCACGTAACTGGGACTTTATAGAGACCTGGCTTTTAATTTCAGTTCTTTGACCAGCTAACAGTGTAATCTTATGTCACTTAAGCTTTGTGTGTGTGTGTGTGTGTGTGTGTGTGCGCGCGCGCGCGTGTGTGTGTGTGTGTGTGTGTGTGTGATGTATGTATAAACTCTGGATATTGAACTGAAAAAGTAAAGCCTTTTGATACCTATGAGTCTGTGAGGTCTCATTCATTAAGATTAGGAATGGAAAAGAGAATTAATTTACCTCCAGATTTTTTTTATCATGGGGAGCCACTTAGCTGTAAATTAACTGTTAAACTGGAAATTTGATTGTATTACAGTTTCTCATTCACTGATCTATCCCTGGTACCTGAATAATGCTTGGCATATAGTATGTACTCAGTAAATATTTGTTGAAAGAATGGATGAGTTCCTTAATTCCTAGTCCTTTAAGGGAATGAAACTTCTTTCATGAACTATTGGATTTATGGGGAACGAGGGTATTATCTAGGGGAAGAAGAGGCAAACTGACCATATGCTGAGGGATTTTCTGGCTGTCTCCTGTTGGTTTTCACTAGAAAACTGCAGTGGAACCCAAGTAATGATAACCTTATGCTGACTGGAGATGTGGAATCTTGACAGAGCACCTACTGGACCTTATTTCAGTAACCATATACTATTTGATAGCCCTAAAATAAGTGATTCATACGTGTTTTTTGGTGTGTGTGTGTGTGTGTGTACTGATTTGGAACTTGGAATGATTGCATCTCCCCATAGAAATAATAAAATAGATATTTGTGATTTGTAATTTCAAGTAGAAGCCTGATGAGGCTTTCCATTTGTCCATAACTTGGTATTCCATTGGCATAGCCATTCCTCTGTTAAGGGACTTTTGGATTGTGTCCAGTCTTTTCCTGTTATAAGCTGTAATAAATAACCTTGTACATGTGTCATTTCATACACAGAGAATTTAAACTTTCTTTGTGATCTTATATGGCTAATTTTTTGTTGTCGTCTTTGTTATGGAGCACTTATAATCTGATTAGTAACCTTATTTTATAAGTAGAAATGGAACAGAAAATTCAAACCAAGGCAAATAATTTTAAGATTAGAGTGAGTCAGTCTTATACTGAGATACTTTGGGTGCTTTTTTATTCTTCCATGTATTTGAATTTTCTCAGTGCCTTGGCATTATCTCATTTTAGGAAGGCTTAATAGACATTGGCTTACATTACTCATCTGATGTTAAGAATGAAAACATTTTGATGTCAGGGGTTGTTCTTTGTTGACTATTTTTAGTTTTCCACTATATTCTTGGAGTTAAAAAATGAAGTTTTTTCTAGATGCAAATAGAAAAATAACTGACATTAACAGATTAAAATTTGAATTTATTCTTTTTAAATTACTAAAGTTAAATGTGTTTGTAACAACAACGACAAAAAAAACAGTATTTTGATTGTTTCTGTGTTACTGCTTTCCTAATCATCAACATGAGACAGTGTTAGTTTGAAGGATAGCCTTCCAAATATTTACTATGTAATACATTTTTTGTATATACTTAAAGAACACAAATGTACTTTATATAGTATAAACATCTATTTAGAAATATGGACTGAGGCATTATCCTAAAATGATAGGATTTAAAGCACAGTATGTTTGTTTCGGAAATGAATTGTCCCCTTGAAACATCGATGGCTTTGTTCTAAGGGATTTTTCAATATATAGTCATATGCAACCTGCAGACTTTGTTGAAATACTTGTAATATGTCAGGATGACCAATTTGTGTGGCCTACTTAATGTTTGCATTTAGAGCGGATTGCCTTTTTGATTCATGTTTCACAGTTGTTGAAAAGCTACAAAAAATTTTTAAGAGAAGGGAGAAATGCAGATGCTCTCCCCCCTTCTTTATACAGTGCTAATCCTGTAAGTTTCTTGTACTCTTAAAATTTGAACTTTAGTTTGTTCTGCCAGTTACACGTGCAAACATTCTTACTGAAAACCTAGTCAGTCACAGTAAAATAATAGTCTACTTGGCTTTAAGTTAAGTGACTTACTTAAAGCTTCATGGACACGATTCAATGGGAGCAAGCTGGGTGGGCCATGAGAGGATGTGCTGGTGGACAGCTTTTTTTCGGCACGCCACTTTTTGCACATTTTGGCAGGGTTTTTGTATGGTAGATGTTTAGATGTCCAACTTAAGCTGTTTTTGAGTGTTAGCTAATAGTGTTGTTAGTACATCTAAACATGTAAGTATATCTGTAGAAATAAAAGGGGTTTTTTTTTTGGTTAGGGGTAAGAGAAAAATATTGTTTTGCTTCCTATCTTAGCGAGCGTTCCTGCTAATGAAAGTTTAGAATGGGAGCAGTTAATCTTTTTAGAATATACAGTATGCTGCTTCTTGGGATAATTGTCTTGTAGGAGACTGCTTGTCTTGTACCTGTGCTTGAAATCACTGGAGGAGAGCTAAAGGTTTTAGAGTATGACATGCTTACTAATTATACTTTCTTGTGGGGTTTTTTTTTTGTGTGTGTGTGTGTGTGTGTGTGTGTGTGTAGGGGTCTACGTGTATATTTTTGTGTTTCCTGCTTTAGCCTTTCCTCATTACTATTGGCGTTTGATTGTTGTGAGGCAGTTTGATGAACCACCCGTATTGTTGTCACTCATCTTTCTTTGTCCATTATATGAAAATACACAGTCTGTTTCCCACTCCTGTAGATATGGAGCCTTAGCGAGTCATTTGACTTCTCTGCGTTTTCTTTATTAAATTGAACACCAATCCTTAAAAGTTTTATACAACAACTTCTTGATACTCAACTCTATTTGATTATATATTTGGATATCTAACCTTCAGAAAGTAAATTTGGATATCAAGAGATCTGCATTGTCTTAACGTATTGTGTCTGGTTCTGAATTTTGGGAAGCAAATAGAGTTTGGATAGCAGGGGATTTGTACAAAAAGGTAATCAAATTGATTCAGTTCCTGAATTTAAAGGTTGGAGAATTTAGACACAGAATTTGGATAGCAAGGCACATTTGTATACAAATCTACTTTGTAGACATTGAAAAAAGCTATACACAAACATATGATATTGTAGATCAAAAGTTGGAGGAAACGTTAATAGAGCATCTTAACCAACCTCCTATATGGTCCTTTCTTAAATAGTCTTCCAGTTTATGCTTAGACATTGAAATTGGTTAGAAGCTGTGTTCTTTCTGGTTTATTATTCTAAGTGTTAGAGGAGATCCTGGACAATAAGACCAGCCATAAAATGGGAATGGCTGAAAATGTGTCTTGCAAAATTTGAAAAGTACTATAATTAGATAGATAAAAAATGTAACTGTATTCTAGAAAAATAATATTCAGTGGGGTATTAATGTAATTAATATTACTATTATAATTTTATTATTTAATTCTCTTATCTCCAGTTGTCTCTGTGGCCTGCAGAAGTACCAGTTATAGCATAACGACCTTCAAAGAGATTGAATTAGATTATTTATTTTCTTTTTTGAAAGCTCTTTCCTTTCCTCCTTTGGAAGGTTTGTAGTACTTTGATTACATCTGAGCCAGAACATTGTCCATTTCCTGTTGCCCATCCTTTTGCCTGCTTAGAACACTGGTTTCAGGTTATCGACCTCTTTCTTCATCAAGCCCCCCAGCTCCTTCCAGGTCATTTCTAGATCTTCAGCCTCTTTCTGGGCCATCCTTTTCCTTGCATTAATCTTTTGCATTGATTCCTTGACAGCATTAGAGGATAGGACCTCTCTGGTGTGATTAATTTGCTGCATGAGGTTCCGTATCCTGGGTTCTTCCGCATACTGCACATACAGCATAGACTGTGCGAGCTGATCTGTGTCACTCTTGAAGTTAGATAGGCTTATTTAATATTGCCAGCTCTTCTCAGAACCTCTGTATATCTTTCCAAACTCTTGAATGTCTTCTCCAGTATGTCTCCCCAGTACCTGGCTTTGTTGAACATGGCAGAGTCCTTGTTAACTGTTGCCTGATCATTGTACACTGTTCTCTAGTCTTAGAATGGAATAGACTTTCCTGAGGAATTGGAAGTGGTGATGTCTTCTTTGCCCACCCAGTCAGGGTGCCCCTGTTGAGACACGTTGTGGTAGTTGTATTGGACAAAGTGCAAGGCCTCCTAACAATGGTGAAGGTTGGCGAGGTTTCCTTGCACAGCTACAGCTGACCCATGCTGGGCAAGGGCTCAGAATAGGCTACAGCTCAAATTGAAGCCTTTTGAGGGAAGGAATTTGCTCATCTGTTTATATCTGTGCCACAGAATCTTGAGCATACTACTATTCCTTTCAAAGTTAAGTTAGAAGTTGGGAAGGGAAGGTAAAGCTAAAATTTTATTCTTTTAAAAATAGTCTATGGAGTATTTTACAAAAATACATTTCTTTTTGTTGAGCTGGAGACGGGAACAGAATTATGAAGGTAGACTTAGACAACTCAAAGTTAGAACCTCCTTAAAGGTTAAATTTTGCCGTGGCTTTTCCTTTGTAGAAATAAAAAGTTCTTATAACTTTGATTGGCTCTTGGTTAATTTACAAGTGGAAGTGATACTATATGTTTAGTCTATAGACTCATTTTTGACCATTTTATGTGGAACCATAATACAATCCAGTATAGCTGAGTTAAGTGTTTCCTTTTAATTAGGGGACCTAAGAGCAAAGAACAACCAAAAAAGCATTCCATATTGATAAGTAAGGGTTTCCCTCACCCCCAATTTTCTCTAATTGCTCATCTGGATTGTCTTTCTGTTGTAGTAAATACATGTACCAATTACTTAGTAACTTCCATAGAAGACCAATTAAAAATTGTCACCTCAGTTCCTACCATGAAATTTTGTATAGTCTTTTGTGGTTTAAAAAAAACCTATAAGCCTACTTTAAAAAAGAATGCAGTTAGCTATAATTAGTTAGCTTATAGTTAGCTTCTTTGAGAGGAAGGCAATCTGTTACTTACTTTTTGACTATTTCAAATAATTCCCCTATTAGTAGGTTCTTAGTATATATTTGATGTCATGAGTAAATGAGAATAATTTCTTTTTAGGGTCCTGATGAAGAAGCTGTTGTGGATCTTGGCAAAACCAGCTCAACTGTGAACACAAAGTTTGAAAAAGAAGAACTAGAAAGTAAGTTTAACTTAGCTTAACGGGATAAATTACTAATGAAAGTTTGTTAGTGTGCTTTAAATTTTACCTGCTATTTGTGGAAACTTTTTGTTGTTATGAGGTAGAGTATAGATTTGAAAGAACGTTTAACACTTTTCTAAATATAGTTTTAAGCAATAATGTAGCAAACACCCATGTAACCATACTCATATCTGCAGTTACGATATTCCTTGATTTCTCTTTGTTGAAAGTATTGATATAACAAAGATTTTAGAATCTGTGCTTTTTTTTTTTTTTTTTTTTGGAGAGAGAGCGCATGAGTGGGGGTGGGGGGCATGGGGCAGAGGGAGAGGGAGAATCTCAAGGAGACTCCATGCTCAGTGTGGAGCCTGACGGTAGGGCTCAATCTCATGACGCTGAGATCATGACCTGAGCTGAAATCAAGAGTCGGATGCTTAACTGACTGCGCCAACCAGGTGCTCCTAGAATCTATGCTTTTCAGATTTCATTGGTGGTTGCCATTACTTACCTTGGAAATTAAAAAACCAAAGTTAAAAAGTCAGTTGATTCTTTTATTTTTTTCATTTCTTTCAGGCTAGGTAATATGTTTTTAACGTTTCAGAATGCCAGACTAATAAGCCACAGTTATTACTAGTCATATAAATGTTCATTTTATAGGTAAGTTACATCAGCCTTTTCAAATGCTGTGATATCAGCATAGAATTGTGGAGCAGATGAATTATATATCAGTCTACTAGGAAGAAGTCCTGGCAAATGGTTTCTTCTCTTTTTTTTTTTTTTTTTTCTTCTGATTGAAATTTTTGATTTACAGAAGAGTTGTATAGATAGTACACAGAGTGTTCCTGTTATCCTTCACGCAGCTTTTTAAAATTTTAACATTTTACATAACCATCAAAAGGTAACGAAAATGAAGAAATTAATTAACATCAGTACAGTTGTATTAACTAGACTAAATTTTGTTCATATTTCACCGGTTTTCTATTGATGTCCGTGTTATGTTCCAGGATCCAGTTGAACAGTTCGGATCCAATAGTACATTTAGTTGTCTCATCTCCTTAGTCTCCTCTGTGGCAGTTTCTTAGTCTTTCCTTGTTTTTCATGACCTTGACATGTTTGAAGGGTAGTGGTTAGTTACTTTGTAGAATGTCTCTAAGTTTGGGTTTGCTTATGTTATCATATGAACAGACTGAGATTATGGATATTTGGGAAGCATACCACGGAAGTGGTGTGCTCTATTCAGTGTATCATATCTGAGGACATGTGATATCAGTGTGACTTATTAGTGATTTAACCTTGAACACTTGGTTAGGGTGATGTTCATGGCAAATGTTTTGATAGACTTTTGGGGTCTTGAGAACTACATTTTTAAGGTAAAGCCTTCTGTAAAAGCTGGTACCATATAGGGGTAGTAATCTGTTGCCTTTAAAAAGGAGATGGAAAGAGGCAAATAAGTGTTCTCCATATTTACTTTGTGAGATGGAAGAAAGCCCTGTCTTTTAAAATTGTCTTTAAAAATCTAGGCTTCCTAGGGCTTCTGAAAGGAACCTCAGTTGGTTATGGTTAGATTCTGTGAATTCCAGGTGCTAGGGAAGTTAAAATGTTTAGCAATAATTTCATCAATTGAAATCACTTAGCATATGTTACCTTTCAAATATGTGCAACCTAGAATGTGAAGAGCAGCATTGGGTATGTTTTTTTGCTTCCCTTTGTTACCCCAGAGCCTTTAGCTTTGTGTACGTGGTACATATCTAAATTTCAGTATTGGGTTTGAGGGAGAGATTATGTTTATCTCAGAGTTTGACTGAATAGCTCTTTGACAGAGTAAAGGTTAAAGAAAAAGGAAAGAAAAAAATCATAAGAAAGAACACTAAGGTTGATACTAAAAGCTAAATAAACAATAAGGCTTGGATTTTCATATTCATGTTTATTCTTTCTAAATTGGAAACTCCTATAATTTATTTTTATTTTGGTGCATTGGGGCTATGTGCCAGAACCCATTAGTTCTAATTGGAGTACTTTGTAATTCCCAGTGCACAGTGATGAGAATTTGACTCTTTAATTTCCACTTTTCTGAAGTATTCAGAAGAAAATAGTTTCACTAAAATTAAATAGTAATATCATGAGTTTTGTTACAATTTTTTTAGTTTTCTTATTGATATATAATTTATTTAACAAATTTCACCATTTTAAAGTGTATAGTTAATTTTTTTAAGGTATATTTACTATGTTGTGCAACCATCACCACTCTAATTCTAGAACATTTCCATCATCCTCTCCCCCCCATGCTATATAATTGATTTTTAATTTTGGGATTTTCTGGTAAAATTAAAAAAAATAATTGGTATTTAATTTCTATAGTTTTTTTTTTTAATCTAGTGCCTACTGTATACTAGGCAGAGTGCTAGGTATTGGAAGATGTTAAAGCAAATAATTTTAGTTCATTGTATATCTATAGGTCTAGTTCTCTTTTAGTTTAAATGTAATTATTTAGTTTATTGATATTAATTACTATGTTGGTAACTGAAGCAAGAAATCAAGAGTGTCACCTTTTTCAAACTTAGCTGGGTATGTGTGTTTCGGGCAATTCAAATTTTTTGCTGCCCTGGATATTTGTAAATGACTGCAGAATCGCCATGAGTATTGATTTTGGGGTTACAAATGAATTTTGGCAAGTTGGCAAATTTGAAAATAAAGAATTCACAAATAATGAGGATTGACTGTACTTTCAAATCTCATCTAAAGATGAAGATCTTGAGTTTCTTGAGGTATTTATTTTCTGACCATCTTATGGAATTTGTTAGGAAAAGAATGCCATTAACTATTCATATTTCAGCGTGTTACTTTTCAAAGGACATAAGGGCAAAAAGCAGCTCCATGCCAGAGGCTTTTGCATAGTTGCAAATTAGTTAAACCTGTAGCCCACCACCCCTTTCACTCCACGTAGCTTAGATAGTAACATTACCTAAACTATTTAAGAAATCAAGTTCATGCCTCAGTATTTGACATAGTGCTGCTAGCTTTCTAGTTCCTTGATTAAGTTTTATTTAGTGGACAAAAGCAGAGAATGCCTTTCATAACCATTTCGTTGGTCACAATACAAATTGAGAATTATGCAACATCAGCAGTAGCTTTTTAATATTCCAGAAGCATATGATAACCTAATTGTATTGCTTTCCCCAACCAGTCTGACAATTTATGCCCTTTAATTGGAGTATTTGGATCATTTACATTTAATGTAGCTTTCAGTAATTTGGACCTTGCTGATTTGGGATTTCCAAAACTGTAATTAATAAATATTTACAAATGTCTGCTTATGAATATTGATTATAAGATATTTAATTATCATTAAAACATATCTCTTAAGGATCTCTGTTAACTAGGGTTGACATCAAAATGTAGATGGAATAAATTTATGACTATGTAGTATGATTTCAGAAAGGCCAAGCTCTTCTTTCCCAGAATGCCTTTTTAGCCTTGCCAAAGTAATGCTTACATAAGTAACCTGTTTTATCAGTTAGTGTTATTAACCCATGACATAGCATTCTATTTGGTGTTCTATAAAAGAAAAGAACAGGAAATATAGCATTGTTAATTACGTGAGCCTAAATATAATTCTTTTTTATCAAAGTAAAATTTGGTATACTTTTGTGTATATTCTTTCCTTTTTGGAAAATCAGTAATGTTTCTGAACCTTTGGCTAGGTCATCGAGCTGTCTATATTGGTGTTCATGTCCCATTTAGTAAAGAGAGTCGTCGGCGTCATAGGCATCGTGGACACAAACATCACCACCGAAGAAGAAAAGATAAAGAATCAGATAAAGAAGATGGACGGGAGTCTCCTTCTTATGGTAAGAGAAAACAGTAGTTCTTTGTTAGCACCTTAGAATTCTTTCCTGAAAAGGCTTGTTAAAAAAGTAGAATATTTTCTTTCTTAAATTTTATGTCTGCTATAATTTAGACACATTATAAACCTTGAAGAATATAGTAATTGAAGTAATATTTTTTCTCCAAGGAATATACTAATTGAAATAATAGTATTTTTTCTCTATTATATATTTCATTATTTATATGTGGAATGAACAAATATCTGGAATCTTTAGGCTCCTGGATGAGATTAATTTTTTTCCCATTTTTAAAGACATTTTTTGGCTAGAAAATTTTATCCACTAAGTTGAACTCCTTGGTTATCTGTGCAAAAAAGTGCTCTGATTTGATAGTACTGTCTGTGAAAGGACAGACTTTTGTTTGAAAGCAGAGAAATACAGAAGTGCCCATAGAAAGAGGAAATCAGAAAGAAAAAAGGCATATTGTAGAGGAAAGAGAATGTTATCTGATAATAAATATTGATAGCACTGATTTAAGTGGCCCTGAGACGTGCGAATGGTGAGAGCCAAAAAGAAATAGCTGTACAGCCTGAGGAAGACTCTTAGGACATTGCAGTTAGTGGACATATAAGGCGTCATTATTCTTTTTAGGACATCATGGGCCTATATGGCCATCTCTACACCATGGGTTCTAATGTGTGCATTCTAGCAAAGTTACATGAGGTGTACTTGTAGGCACTTGTGTGCTATGCTAAAGGAATGCTTTTGTGATGAAGAGGAAAGAATCCTGAGCTACCTGTATAGCTACAACATGAACATAAGAAAATAGTAATATATTAAGTGGCAATTCTATGCTAAGCATTCCACCAAGCCCTTAACATATGCTTTCATTTAATTCTCTCTGCACTTATTTTATTTTTTTAAATTTTAATTTTAATTCCAGTTACTTAATATACAGCATTATATTAGTTTTAGGTGTATGATATAGTGATTAGCAGTTCCACACAACACCTGGTGCTCATCACACCGAATGCACTCCTCAATCCCCATCACCTATTACCCATCCGCTACCCACTTCCCTTTTGGTAACCATCAGTTTGTTCTCTGTAGTTAAGAGTCAGTTTCTTGGTTTGTCTTTTGCTCTTTTTTTCCTCTTTCCTCATTTGTTTTGTTTCTTAAATTCCACATATGAGTGAAATCATATGGTATTTATTTTTCTCTGACTGACTTATTTTGCTTAGCATTATATCTAGCTCCATCCATGTCATTGCCAGTGGCAAGATTTCATTCTTTTTTATGGCTGAACAATATTCCATTGTATGTATACCGCATCTTCTTTATCCCTCTCTGCATTATTTAAAAGATGGGTATTGTTTTAATTTTGTAGATGGAGACACTTCAGCTTAGACTAAATGTGATGGGAATCTCTTAAAAGCCTGTACTAAGAGATAGTACATGGTCTAGTAAACGATGGCCTAGTACAATATTAAGTGGTCACATAATTAACAGAGGTCCTGTAGGTAGCCAAGGAAGAGCCAGTACATTTTTCAGAAAGGATCACTGGTGGACTTGGATGATATTAAGTAATTTAGAACTATTTTGCTGTTCTGTATGATGCATCCATCCAATTTAGGATATCGTCTGCTATTCTGAGTAGATCATTATGCTTCTCTAATTGATGTAAATAAAAGGGCACATAATGTTTTTATAGAATGCTATCTACCAAACTGTAAGTATGGTCACTAGGATAGGTGGTTTGACTGGAATTTATACTAATTTTTCTAGGGACCCTATACTGTATAGGTAAGTAGTTTAAATTCAGATGCCATGAGTGTGGGGATTCTGTTTCATAACAGTGATTTGTCCTGCCTCTCTAACCTTAGCTGACAGAGTTTTGCTTCTCTGTGATAGTACAAAAAGCCAGTTTCTGTATACCCCTTGCATTGCTTTTTCTCATCATTTTTTGGAAGTTGGGAGAATTTCCTTTTTCAGTTTTGAATTTAGCTACATATTAATTACATATTTTTAAAATTTCTGTTTTGTCCTACATTTTCTTACATTTTTAGTGAGAAAAAAGTCCTATCTTTGAGTGTAGTGTTCCATGTTTTCAGATATTGCATATTTTTATTTGTTTTTACATCAGTTATAAGATTAGTTTCACTTGTTTTTTAAATGTATTTATTTTTTAAAGATTTTATTTTTAAGTAATCTCTGCACCCAATATGGGGCTCAAACTTACAACCCTGAGATCAAGAGTCACATGCTCTACTGACTGAGCCAGCCAGGCACCCCTCACTTGTTTAACATATAATTGTTCTTTTTTGTCTGTGGAGGTGATCTCTCTGTGATACTCTTTGTTTCTGGATTGTTGGTCCTTGTTTGCTTCCAGATTTATAGTATTTTAATAAAAGAATTTTGATGGAATGTATTTATAACAAAAGCATCTCACTTTCAAACTGAATTTATCTTTGAATGAATTGCGGCAATTTTTGAGTGTATTTAAATTCTTTTGTCAAGACACACCATCCCAAAGAGTTCAGTTCATTCTTGGTACTGAAGATGATGATGAAGAGCACATTCCGCATGATCTCTTTACGGAAATGGATGAACTGTGTTATAGAGATGGAGAAGAGTATGAGTGGAAAGAAACTGCCAGGTAATAATACTGAGTCTCAGTATTTAGTTGGCTTTTCTTGATTTTTTTCTTGTATTGTAAATAATAATGAATTTATGAGTTACCAGGTACTTTAAAATAATGAGAAGAGAATTTCCTCTTGCCTGGAAGCTTCAGCTTTAGTTTATCTCCTTATTCTCAAAATTCATTTTGAGAGTAAGTAATCCTTACACTTTAACATAGCATAGAAGGAATTATGTTAATTATACATTTTAATGTCTTTAATTAGAGAAATAAATTTCAAAAATCAAGGTCCTGCTACATATTTTCAGTTTAAAAGAGGATTAGCAGTGGAAATCACGAAGTTCCATAGTGTGTCTTTGTAGACTTACTATGACAGCTAGAATAGAAGGAGGAACTGTAGAGGTTGTAACTTGTGAGTAGAGTGGACCATTAGCTTGATTTGTAAAAATGATTGTAGCCAAATTTTGTGTTGGTAGTGGTGATCTTTGTTTTCTTTAAAAGAACAAGTGTATGTTTATCATATTAAAATAAGCAAATGAAATCTTCATTATTTACAAAATATTTTTATGTGTTATACATTTCAGATGGCTGAAATTTGAAGAGGATGTTGAAGATGGCGGTGACCGATGGAGTAAACCTTATGTGGCAACTCTCTCTTTGCACAGTCTTTTTGAACTAAGAAGTTGTATCCTAAATGGAACAGTGATGCTGGACATGAGAGCAAGCACCCTAGATGAAATAGCAGGTTATAGCAGTTTGACTTTTTTAATATTTAATTTGTAATATTTAATTTAATTTAATAAGGAAAATGAGGTGGGATTTTAGACCATTGACTTAACTGCTCTGTGTTGAACTTCCATCCTCTGTAGGACAGCATGAGGAGTACTTTTTGTCTTTGTAAATTAATAAATAATAATAATAAATAAATAATAAATATGTCTTTAATAAAATAATAATAAATAAACTCTAAATAAATAAATAGAGTCTAGAAGATTAAGCTAGACAGGCACAACTACAGTACCAAAACGAAAGTGACTAGTGCCATCAGAAAGATACGCAGTCTGTTTCTGGAAATGTAGAGAAAAGAGCTTTTTGTTTCTTCAGTTTCTGGACCAAGGTATCTGGGGAAGGTCAACAAGGACATTAAATGTACTACTTATTTACTACTTATTTATAGACTTTGAACACATGAGAAGAAGGAGCAGGTGGTACAGGGAAAAAGTATTCTAAGGAGGAGGAAGAGAAGGAAGGGTCTAGAAAGTGTAGGCAGGTGTGGATCTCACATGAAAGTCAGTTCCCTGTGAGTATACAGATTTCTTGAAGAGTATTAGGAGACGTTTACTCTGGCTTTGCAATTATCACATAACACAATGTCAGATTTTAATTATTTACAAATGTATCTTCTAATCCAAGGTCCCTTTGTATGGTAGTCTGCAGTTGTTGTGTTAAGGTTACAGTTTACCTGTTAGGTTGATTCCAGTTTACTCTCAGAGGAATCTCAAATGTTTGAAAGCTTGACTCTTTTATCTCAAATTAGTGGCACTGTTTTAAAATATTTATATATATTTGATAGGTTAAAAATAGTCCAATCACTACAATAATGTATCATGGCATTACATCAGTCTCTCCATTCCCCATACCCCCTTCACAGCGTGATATCTTCATCTTCCTAGAATTTATTACTTTATGGTATTTTATTTTTTTTTAGAAGACATTTTTTTTAAAGATTTTATTTATTTGAGAGAGAGAGAGAATGAGAGATAGAAAGCACGAGAGGGAAGAGGGTCAGAGGGAGAAGCAGACTCCCTGCTGAGCAGGAAGCCCGATGTGGGACTCGATCCCGGGACTCCAGGGTCATGACCTGAGCTGAAGGCAGTCGTTTAACCAGCTGAGCCACCCAGGCGCCCTACTTTATGATATTTTATCCTTTCATTTGCTCATTGGTTTTTCTACCTCTGGAGGAGTGAGAGCGGAAACTTGATCTACTTAGTTAAATTCTGTATGCCCAACATATAATAGGTACTCAGTAAATAGTTAATTATTGAATGAAGGAGTCCAATATTCATCTATAGTTTTGACAAAAAATATGAAGTGAGGCAATAAAATACCTTCAATTCTTAGGAAGGCAATATTATTGACTATTGAGTTTAATAGAATTTATTGTGTCCATATCAGGAAAGCACTTTCAACTATTGGACGGCTATTAGTGTAGAACAGTGGCATCTTTTTTTTTTTTTTTTTTTTAGAACAGTGGCATCTTTATAAATAACAGTACTTATAAAAACTAGGGGTCGCCATGTAACTTACTTATTTTTCTTAGATAATGTTCATATTTATCTTTTTTTTTTCTCTTTCTCTCCCCCCCTGCCATTTAAATTCAAGTTAGTTAACATATAGAGTATTATTACTTTCAGGGATAGAATTAGTGATTCATCAGTTGCATATAATACCCAGTGCTCATTACATCAAGTACCCTCCTTAATGCCCATCACCCAGTTAATGCATCCTTACCCACCTCCCCTCCAGCACATATTTATCTTTATGCATACATTATTCAGTATCAGAGGAGAATAATATTTTCTAGAGAACTATTTAAAGATCTTATTTTTCAGTAAGGTTTCGTGTACAGTTTATGGTTTATGTTATATTCGTCCAAGTATTCGTTTATTTAATAAAAACGGCTGTTATTGTTCTTTCATTAGATATGGTATTGGACAACATGATAGCCTCTGGCCAATTGGATGAGTCTATAAGAGAGAATGTCAGAGAAGCTCTTCTGAAGAGACATCATCATCAGAATGAGAAAAGATTCACCAGTCGGATTCCCCTTGTTCGATCTTTTGCAGATATAGGCAAGAAACATTCTGACCCTCACTTGCTTGAAAGGAATGGTGAGATAAGTTGTGGCATCCAATTTTGCTAACACTTCTACTCTAACAGCATTCCAGTGTACTACAGTTAGTATTTGGGGGCAGAAAGATATTTTTTCCAGATAATTCTGTAGGTCATTTTATTATTTCTTTTATTCTCTTAAAAAAATAATAATGTTATTTTTGTACTTAAAAATATCATTTCTAAAATATCATTCTTTATAACATTACGGTTAATCTGTAGAAATCATTCAGATGAAAAAATTAAGTATTCACTCTGTTATAGTGGCACATTTACCACTATATCCAATTCTGAATTACTTCTTGCTTTTTTGTTATTGTCAAGAATACTTGAATAATTGATTAAGGAGGCATAAATTATGATCCGTAAGTTTAATCTTTTTAAAATTCTAAGTCTTGGATTTGAACCTTTATTATCTATATTAGATTTTTCATAGTGATTTTTTGTGTTTGTTTTCCTGATATACTTTATTTGCTGGGCATAAATAAGTGTTTTGCGGTTGGTTTGATGATTTGACTGCCCTTTTTTTGAACACTTTGTGTAAGGTTTTTATGGATGATTTGGTCTTAACCTAGGGATGACCTCCCTGATGTCTTCCAAACCATTGAGAATGGCACAGACCCACATTTTCCAGCTCTCCACTTTCACAGTCTAGCAGTGGATTATGTGGGACCCGGTGACTTATGTGGGGATACAGTGTTCTTGTAGCCATTCACCTCTGTGACTGTTTTAAGGCTGGCGCACCTGGAGGCTCTGCCTTTTCTCCTTTTAAAGCAGAAGAATGCCTCACTGGGGTTCTGTTTTGGCTCTCAAAGAGAGCTCTAATGACAGTGGCTCTGCAAAACCTAGGTACAAAGGGGTGGAGTTGGCTTATGAGGGTCCTTCTTGCCTCTAGCTGCTACCATTACTCAAGGATTAGAGTGAAGAGGAGGGATGATGGGCCACAATGTTTTTCTGCTCATCTTCTTTGTCCCTGCACTAATAATATGGCTTTTAAGTATTCTACAAACGAACAGCCATTGGTGATGGGATGGGGTTTAATATATCCAAAATGGACAGTAATCATCTTTTGCAGCTCAGTGTGACATTCTTAAGTCCATTTTCTTCTAAATATTTGGCCATTAAAACTCTTCTTAATCTCTTTAAAATGATGCCTTTATGTATTTAAGTAACCTTAAGAATAAAGAAATCTCTTATGGACCTATGTTCAATTTAAAATCAAGCCATCGATGTCAAATTTTATGTCTTTTTCATCTTCATGTACTATATATTCTCAATTTTCTTGAAATGATTCATTTACTCAGAGAGACCCTGTTAAATCTTTATTCTTCATGTGGAGTGATTCCTGACTATTCCCTGATTGCCATTTGTTTCTTTTTAATCATAAGACAATGGCTGTTTTCTTTTAAGTGCCATTTTAGCATGGGCATGTTATTTTTTTGTATTATGGTTGTAATTTAACAGTTTTTCTGCATATAGCTTTAGTTTTAACTAAATGGTAGTTGTTTATGGACTAAGGTTCATCTTTTTAATATTTCTGGAATCTCTTGAGCATGTGGCTTTGATAACTTAGATCGTATGGGATTGATTGTCATAGTGCTCATGTTTTTCCTAAAATCAGTGTTATTCCACTTAGCTACACTTCTTAGAATACCAGGTGTTTGAAATATAAATATGCACAACCTTTTGAAATATGCTAGACTTACTTCATTATTGCCATTGTTGGTGAGAAATACTTTATTATCTAGCTAAATTAGATTGTATGTATTTAATATTATCTGCTGTATTAGAAATGGATGCATATTTTAGGACATTTATTAATATCTTTAGAGAGCTGAAGAATATCCTTTCAAGTTGACACTGTTTTTCTTTTTAAAAAAAATTCCTATAACTTGCCTTATGTTTTAAAATTTTACTTGAGAGCACTACCAGTAGCTGATGCTCTACTGATTAATCAAAAGAGTTGATACCAATTTTAAGTTAGGAATTATTAGAGAATGTAGACTTTTCTTGTAAGAGAGAATTGTCTCTAGTGGCTTGGTACAGTGTAGGAAAAATACACTAGATATAAGCTATCAGTGCTTGTAAGTTTTGTTCAGGGTTTTATTTCTTAGATCTTTATATTACATTCTTATTTGCTGTTTATTGTTTATCAACTTCGCATTTGGTTTTTTTCAAAAGCCACGTTATTGGGTATTCTAATTACTAACGGAATGTTGCCCCCCATCATCTATCATTTGCATTGTTTCTTATTTTCTGTTTTGTTTTCTGGGTACACCTTCAGGGAACTAAGTATAATTTAAGCAGCTTTTCATTGCCTTTCTAACATTTAAACATCTGATTGCCATGCTAACTCTGATAGCATGAATTTGAAATTAATTTTGGGCTTTAAAGCTTGCAGTTTACATTGTAAGTTGATGTTATGTGTGTGTGTCTATTTGCCTTCTGCAGTGAACTTTATCATTTTTCATTTATTTGTTTTATCTCAGGGGAAGGCCTTTCAGCCTCCCGCCACTCTTTGCGAACAGGTCTGTCTGCCTCAAACCTTTCATTGAGAGGAGAATCGCCTTTATCTCTTCTTCTCAGTCATCTTCTTCCTTCTTCAAGAGCTGGAAGCCCTGCAGGCTCACGGTGTACAACCCCAGTACCCACCCCTCAAAACAGCCCTCCTTCCAGCCCTAGCGTCAGTCGCCTGACCTCCAGAAGTTCCCAACAGAGTCAGCTTCAGGCCCCAGAGCTACTGGTTTCACCTGCCAGTGATGATATTCCCACAGTAGTAATTCATCCGCCCGAGGAAGACTTAGAAGCACTGAAAGGCCAGGAGCAGAAGAATGAGGAAAATGTTGACATGACTCCAGGCAACTATTCAAATCCTCCATGTGTGGTGCTTTCTGCCTCTGGATGACTTGCACGTGGAATGCCTTTCAGCACAGAGCTTTAGCAGCATATGTAGATAATGCTTATAATTTGTTTTGACTTCTGCATGGTTTTTTTTTTCCCTTTATATATTGTAGAAAAGAAGTATTAAACATTTTTAAGTTATAAAAAGACTACAAAGAGGACTTTAAAGCCCTTTCAAAAATTTTCACTGAGATTTTACAGGTCAAGGCATTTGAATGGTTCAGAAAAACAGAAATTTTTATAAGTAATATTTTAATTTTCCATGATTTTTAAAAAATAGTGGCTTCTTGTGCATTTCATTCATACTATGAATGAATACATATTGGACATAAATTACAGTGAGGTGATGTGTCTTTCAGCTACTGTTTGGTGCTTTTGTCCAAATAATATAGTATATTTTAACCTTCCTAACACAAATAGGATTGAATGTTCTTTTCCTCCTTTTGTCTCTGAGAAGATCAAAGTTCTCTAATGGCTATCTGGAATCATCATCATTTTAAGACAAGTATATTTGGGATAGACTTTAGTTTGTCCTCTGTTTAATGCCATATCTACCTTTAATCCAAATTGACCTTAAAATTTTCAAGACCAGAGATCCTAGAGTTGTGGCTAGGATATATTTTTGTCTGTGAATTAGAAAAATTGTTTCTTAGTGCATTAAAGGTTTAATAATTCCTCTAAGTGTTATATATTACAGTAATTTTGTTTCTTCATAATATATTAATTATATGTACGTTTAAACATGTATATCTTTCCACTCAATTCATATAAAGAAGTATTCTTTAGTGACTATTTTACTGACAGCTAAGCATCAGTGTGACATATAAGTGCTAGCTAGTGGTTTTAATCATAGAAGTATTATTACATTTCTTCATAATACTGATAACATGTAACACTTCATTGGCAGCTTATCTTTATTAGCCTATTAGCCTATTTAATGTGTATAAAAATTTGTGTGAATTAGGTGGATACACCCATTTTCAGAAACTCAGAAAAGTTAAGGTAACTTCTCCTTGGATCATACAACTAGTAAGTGATAGCCTAAGTCCTCTGACAGGATCCTCAAGGTCCTACCACTATATGACAGACTTCTCTGTATTGAATTTCTCCAAACATACCAAGTATATTTAATCAAGGCTCATTGTAGTTGCCAAAAAATACATACTTTTGGAAGTAAAAAATGAAAACACAGTGGCTAAATCATTGTAACATTAATTATGACCATATCCATAGCGTCCATTGTTTTATAGTTTGTTCCTCACGCAGTGTTATTACTTTTCAAATATATTCATAATTTTCCTAAGAATTTGATGAGGTTCATGTTAATCCCTATTTTACAAATGACGAAAACTAAGACTTATTAAGATCATGCCATAAATGACCAGAGCAAGGAATTGAACTCAGATCTCTCCACAGCAAAATCTACAGTATAATATTTCACTGTAGATTTTAGTACCTCGTGGAAAATGTATAGTATGGTAATGAGGTAACTGAACAAAAAGAAAGAAATACCTAAAATTATTTACTCAGAAGTAATCAACAGTCTTAATTAAAGAGAACCAGCAAGACTTACTATTTTTCCTTAAACAAGTGATTTTAAAGTTAATTCCTTACATTTGTTTTTACTTATATCATAGCAGTAATACTGAACATTTCTTGTTTTACCAGCTTCCATGAGGGATTATAAATTTTATATAGGAACTAGGAGATGACATATGGGTTCACAGTAGCTTGTTAGGCCATGTTGTTAAGGAGATAAAAGTAGCAATTAACTGAAAATTGAAGAACAGTATTAAGCTTTTTTTCTCCTCTGCCATAAGTATGCTATGAGATTTAAAGAAAAGAAACATTCTAGAATGGGGGGAAGAGAGGGACTTTCTAAAGACAAGAAAATCCCATAATTACTGTTTAAGAAGACATCTATAGAAGGTATGTAATTAAAATAAGAGGAACAGCTATATGTTATTCCCTGGTTTAATTACCTTTGGTGCTTAAAGCACCTAGAAACCCTGATTGAGGTTTTTTTTCCCTCTCCGGTTGAGTTTTCTTGAAGTCTGATGTTATGTTACAGGAGGAAAGTGGCCTTAGCATCATTTTGGAGAGACTAATGTAGATTTTGTGTCATGGGATCATGATTTGTGCATAACCATAGTAAAAAAGAAAGAAAGTGGTGTTTCCTGTTACGTTTTGGAGAATAATTACATGTAAAAGAGTTAAGCTTAGTTTTAGTATTTGTAACTATCTCCTGACTCCCTGTTTTTCAACCTTGGCACTGTTGACATTTTGGGCTGGACACCCAAAGTTGTAAGGGGCTATAGTCATAAGGGGCTAGCCTGTGCATTGTAGGATGTTTGACAGCATCCCTGGCCTCTGTTCACTAGCTGCCAGTAGCATTCCCTAGTTGTGGCAACTAAAAATGTCCCTCCATATTGCCAGAATGTTCTCTTTGTGCACCACTGCTCCAACTACTATTTTCAAACTTATAGTGACAGAAGATTCTGGTATCTTTGATTTATCTTTCTCTAGATAACGCTATTGTGAGAAAAATTTTAAGGGCAAAATAATAGATTTACCAAAGTATGATTTTTAAATCCCAGTATTGATTTTGTATATACAGACATTGTTTTTTCTTAAAGCAAAGAAGTACAGTCTTTCTGAGTTATCTGTGCTAGTGATAGTTTTAATTTTGGGGAATTTACTCATTTAATTCTGAGCACCAGGATTTATTGTACAAGCAGGGAGACGTCCTTTACTGATTGAGATACAGCTTTAACTTAGCTGAGATTGGGAAGGACTACATAGAGAAGAGAATGGTGAAAAACTCTTAATGTACACTTTGCATGCCAGTTCTAATAGGTTTGGGTGACCACTTAGCCAAATGACTTCAGATCCTACTCTAACTTTATCAGTATTGAGTTTCCACATCATTTCTTCTTCCCACTCCCACTAAATCCTTATATTCCCCCCAGAGTCTTCATTCTACTCTTCTCTCCAAAATCTGGGGGCTGAGGCTGTTCTAGGAAATTGCATATGTATTCTTTTGATTATACATCTGCGGATTGAGTACATTTAGTAGTTATAAGTATATTTATTGATGGTCAGTTGCACTTGACACGAAGACCTTAATGATACTCTTCATTTTCTTGTGTGGAAGTCAGTGGAAGCCGCTGAAAAATACTGGTTAGCCTTTTTTTTTTTTTTTTTACCCCCTACTTGGGCATGTATTTTAATAAAGGACTCTATTCTGGAAGTTTAGAGACAAAGGTCAAAGAAGAGGCTCATAGTAACTGCTCTGCTAGGCTAAGGTGGTGAGAAATGAGGTAAGTTTTAGCACATAGTTTTTATTTCAGAATTGTTTAACACTTCCAGAGCGTGGAGCTAAATAGTTTGCATATCCTTTTTTTTTTTTTTTTTTTTTTAAGATTTTATTTTTAAGTAATCCAACACCCAGTGCAGTGGAGCTTGAACCCACAGCTCCAAGATCAGGAGTTGCACGCTCCACCGACCAAGGCAGCCAGCCGCCCCAACAGTTTACATATGCTTTTTACACTTAGGTTTTTGGATCATGGTAACGTCCTCTGTTAGGTATTTAACAAGAGAACGGACTATCACAAAGGTCTTCGGTCATTGAGTTTAAGCAGTAAACCCAAATGACTTAGTTTCAGTTATTAGTTATACCGTGTTCTAGAAAAATGAAAATTCCCTCTGATGCATCAGATATATCTGATGTGCTTAAAATTCAGGAACTTTACCAATATTAACTTTAAAGTTTATAGGATTTAGGCACAAACTGCTTAATTGAATTTCTTTTCTTTTTTTTTTAAAGATTGTATTTATTTATTTGACAGAGAGAGACACAGTGAGAGAGGGAACACAAGCAGGGGGAGTAGGAGAGGGAGAAGCAGGCTTCCCGCCGGGCAGGGAGCCCGATGCGGGGCTCGATCCCAGGACCCCGGAATCATGACCTGAGCCGAAGGCAGATGCTTAATGCCTGAGCCACCCAGGCGCCCCGCTATTATATTTTCAAGTTGTACTTCTTAGGAATAATGGTAGCACATAAATACTACCCAAGAGAAATGAAGTTCTTGAGGAAATCATTATGATGGAAGATTATGATAAATTTAACCTACATTTAGTTGATTGAGCTTTTGGATTTTCTGAGTTGCATTTAGGGTTTATCAGAAAATAAATATTGTTACTGACGTAAGTATGCCAAGTATAGTTTGGCATCATTAAGCTCTGCAGTTGGCATGTATGTTATATACATTGAAAGTGCATTCCCTGAGTATTTGTAGTGGTGTAATCAGACTCAGGTCTTCCATCTTCTATGTTCTTCACCTACTCACTTTTTTTTCCTTCCTTTTGCAAAAGGCCACTGTTTTTATAAATTCCAGTTATATTTTTTTAAATGTTAAAATATACAGCTTCATTATTGCTTAAAATGTTATTCTAGTCTTGCTGGTATGATACTAACACTTGGCACCTTTTTTTTTTTTTTTAACCTTGCACATTTGCTTTTAATAAATGATCACTTTCAGGATATGAGCAGAGTCAGTTTACAAAGTGAATTTTCTCCTTACTAATTTGGAATATTTTGGTTCTTAAATACAGGTATTTTGGCCTCTCCACAGTCTGCACCGGGAAACCTGGACAATAGTAAAAGTGGAGAAATTAAAGGTAATGGAGGTGGAGGAAGCAGAGAAAATAGTACTGTTGACTTCAGCAAGGTAATTCTGTCATTCACTGTAAATTTTCATAATCATTCTTACTGAGAAAATCACTAGCAGTGTGACTTTATTAGCACTGATTATAGTAATTTTTCAATAGATTGGTACTTAAAAACCTGCATGTGATACTTGGGTTATGTAATTTAAGGTCAAATGTTATGAGAAAGGTAATAGTCTAAGAGCATTTGAATATCTATATATCTTACTAGTTTCAGGAATTTTGACAAAAGATATGTGAATAATACGGTATTTCCATCTATACCTACCCATAGATATCATGAAACTTCAGTACCTTTTGAATTAGTCATTTGTTCTGGAGCTACTACCACCAGAAAGATTAATTCTGGGAATGATGTTACAGCACTGGTGATTCAGCCTTTTCTTGGCTGTAATAAGATCCCAGAGTTACTGTCTTACGGTGTCAGTACTTTCTGGAATGTCCCTGGGAAACATACCGGTGTTTCCCCATGGGTAGGTAAAGGCATGGATTTAGACACAACTCACCTATCTCAACTGTGATTTTTTATTTTGGTAGATGAGTATTTAGGTGAAATAAAAATAGAAAATTTCGAAATTTCTAAAGAACTGGGCAAAAACTCTTAAGTTCAAATTGCAATTGAATTTAAAGCATACTTTATGAGTACTACTTCTGAATAATTGATTCTGTGTGACTGTTAGGACTTTTTGATAGTATTAGTTGTAAGATACTCTATTCTAACATTGTTGTAGCCAATTTAAGACTTTTCATTAAATGTGACTATTTCAAGTAAGATGCATTTTTCTTAATCCTTTTGTGGTATAAAATCTATAAATCACATTTTGCAGAAAAGGAGTGTAAATGATTTGCAGGATAGCTTTGCTTGAGCTTGCTCTAAAATTATAAAAGTATTTTTAATTCTTCTAACTTTACCATGTTTTTACTGGGACTTCTGTTACTTCAGATGAGTGAAAAGTGTTCAGTAACCATACTGCAGCTTATTCTTGTTAAATGGATAAATATAATTTACATTATAGATCTCCTCTAGACATGGCAGATGCCGTTTATTTTTGTTCCTCTGTCACAGTTTTACTTTTTTTTACTTGGCCTATCCTTGTGTACACCTCCTTGTCTCCTGTTGGGCAGGAGTCTGCCTCCTGGCACTGTAGTTGTGGCACACTGGGTGTGGGACTCAAGAGGCCCGCTGTAAGTGCTGGTTTTATTTTTAATAGATAGCCCTGTAAGTGGTTGTTTAGTGACTTGTGTGAAACTGCATATAAATGAAGTTCCCATACTTTGATATTATGTTTAAAACTTTTTCTTTGTAATTATACACAGACTACTAAATTTGATTTTATAGCACTATCTTACATCTCTACCAATGATGGCTGTTTACTTTGGTTTTAAATAAAAATAAAAACAATTTTTGCCACCTAATGAGAATACCAGGGAATACACAGAGCTCTTGAAAATAAAAAGGACTTATAAAAATATATGTAAAATATAAAGGGGCTAATTCATTTCTAAGATTAAACAAAAATAATCATGAAATGAATGATTTTTAGCACTGTGTATAATTTCATGAACCATTGTTAGTTTGTGAATATATTTTTGTCCTTAATAGTTTTTAATGAATAGTGCTATAATCACTGAAAATTTTCTCTAGTTTGTATGTTTGATAATTTAGATCTCTGAAATAGTAAAGAAAAAATAGTTGGGAGCATTGTTTGATAGATGTGTTTTGCTTGCTTTTTTTTGTATTTGTCTACTCCATTCTTTATATGTGTGAGAATTTTGGTGTTTTTATACATCCATGAGATCACCGGTTTTGATTAGCAAATAGTAGTCTTAAAAGCAGTTTTTCTTTCCTGTTTCCCTCTAAATAAACTTAACAAATACCATCTAAATTTGATTTTAATTATTGTTTATTTGTCAATAGGTTGATATGAATTTCATGAGAAAAATTCCTTCGGGAGCCGAGGCATCCAATGTTTTGGTGGGAGAGGTAGACTTTTTGGAAAGACCTATAATTGCATTTGTGAGACTGGCTCCTGCAGTTCTCCTCTCAGGGCTGACTGAGGTCCCTGTTCCTACAAGGTAAAGACTTCGTTCTGATTAACATTCTCAGCATGCCCAGAATTTAAAAATTTTTGTGTATTGATTAAAAGGAGCATTTTTGCTTCATGTATTAAAAGTGTATTTTAATTGTTAATATTGTCAGTGCACTAAATGCTTTGACTAGTAGAGCATAAGAATTATCTTTCTTTCTGGATTAAAAACAAAAAGAAAGCATCCTTTTAAAAAATACTTAGCATTTATACCTTTATAAGAGGTTTGGTGTTTTAGGAGCTTTGGTTTAAAAGACAGCTCATTTTAGATCTCTTATGTTCTGTGGAGTCAGAATGGAGTTGAATCTTTGCTGGGCCACTTTTTCTGGGGGTGTCCAGCCTCACTTAAATTTTCCAAGCTTCATTTATAAAATGAAGATATGATTACTTCATAGGGTTGATTAAATGTAATAAAATGCCTCTGAATTAGGCAGAATACTTTGTTCTGACCTGACCAAAATTTTCTGTTCAGTATACATAAATAAAAAAATAAATGGGGTAATATCCATAAGAATTAGCAAGTTGTGTTATAAAGGATAATCAGTTTGTTAGCTGTTGACTGTATAAACTGAATTGTAAATAAGAATTTTAAGAATACTAAAAAAGTCATTTTTATAATAGTGAAGATGAAGAATTAATTGCAACTTGATTGGAGCATATGTGCCTATTTTTAGTATGCTTTCCTGGGTTACATTAATGGTGTAGTATTAACATAAGTGAGAAAAATAATTCCATAGATTCACACTTAAATTCTCATAAAACAAGATGAATACTTCCGATTTGGGTGTACTGTAGTGTTAATGAGGATATAACTAAGTATGAAGTTAAATACTTTTTATTTAGTCATTTATAAATAAATTAAAAAAATAAGATGAGGTTTGATGTTAAATTTGTAGAGTTATATTCTTTTTCCTTCCATAGTGACTTATTTACCACAGTAGAGTCTTTATCTAGACCGTAGTTTGAGGGATTGTGAATTTTTTTGTGTATACTCTGAACTATTTTATTAGGCAAACCTTACTTCCAAGTATTTAATGGGATTGGTATTTCCTTTATTTACTAATTTACTTTTTCGTCAATACAGATTAGATAAAAGGTTTATTCAGATTCAAAAGGGTAAAGAAAATGGGAACTTTTAATGTAAAACACTCAGTTCTTTACTTTTTTACCCTAAAGAAGATGGGGAGCAATAACTTGGTAGAAAGTTAATTATGAATGCTTTGCTTACTTAGTTTTGTGGTCTGCTTTACTATGAGTAGAGTGTCATCTTTTTCTCCGTGATTGGTGTGGGGGTGGAAAAGAGGCCTGCACGTTGTTTCTGTGTTTACACTTGAATGATTTCTTTATGATTGCCTAGGTCTTTGTGTATATGTTGTTTATATTTAAGTCTGTGTATTTTAATGTTTCTTTAGGTTTCTGTTTCTGTTATTGGGTCCAGCAGGCAAGGCACCACAGTACCATGAAATTGGAAGATCAATAGCTACTCTCATGACAGATGAGGTAATTAAAATACCCCGTGAGGTAGATACTGATTATGAAGTATATAATATATAAAATCCCTTAGAAGTGGAATTTCAAATCCTTTTCAAGCGGACACTGATTGTGAAACATTTATTATAGTTTTCTTTTTTTTCATAGTGAAGCTTACAAAATTGTCCTTGCTGTCTGTACTATTTTATCTTATTACCTCTTCAACCATTTGCCTTTAGTAAGATCTTTAAGACCTTTCTGTCGGGATCAGTGGATGCTTTTTGGTCTTTTTCTCCCCTCCACCCCCCTTATTTGAAATTATTGACCACTTTCTTGAAATTTTGAAATATTCTCCATCCTGGATTTCAGGGTATCATTTCTTTGGGTTTTCCTCAGGATTTCGTCTTTACCCCTTCTGTTTTTTTTCTCCATAATTTCTCTTCCATTTTTGAACCTTTTCACTGAGCATATTGACAGGACTGCTGTCTGTCTTTGGAGCAGAGATTTGTAATTTAGGTGTTGGACTTATTGATCATATCTAAAGTGGATTTACTATGTGTCGAATTTTCTTTCAGCTTTAAAATCCTTTTACTCAGTTTTTTTTTTTTTTTGTAGATTTTTCATGATGTAGCCTATAAAGCAAAAGACAGAAATGACCTCTTATCTGGAATTGATGAATTTTTAGATCAAGTAACTGTCCTACCTCCAGGAGAGTGGGATCCTTCTATACGCATAGAGCCACCAAAAAGTGTTCCTTCTCAGGTAAGAATCCACACAATTCTGTGAATTACTTTTTCTTAGTTAAAATATTTTTGAATAGGTTAAACATTTTTATGATTCAACTATATATAAAAAGGTACACTCAGAGAAGGTGTACTCCTACCCTATTCCATTTACCTTCTTACCCCTATACCTACCTCCTATGAGAGGACCATTTGTTAGTTTTTTGTTTATCCTTCTAATTTTTATTCAGTACAAGGAAATAATGAATATAGTCCTATCTCTTCCTCTTTCTTACCAAAGTTAATATACCATATGTACTGTTCTGCACCTTGCTTTTTTCATATAACAGTATATCCTGGAGATTTGATCATAAGATATCAGAAATATTTTTTGTTTTCTCACAGCTTTGTTATGTGTCATTTGTGGATATCCTGTAGTTTGTGCTATTCCTGGGCTCAGTGTTTTGCTTTAACAAAGCATATCACAATATTGATATGCCAATTTAGTCTTATGCAGGTATATTTGTAGGGTAGATTCCTAGAAATTGGATTGTTGGCTCACCTGGGAACTTTTAGTAGATATTACCAGAATCCCTTCTTACTGGGTTGCACTGTTCTGGACTCCCACAGTAATGAATGCCTCTTTCCCTACAGCTTCACTAACAGTGTGTTGTCAGACTTCCAGATACTTGTCAGTCTGATAGGTATCGTTATCCTATGTCAGGTATTATAAAGTGGTTTTAATTTACACTTATGTAATTAGTGAAGTTGAATATTCCTGGTTATCTTTAGTTCATCCCCCCCCAGGACCCCCCCGCCAAAAAAACCCCACCTTTTCTTAACATTGAAATCATTTGTTGATCCTTTGGAGTTTATTATGGTGTATTATGTGGAGGATGCATCCAACTTTATAAATTGCTGCCTTTTTGTTCCAATTTATTAAAAAGTTAAGTGTTACTGCCTTACATTTTCTAAATTTCCATTTGCATTCAGGTCTGTTTCTGGAATTTCTTTTCCATTGGTCTATTTATGGACCAATTCCACACTTTAATTTCTGAGGCTTTTAACATATTTTAATATCCAGTAGGTCTAGATTCCCTCTTGACCCGTCCATTACTCTTGCTTTTCTGAATTTTCTTGGCTGTCTTTTCATGTTTATTTTTCTATGTAAGCTTTAAAATCAGCTTTCAATTTCCAGAAATAAAACCTGATTTTTCAAAAATTGTGATGGCAATGAAATTTGTAAATGAACTGAGAGAGAACTGACATCTTTATAACATTGAATCATTCAAGAACATGGTATGTTTCCCCCCACTTGTTTTCCTATTTCAAGTCAGTTCTTGTGTCCTTAAGGAATGCAATAAAGTTCTCCTTATCTACGCTTTACACACTTCTTGGTGAGTGTATTCATAAGCATTTTGTCTTTATTGCCTTTATTGTAAATGAGGGTTTTGTTCCATTATATCATCAGTTTGTTACTTTTAAATATGAAGGCTGTTTGTTGCTGTATATTTCTTTTTTATCCTCCTCCCTTTCTTAGTTCTTTCATTGTATGTAATAGTTTTTTGGTCATAATCTCTGCAGTCAGATATTTTTGTCCCTCCTTTTCTCATTCCAGCTCTAATACATTTTCTGTTGTCCAGTTGTACTGACTAAAACTCTAGTAGTGTGAAGTGGTAGTTGACTTTAAATGGGCATTTTTTCTTTTTTTTTTTTTAATTTATTTTAGAGAGAGAACACTCGTGTGTGCATGTGAGCAGAGTGGGGTGGGGCGGGAGAGGGAGAGAATCTCAAGCAGACTCTGCTCAGTCTCATGACACTGAGACCATAACCTGAGCTGAAACTCAGAGCTTGACTGAACCATCCAGGCGTGCCCCTAAATGGGCATTTCTTAATTTGTTCTGAATTGTAGTCCATGTCCTTAAAGTTTCTCTCATTAAGTCACTGACATTGGCGGTCAAAGTACACATTTTTATCATGCTAAGAAAGTATCCTAATTTTTGTTTCATTGAAATTTTTAAGATAAGTGGATGTTAAGTTTTTTCAAATTTTTTAGCATCTCAGGAGATAATTGTATGAATTTTATATATCGATTATTGTGAACCATACTAATGGATTATATAATATGAAAACACTCTGTGTGGATAGAATAAGCCCAGATTCAGCCTCAGAGTGCTGGTTGTCTCTGTCGAATATTTTGTCTGAGTTGTTCGCTTCACTGTAAGTAGATTGGAGTGTAGTGTTTCATGATGTTTTCATGCTTTGACATCTTTGTTATATTTGTTTCATAAAAGCAGATTTGTAAATTTTCCTCTCCTTGTGCTTGTAAAACTTTAAATGGCTTGGAATGATTTGGTTTGAAAAGTTTGGAAGAATTTCTTTGTAAAATGTTCTGAGCCTGAGTCTTTGGTTGTATGGTGGGCTTCAGCAATGTGCTTATTTCTTGTGTGGTGATTGGCTTGTGTAAGCTTTCTCTTTGTTCTGGGGTCAATATTAAGTTTTCCTAGAAAATTACCTATTTCCTGTTTTTCTGGTATCATTTTTAAATTATGTATTATTTGTGTATTATCCATTTCATCAAAGTTTTTTCGTTTATTTGCATAGCATTGTATAGTATACTAGTCTGTGTGTGTGTATGTAGAAAATTTCTCTCGGTTTGAAGTTGCTTCCATGTCATATATTTTGCTGAGTATTAGCTAATGGTTTATCATATTTTTTCAAATAGAGCAGCTTTTACAACTTATTTCAGTTTTCCTTTTTTTTTTTTTTTAAAAAGTATTTTGTTATGTGACTCACTTTTTGCTTTTAGCTGTTTATTTCACTCTATTCACTTCAGGAATTTTGTTTTCACATTTCCTGAGTTAGATATTTAATTCATTTGTTTTTATCCTTTTGTTTTTCTTAATATAAGAGCTTAATTTTCTTGAATGATGCTTTTGCTGTATCCCATGGATGTGATATATAGTATTTTCCATTATTTTTGTTTTTTAGGAATTCTGTAATTTTGTTCTCTTTCCCCTTTGAGCTAAGATATAAGTTAGTTTTAATTTTGACATTTTCAAATGGTAATCTTAAAATTATAGATACATTTTGCTACTCTATAAATATTGAATATATAAAGCAAGTAGTGTAAGTTTGTAGGTCACCCAGAGCTTTTGACCCAGGATGAACACCCCTCCCCCACCTTTCTCTCTCTCCTGTCTTTCTCTTTCAGTCTCCTTTCCTCGTGCTCCCTTTGTCACACACAACCTTTGACCTCTAGATGTAACAAATTAAAAGCTCCTTTATCTTCAAGTGAGGGGGGCGGGGGCATCCTTTTTATCATGAGAATCTTGAGTTAGTAATAACGTTTAATGGGAAATTTATTTTTATGAAAATGTGTTTAATAGCTCTTGTACTGCTTATGTCTTTAGGGAAGTAGTTTGGTAAAAGAAAAATGGCATTTACTTTTTTATTAATGTAAGGTATACTTTTCATTAGTTAGCATGAGCAATATTTTAAATATTCTGGTTGGAGAGATGTTTTATTGGATATTTATTTTCCTATTGCTGATTCATAATTTGAAATGGTGTGTGAATGTGTTTTACAGTATATTTGATATTAGAATACAAAATACAAAAAGCCAATCATAAGCTTAAAATACTAATAGAGACAAATATTAGACACTATTCTAAAGTGCAGTTTATTTAAAGTGGAAGTTTATATCAGGAATCATTTTTTCTAGGAACACTGATTAGATATGTAATCAATATAAGGTCTCCTGTTCCCTCTAATTCAAGGGTACCATCTTAGCTTTTTTAAAACAGAATTCTGAAAATGTGCTTTTTGTGAAATGCAGGAAAAGAGAAAGATTCCTGTATTTCCCAATGGATCTGCCCCCAGCTCTAGTGATACTCCTAAAGAGGCCAATCATCATGCTGGGCCTGAGCTACAGAGGACTGGACGGTGGGTATAAATACTGATTCATTGTGGGAGTCTTTTGGGGGGAGTAGGGGTTGATTTGATGAAGGCATAAAAATTCTTTTTTTGGGAAATATATGGAAGTTAATCTTAACACAGTGTTTTTTTCATATTTAAAAAAGTGCATTATTTTGTAAGTGTATGTTGTTAAGGAAAATTATGCATTTTAAAATAATTTTACTAGTATATACTTGGATTTTGTGTATCAGGCTTTAATTTAAAGTGAAAATATATGGATCATACATTAAGAATATCGAGCAGTTACATAGTATATAGGGTAATTTGCATTACCTATAGAGAAGGGTCTTGAAGAAGTTGTGGAGTGCTATTAAAATTCCCCATAGGAAGGTAGAGAATTATGGGAACAGAGAAGAATTGTAACTGATATTGTGTGTGTGCCTAGGCATAAAACTCTCAAATGAGCATTGTATCCTGAGATAATGTAAAATTAGACAGTGAAGCATAATTAAACCATGGTAATGAGCTCTAGAAACCTGGTTAGAAAAACTGTTGAAGATGTTAACATTTGTAATATAGAAATATTGCTGGGTGCAAACATTGTCTTAAAATATTTTGTAGAAGTAGAGAAATGTTAGGTATTTTCCATACTGTAGCAAAGCATGTGAATATTGACTCTGTTATCCACTGGTGGTTGCTGTGAACAGAAGAGATTTTTAATCTTAAATATTTGTTTAGCAAATCAAGTCATTTTATACACACACATTATTAGGGGTATTGATGACATGCCTAAAGAATACTATATAGAAGAAAAATTAACAACTGGCATACTGAAGATAAAATTTAGAGAAACTTAAACTCACATTTTATTCATTCTATTATAGTCTCTGTGACTATCATAGAGAATAAGACTGCCCTGGTGTGAAAGGTGGTGGTCTAATACTAGCTGTTACTGTTATTTCTTCAGACTTCAGACTGAGATAGAATTAGTGACTGAGAAATACCAAGTCAGGCTCCCATTGATCTCATGGTCTCACCAGAGCCTCCTATAAACTATTGATCAGTTATTGATTTGATGAGGCCGTTTCATTTTCTAGGTTATCCTTTTTTACTGCAAGTTGATTTCCCTTGCTGTCAGATTATTTATAGAGTAACTTAACACTTGTCAATGTGTGTTTAGTATTTATTTCAGTATTAACTTTAAAAAAAGGTAGAATGGTAAACCTTGAAACATCAAAAGCATTTTAAAGCATAAGATTAATTTTTTGGTGTATTTTCTACGGAGTGATTGTATGTTTTATGAGTTACAAAACCTTTTTGAATTACTGATTTGTCACTAGCATTTACTGAGTACCTACTATGTCCTAGGCAGTGTTCTAGACACTGGTGATAAAGGCAGTGAACAAGAAAAAGTCCCTACCCTTCACAGAGCTTATATTAGATGTATCCAAGAGTCTGACTAAAAAAAAAAACCAAAAACCCAAAAAAAAGAAAAAACGAACATTGAAATGGTAAGGCTTTGATGTGCAAATACAGATTTTGAACTTCCTAATTAAAGCCTCTTAGTTTTATTAATATGCCCATAAGCTTGAGTACATATTCAGCAAATTAAATGCACTGAAGTAGTTTTTAGGCTTTTCTCCCGGACAAGAAATATTTATGTGATTGAAGTACTAATTTTAAAAGTCATTAAAATTATTTAATTCACTACTGACTGAGTCTAAGCACAACATAGTATATTCATATTAAAGGGTATTTGGGGACTTATGATTTATAATTTCCTTCCTGATATTTCTGACACTTGCCTTTAAGATTTATAATGTAGATAATAATTAGATAGAATTGCTTATGCACATTTTCATGAATGGAGTGTTAGATCTTACTGATTTTTATTGTATATTTTCTTGTACATTTGTGTCTGAAATTACATTTACTCATATAAAATCATTTGCCTGCAGTCTTCTCAATATATAGTCCATAAAATATAGATGTTTATGTGTCTTTTAACTTAATGAGATCTGCCTTTCCTCTATCAGTGGATTAGACTAAATGAGTGTATCTTCTATAATTTATATCATGATTTAAATAGGATATTAATTTTTGTTGACGAAACACTAGGCACCAGCAGTTTTATGTAGCCCATAGTTTTAGTTTGAACTAGCTAGAATCCTCTAGTGTACAGTTTGACGAGTTTCATCTCACCTATTTAGGCTTTTTGGTGGTTTGATACTTGACATCAAAAGGAAAACACCTTTTTTCTTGAGTGACTTCAAGGATGCATTAAGTCTACAGTGCCTGGCCTCGATTCTTTTCCTATACTGTGCCTGTATGTCTCCTGTAATCACTTTTGGAGGGCTGCTTGGAGAAGCTACAGAAGGCAGAATAGTGAGTACAAAGATTGGTAGTGGCCAGGCTCTTAGCTCTTCAGAGGCAAGTGTCTGTATGCATTTGTCTCACTATTCATACTTTCATTTGAAGAGTCTACCCACAGCATGATTAACCTGTCCCAAAGCAGACTTCCCCCAAAGGTAATTGCAATGGAAAACATGGGGGAGCCATTTGAGCAGGAGAAGATGCACAGTTGAGGTAAAAAAAAAAAAAAAAAAAAAAAGGAAAAAAGAAAAAAACGAAAAAGCAAAGAAAAAAAAGTTTATCCTGGCTTGCTGGATGAATGGTTTTATAAATTGAGTAAAAGGCTTGTATTGTCTCTGTTGTGGGGAGTGGGGAAGGGTTGGCGGTGGGAGACAAATTGAACTGATGCTGGGTGGGTCATGGGTGGGGGAATTTATCAACGGGGGCTACTTGATACCCTGTAAGGCAACATAGGATTAGTTAGAGCCATGTGATTAATATTAACTCATCACCCCTGGTGGGTAGGCCCTGACTTGACAACTAGACTTTGGAAGTTGTAGACAAATGGTGGATTTTTAGTGTTGTTTATTTTGCTGTTATTAAATTTGTGTGAAGGTAGATAACATTTTAAGTATAACTGAAAACTGAATCCATATTTTGATATGACTAAAATGAAAGTTTTTATGATTTTTTGTTCTTGGTAATGCTGTATAAGGGATTGTGGGAGGCATGATAACAGAGTATTCAGTGCTTTGTAAAATCTTGAAAGACTTTTTGTTTATATACATTTTAATGACATGTAAATGAGATGATCTGTAATTCTCGAGTGTATTTTATTTAATTGTATTTACTCTTGGGAGGAAATACATTTTTTACAGATAGAAGATTAAAAAAATCGCCAAAAGCTAAGTAATGATAATTATTGAATTAAAATACTTTGTGAGCTGTACATGAGACAAACTTGACAACTGAAATTTCCTTTGAAACTCAATTTATTTTTGATTACTTAGATTCTTTTACCTTATTCTGCAATCATTGTATCAGGGAATCTATTTTTAGTAAGTTGCTTTTATGTGCTGTGCTGTCTCAAACTGTACATGTAACTCTGCTGGTCCTCCTGGAGACGTGTCTTACCTGTTAGCATCATGGAGATGCTGCTGCTTGCTTTTGGGCTGTCCTGTGCTGTCTGCCCTTCTTATCCCACTATTTAATACCACGTGTGTGTGGTAGTGCTTTAAGGCATCGGAGGAACATAGACAGGTGTGAGAAGGATCCTAACCGAAGAGAAAAAGATAAGCTAGTGTCTGCGTAGGTAGTACATCACGGGGTGCTGTGCCACACGTGAGTGAGATCAGGAAGAGCTGTAGCAGCCGAAGGACCAGGAATAGAGAGACATAGCAGTATCACAGAGGAAAGTGATACGGAGATGGTGCATTTGTTTTCAGGTGCTTTATTGGAACCTTAAGTTCCAGAGTTTGTAGAGTGGTAAGGAGGAAAAATAAAGGTTAGGAATAGATGAAGTTAACAAGGGAGAGAATTTATAGTGACTGGAAAGGGAAAAAGTAGGAAGTTACTTTTTGCTTTGTGGACTAGAGGAAGAATGAGAATGAAGAGGAAAATAGCTCCGCAGAGTAGCCGCGGGAACCGGGGGAACGTCAGAACTTCAAAAGAGGATTCAGGATGATGTAATCTTGCAAAAACCAAAATAGAGGCTTTGAGAAAGAGGAATGAGGAGCATGGCGTGGTGAGTGCCATGCAGTGGAGAGGTGTAGTGCGGGGAAGGTACTGGTAGGGCTTCTCATGGGTGCAGTGGAAACTTCTGAATGTGGTGAGGGGAAAGCAGGGTGGTGGGGCTGTGATTTCTTTAGGGAGAGAGACCATTCAGTTTGGGGATGAACATAAAAACAGTTGAGAAATTAGAAAAAGAATAGATCTGGGTGCAGGAACCAGGAAATGTGCCAATAAGGGGTTGGGAGAGGAGTGGCGGAGTGGTGAAGGGAAGGTCTTCATGTGGCAGGTTCTGCCTTTTCAACATGTTGTTGGGAAGGGAAACTAATTTTGTGCCTATTCCCCCCCCACCCCTGTTAGCATTTTTTATTTGCCGTCTCCTTGCTTCTCTTCTGAATTTTTTGCTTTCTATCTCTGGATACTATTTAGACATTTTTTTCTGCTTAAATTCATTCCTAAATTATACATATTCTAATTGAGTTAAGGATTTTATAATGGCTTAGCAGTTAATATGGACACTTTGTTTTGCCAAAGATATGTGAGTTTGATCCTATTTTTATAGTAATAGTTGAGTAATGTTTTTACTGCATACTATTATTTTTGTGATTTTGATTTTGGAAGATGCTGTTATTGCTGACGATGAGATTTACTGCCATTTATTGAGTGCATTCGGTATGGCAGCCTGTAGGCTTGCTAGGTATTTTCACAAACATGGCTTCATTAAGTTCTCTTGGCTATGGTCACTCCTATTTAAAAATGAGAAAGGTTGGGCTTGAAAAGTCTGAGATACGGCTATGGCTTAACGTCTAGTAGTAACAGGTCTCCTGCTCAAATCTGGTTCTGAAGCCCGCTCTTGCCTGCTGCTGTGCTGCCTGCCAGGTCCAGGAGGGGTGTTTCTCACAAGCTTCTTTTCCTTGCCTTTACCAATGATGGGCTTTTCCTCTCTTGATAGTGCCTTCCAGTTGACCTTGATGTTTGTAGATGGTAAACTGCTCTTCTCTTTCTGATCCCGCCCCTCTGTCTAGTGGCATAGCCTGTACCCCTTACTGTCTAATAACCTAATCAGTTAGGAGGTAATATTCACAGTGCTATAGAATCGACATACTAGTTTTGTTTTAAACTTTCCTGAGTCTTTCATTTTCTTATTTTATATTTTTTACCAAGCTTTAATAGTAAGGTACTTCTTCATTTAATGGTTGCTGTGAGTTTTTTAAAGAGATTTTCCATCTGTTTTAGGATAAAAGCATTTTATTTTTGATAATCTGTTGGTTAAGCCCATCATATAAGATTAATTTCTTTAAAATGTGTGGAAAATTGCTCTTTAGAAATCATTTTGAGAACGTTAGCATCACTTGTTAATTTTTTTTTAAAGATTTTATTTATTCATTTGAGACAAAAAGATACAGAGAGAGAGAGAGAGAGCATGAGCAGGGAGAGAGGGAGAGGGAGAAGCAGGCTCCCCACTGAGCCAGGAGCCTGATGTGGGACTCGATCCCAGGCCCCTGGGATCATGACCTGGGCCGAAGGCAGACGCTTAACCATTTGGGCCACCCAGGCACCCCAGCATCACTTGTTAATTTCTGATTTATTTATTTGAAAAAGTTTTTTTGTGCATACCATATGGAGTATTTACTATTTTTTTTTAAGTGAACTATTTGAGACATAACAAAAACATCATCTTTGTACTCCCCACAAGCTTAAGAAATGAAATACTATAGATAGAGTTAAAATCTCTATGTCTCTCTTCCATTTACTCCTCCTTCCTGGCCTCCCACAATGCTGTGTTTTGAATAAAGGTTGATTATAGAAGTTTACTTTTAATATGAAAACAAAGCAATTTTCCCTATGTATTTAAAATGTATTTGTAATTTTCCGTATTTAAAATTTAAATTTGACTTAAAAGTTGTGTCTGCTTTATATTTTTAACTACTTGATTAGTATTTTTATTTTCCAGATGTCTTACATGTATTTTAGTAGGTTAGAGATATGTTTATGATGTATTACTTCTATTCATTTCTTTTTCCTTAAACAGAGTGCAATAGAGTCTCTTTTTGGAGCATCATTAACTGGGATTGCCTATTCGTTGTTTGCTGGGCAACCTCTAACAATATTGGGGAGCACAGGTCCAGTTTTAGTGTTTGAAAAAATTTTATTTAAATTCTGCAGGTACGTAATTGTTATTTACCTATCACATGTGTTTACATATGTGTATAATTATATTGTTTATTAACTTAGTTAAAAGTGCATTATGTATTTAGTAGCTGAAAAGGAAGATCTGATCAATATATATGTATTTTCAGTATTTTGGGGCTACTGTGTGGTTGACCCTACTCTGGTCCCTGCCATCATTCCTACCCCAGTCACCTTGAGTATAAAATCGGTGGACTTGAGTCCTGGTCAACAAATCACTTGGGCAATAAGAATCCTTTGTTCTAGCAAATTGCAACCCACTAAGAAGGTGTTAATCTAATTGTTGATTAGTAGGTATGTTGGTCTTATAAAGCAATTTAAAAAAGAGGTGGATCTTGGAGGTTCAGTCTGACTTTATCAGTCAGGCCTGTTTACCAGAAGGAGCCATAGCTGTCTGTTGAGGTGTCAGTCTCCACTGGCAGGGTTGTTCGCAGTGGGAATCAGAGCATGGTACTGTAGCTGGTAGACTTGGGATTTGACATGGTCAGTACTATTCCTTTTGTGAGACAAATGTAGTTGAATATTTTAGCCTGAAACAACTTGGTCCTATTAAATATTTGATGCATCTATCTCATCTTGTTCTGATTCTTTCCTCACTGAACAAGCTGATTCTGATTACAGTGTGGCATGCTAGCTACATAGACTAAGAGAGAATGCAGTGAAGTTCTGGACCCTGTGGTCTTAAAGTAATTTCTTACGTGACATTGAATTTAAAAAATGAAGTCACTTTCTGCGGTGACACTGGTGGTAGGGATGGCATTGGTGGTGGCAGTGAAGGGGACAGGGGGATGGTTACTATGTTGACATAGAGCTTCTCAGTCTTCAGAGAGTCACATCCAGTTGATCTATAGAATGTACATCTGTCATTTACTCCTCAGAACTGATTTCAGAGTGAGGTCTTTATTTTTGAAATATATATTGCCTGGTAGACTTTCACTGTAAATCTTTTATATAAGTAAAATATAACCATTATATTCTGTTATCTTCAGTTACAGCAGAAACATACAGAGTGCTTTCTTTAGTCATTATTGTTATCCTGTAATTTGCTCTTTTTAGGAATCTTATGTTTTTATACTCTTTTTATTGCCTGTTATGAAATTTTAACTAAAGATATACATTGCCATGTGTGTATATTTATCATGTCCACGTTTTTTCCCTAAACAGAGATTATCAGCTTTCCTATCTGTCTTTAAGAACCAGTATTGGTCTGTGGACTGCTTTCTTGTGCATTGTTTTGGTTGCAACAGATGCGAGCAGCCTTGTGTGTTATATTACTCGATTCACAGAGGAGGCTTTTGCGGCTCTAATTTGCATCATATTCATCTACGAGGCTTTGGAGAAGCTCTTTCATTTAGGAGAAATATATGCGTTTAATATGCACAACAATTTAGATGAACTGACCCACTACTCGTAAGTTTTTCTGTTTTCCCCAGTAGTAAAATGTATTTTTGCAGAGATGTCTGAGCCAAAAAAATGAATTTTTTTTTGCATTGTGATGCTCATTGTATATCTTGCTGTAACTACCCAGCTAGCCGTATGGAGGTTGACTTATTTGTTACAGATGAGATTTTACCAGAGCACTCAGTGAACATAAATACAGTTGAACAAATTCAGTCATTTTTATTCCCTGAAACAGCTTATTCAAGTGTATGTATTTTTGGTCTTCTGTTTGAATCAATTTAAATTCAATTGTTTGGTAACTAACCACCATCTATTTGAATCAGACAATTATATTAGATCTTGTATTCTTTAGCCAAATCCTGAATGTAGGATGTAATGTTTCTTATATTTTTCTTTTTCTTTATATATGTGTGTATATAACTGGGATTGCCTATATATACATACATACACTTAAGATTTTATTTATTTATTTGAGAGAGAGAGAGCAAGAGAGAGCACAAGCTGGAAGGAGAGGGAGAAACAGACTCCCTGCTGAGCAGGGAGCCCGATGCGCCAGGGCTCGATCCCAGGACCCTGGGATCATGACCTGAGCCGAAGGCAGATGCTTAACCAACTGAGCCTCCCAGGTGCTCCTATTTCTTACGTTTTTCATGTTTTGCACTTTCATTAACATTTTTGAAGTCTGATAATTTTTATTTGAAATTTTTAAAATATAATTTCAGTACACTCATATGCTATTTGGTGCAGTATTTTCTTTGTGATAAGAAAATCATGAATTGAAAAAGACTCTAGAATAAAATAAGATTTGAAAAGTAATTATAATAGTTAAGAAGGTTGGCAAATATATTCAATAAAGTCAAATAGGTTATTAAAAATAAATGTATCTAGGTAGATAGAGGCCTGTATTTGCTGTCTTGAGCAGTCATGCTTGGTGTAAATGTGATCCTGCATTTGATCGACGTACATGGAGAAAGTGGTTACCAACAAACAAGGGTACAGTTCCCTCCTTCTGCCTACCCAAACCCCAAATCCCTGTGCTCTCTTCCTTCCCTCCATTCCTTTGCATACTCAACTTTGATGGACAGAGTAGGGAGGGATATGAAAATTTCTATGAGACATTGACCTATTTGAGGAGACTAGAGACACTCTGATGCCAATTCTGTTTTGTGCTATCTTCTTTGCTCTTAAACTAGTTAATTTTTTAACTGTTATTCTTGGTTTTTGTCTCTTTCCCTACTCCTTTGACCTTTATGAAGCATGGCTTTTATAGCTGGTGTGCCAATCAGAACAGCGTGGTTAACTGAGTAATTACATGTGATCATGATTCGTTCAGCTGACATCCTGTGAGCATTTGCAGGCACTGTGTTAGTGGTGTTGCATAATTCATATCATGTGTGACTTAATTATTCGTATCATAGCCCCTTTTGTGTATGAAGAAACTGAGCCTCATGGAGGTTAAAACCTGCCTTGGGTCAAACAGCTAGTAAGTGATAGAGTGTGGAATGAATCCAAAGTCCATCCCCTTGCCTGTTCTCAAAACAGCTCATAATCTAATTGGAAATATTCCTATGTGTTTCTTCTTTTTATTTTTTATTTTTTTATTATTTTTCTTTTTATTTTTTAAATTCACATTTAGAGATTTCTTTGTGTATGCTTCTAGCTTTTCTTTAGGTGAGCTAGTTCTGGATATAAACTGAACCCTCTGATCTCCTTAATGACCTTCCTAGTCCTGTCCTGATGAAAAACCATGTTTCATTTATTTCTTTAGGATGAATCTTAAGATCAGCAAAGGATGAGCATGAGTAGGTAGGGCTCGTCAGAGTACGAAGCATTAGTAGGAGTATTGCTTTCTTGGGGAATCTGTTTTGTGTATGTGTGGGTGGGGAGGCAAAGAGCAGCTCCCCTGGGGGTTAAGTAGGTAAGATTTAGTGGAGAGTAACCTTGCTAAACATGGTGGTATCTTGTCATATTTTTAAAGGGAATAGTATCCCCCCCCAAGGGATATATCTAACAGGTTTCATTAAGATATTCTGTAAAATACCATTCTATTGATATTTATTAGTTATGTTTTATTTACATAAGCCAAATCTTGTTCCATTCCATTGTTTCTGATGTGTTTTCACTTTCTAGTCTCCATGCATTGCGGCATGGGAAAAAGTTTAATTAAAAGCTACCACAGGGGCGCCTGGGTGGGCTCAGTCTGTTAAGCATCTGTCTTCAGCTCAGGTCCTGATCTCACAGTCCTGGATCGAACCCCATGTCTGGGTTCCCTGCTCGGCGGGGAGTCTGCTTCTTCCTCTCTTCTTGCGCCTCCCCCAGCACATGCTCTCTCTCTCTCTCTCTCTCTCTCTCTCAGATAAATAAATAAGATCTAACAACAACAAAAAAAACTACCACACTGTGTGATCGATTTAATAAAACGTAAACATGAAATGCAGGACCCTTAAAATTTTATCCTTTTCTCGTTTCTCAGATGTGTATGTGTTGAACCTCCTAACCCTAGCAATGAAACTCTAAAAATATGGAAGGAAAAGAATTTAACAGCAGATGATATTTTCTGGGGGAATCTCACTGTTTCTGTGAGTACATGATGAAATAAAGGATTTTGCAAATATTAACCTAGTTCTTTAGCTTTTTATGAGTAGACCTATGATGTATTTTCAGAGTGTAGTGTTGTGTTGAGCAGACAGGAGTTACCACGTGTTTATGTATCATGTAGTAAAAAGTGTAGGCTGAAAAGAATGAACCTGGTAAGGGGGATAAAAATGGACTAAATGTGACTTCCAAGATTTAATTATTAAAAAGTGTGAATATACTTCTGGTTTCTAATTCCATGTAGGTTGATAAGTTCAAAGGAAGTGTCTGCTAGGACTCTGGTTGCATATACTGGAGTTGACAGAACAGCCAACATCTATTTGTCCTGCTCTCCGTGTATCTGTTTATCTGCTCCATGAACATAAGATCATGAGTGCTTTCCTAATGTCCTCGATGTCAAACTGAACTCTAACTGTGGTCTAGTAGTCTACTCTGTAGTCTTGTCTGTAGAGACTACTGTAACTTAAGCACCTAAGAAAGGAAACAGGACAAAAACACATAATGAGCACCTACTGTATACTGAGTACTATCACATATTCTTGTATTCTGTTGGGAAATGTTGTCCTGGCCCTAGAATATCTGTTTAGGGCAACTCCCAGATTGGGCTTTGGGATTAAGACATAAAGTGATTCTGGCAATATCAGTTAAAACCTAGATCTCTTCAGCTTCTCTGGTGCTTTTTATATCATATAAGCAATTGCAAGGCATTGTTTTCTCACTAAAGATAATAGTTATATTATTGGAAGAGTATCATATAATTGGAAGGGTATCGATATATCATGGGAAGGGTACCATCTGCAGTTTTATCTCACTGATAATTTAAGTCTGTATGGTCCAGTACAGTAGCCATTGGCCACATGTGTCTATTTAAATTTAAGTTAAATACAATTAATTAAAAGTTCAGTTCTCAGTTGCATTAGCCATGTTTCAAGAGCTCAGCCAGTTCGTCTGGCTGCTACATTGGACTGTGGAGATATAGAAATTTCCATCAGCACAGAAAGTTCTGTTGGACACTGCTGATTTAAAGCATATTTATATATCAGTAATCAACTTAGATTAATGCTTGACTGTTTTATATTTAAAAAGTCAATTTTGCTATGAAAGAGGTAGAGTTAATAGAGGTGCTCAAATGAAAGTGATCTGTTAAAAAAACCTCATTTCAAGTTGAATAGGAGGTCTTGATATTATAGATACAGTTCTTTTGTGTGTGTTTTCTTGATATTCAAAAGGCCCAATGTTTTTGTTTTTGTTTTTTAAAGTTAAACAGCTTTTATTTTTGTGATCCATGTTGTAAATTTGTACCTTTACTAATCTCAGCAGTTAGAAATTGAGAATAATGGAACCTTTGACTATTTTTCTCTTGGTAAATCTGAGTTGTGTTTGTTAAAATGAGTCTCTTTAGAATTAAGTAAGAGAAAAATGATATTAGTGGCATGTATCATTGTTAATCTCTGGTTGCCTTTCAGTATTTTTTCCCCAAAAGGAAAATTAGGTCAATAGATTTCTATAATTGCATTATGCCATATAATTGATTACGATTTTTTTTTTTTAAATAGAACACTATTTGAATGGTTGCTTTACTGCTTTTAATCCCATGGTTTTGAGTTAAGTCAGAAAAGCCAACCAGTTTTTATTCCTGATTTGAATTTAGCACTATACCATTTTTTATTCAGCATTGTAAATAAACGCAGTAGTAATTTTCTGTCAGTTGCTTTTGTTTTAAGCGACTTGTTTAGAAGTAAAGGAAAGATAGTAAAATTGTGGACCAGCAAGAATGCATACAAAATATTTGGGAATTGCTATTCACTCTGAAGCATTCACTAAAGGGACTATGGAATTAAAAGGAAAGGACTGTGTGGTGTAACTTGGCAAAATACTGTATTTCAGTTCAGTGACTTAAGATACACATATTTTTCAAACTGTAACATCTCTGAACTCAGGATATGTTTACAGTTGATGGATGATATGTTAAAGTTGACTTGGCAGTGTTTTCTCTTTCTGAGTGAAATACAAAATAATGGCATGTCTTCAATCACTAGCATCTTTGAGTCAGTGGAATTCATTGGTAATTTATTAGATACCCGAGAATCTTCTTCATTCTCTCCTTTTTCTATTTTTTTTCTCCTTTTTTCCCCAGGAATGTAAAGCCTTTCATGGTGTATTTGTAGGATCAGCTTGTAGTCTTCATGGACCTTATATTCCAGATGTGCTGTTTTGGTGTGTCATCTTATTTTTCACAACATTTTTTCTGTCTTCATTCCTCAAGCAATTTAAGACCAAGCGGTATTTTCCTACCAAGGTAACTGGGGTGTGATTTTGGAGTCCTGATAATATTCATGTTTTTAGTTTTTGTTACCTTGGCTTATTTCAGAACAGTAATACATTGTTTGGGGTTAATAGTTTATATCAAATAGTTGTAAAGAACTTACTTATAGTGAAAAATGTATATTACATTTCTGAACTAATACTAAGAAGATAATGGTACCATGAGGAATGGGATGGTGGTATGTTAGTTGTGAAATGTGTTTCTTTTTAGAAACCTTACACTTTCTAGTGCCATATTTTAATCTGACAGATGAGCATTATATGGAAAGGACACCTAGTTTTTCTGTGTTTATTTTAACATAATCCCTTTAATATAGGTGCGATCGACAATCAGTGACTTTGCTGTATTTCTCACAATAGTAATAATGGTTGCAATTGACTACCTTGTAGGAGTTCCATCTCCTAAACTTCACGTTCCTGAAAAATTTGAGGTAAGGATTAAAATATTTGGGTTATCTGTTACTTGGGAATACCAAACTATTTTAAAATTAGACAACGTTATAGGAACATATACATATTTTTTCTGACATACATAAAAGATGACAAGATGTGAAGAGACAAGTGAACCTATTTAGGAAGTAAGCAAGAAGGTATCAGAGTTAGTCTCATCAAGGAGAATGAATGAAAATACTCATGGTAAGTACTTGGGAGTCATTTAAAAAATTTGACCCTGCTGTTGGAGCTGGAGTTCATGATGTATTTTCCAGGCAAAAGAAACATTCTTTATTCCTTTATAAGGAAGTGACTCAAACTTAAATTTAAAATTGTAACAAGGAGATCCTAGTTAAATTTCTAGTAGGGTGGTGTATCTGACAGTAAATGGAATGCTCTATGTCTCATTTTGCAGCAGAATCAGGAGAGAATCAAATATATTCTTCCACAAGAAAAATGATACTTTTCTGACCATCCAGGAGCTCTTTGCATTCAAGAATTGTTTTCCCTTTTAAGTAGGAATTGGTAGCTTTTGAATAGTTTCTGGAATTTCCTATATTTGAGTATTTGTGTCACTGGTTATGTTTATCTTTATAGCAAATTATATGACTTCTTTTAAAAACAGAAGGTTTAAAGGGGATTAGAAATAAGGAATAAAATGAATATAATTTTAGTCTGTTTTATTTCTCACGGGAAAAAATTATTTTTAAAACCAGTAGTCTCCAAAGTAGAGTGCATGGGTGGAAAATGATCCACTAAAATTATATAGAAGGTCTACTTATATTTTTATTTAAAAATAAGAAAAATTTAGCTTTATACTTACTATATGAATTTTACTATGGAAAACCATTAGTAACCTAACATATAAATGCGTATAGAGCCATTGAGTTTACTCAATTTTATTAAAAACATTTTTTTATTGTTTTGCTGCTGGAAGTATATAATAAAATTTGGATACCTTTGTTTAAAAGCATAGATATTGAGCCACTAAAGATTATTGGCCATTAAAAGATGACTATATGAAAGTCTTTTTTTTTTTAACAAGTCTTTTACCAAATGAAACTATTAAGTTAATATTGGTTCAAAATATTGATGTAATTTCCCTTAATCCTGGGCCCAGTTCCTTATTTTCATCCCTAAATATATTTTTGTTATTCATTTATTGATCTAGCTTTCAAGTAGCAAACCGATTTCAAGGGGCATAAGATATATTTGGGGAAGTAAACCAAGGAACACTTAAGAACTTGTGCAGTGTATAGATAAAATATTTTTATTCATGTACAGTTTTGAATATCAAGCAGCTTAGTGTGTATTGGTGTGGGAAAATTGGAATACTGCATTTGAAAATATTAAATGTTCCTTTTGTATTGACAAATGTTTTTGTGAAGAAAAAACAGGCTTACAGTGAAGTTTAGGTCATGAAAACATGTTTAGATTTCAATATATCCAGTGCCCTCCCAAGAATATTAAACTCCTAGGATCTTTTAAAATTTTTTGTTATAAAACAAATTTTACGTTACAGCATTGGAATGTATTTGTGTCTGATAAAGTGCCAGATATTTGTCAGTAGATGCTTTGGAAAAATAGGTCCTGAGGCCCCAGTTCTGAGGTAGTACTGAACCTGCCAAGATAACTAGTCTGTAGAATCTTCAAAGCAGTTTAGTTTAGGAGTTGATCTAGTAGGTAGATTGACCTCACTTTATTTGAAGTAGGTTAGGAGCATGTTGAAATGACACTCTGCTTCACTTACCTATTTGTCTATAACAAACCTCCCCAAACATAAAGTCTGTAAAACAGCAACCCCTTATCTGTTCATAAATCGGTGGCAATTGGTACTAAGCTGGTTTGGGATCTTTGATGTGGCTGCGGTCATCCATTGCTTTGATGGGGGCAATATGTCTTCATTCCCATGTCTGGGAACTCAGATCAGATGGCTGAAGCAGCTGAGGTAACTGGCTCCCTTCTCTCTTCTCATCCTCAAGAAGGCTTATCCAGGCTTACTCAACAGCTTAATCTCAGGGTTCCAGGAAGGTTAGAGAAGCTGCAAGTTCCCTTGAGATCAAGACTCAGAAGTCGCACAGTGTCACTTTGGCTTTATTTTGTTGGCTGAAGTAAACCATAAGGACATCTAGGTCCAAGGGGAGGAAATGGATTCCACCTCTAGTTGGAAAGATTGACTTCATGGCCAAGGGACCTGCGTCGAGGGATGGGAAGCATTCTTGTGCATATAATTCACCATCCATTCCAAGATTTAATCTAGTTTTTTCTAATCCCTTGGAATTTCTTGGAATAGACACAGCCTATGTTGCGAAAGTTTGGTGCAGTAGGAAGAAACTTCTTTCTTTTTATCTTTAATTTTTTAACAGCCTACTGATCCAAGTAGGGGCTGGATCATAAGCCCATTGGGAGAAAATCCTTGGTGGACTTTATTAATAGCTGCTATTCCAGCTCTGCTTTGTACTATTCTCATCTTTATGGATCAACAAATTACAGCTGTAATCATAAACAGAAAGGAGCACAAATTGAAGGTAATTTTAAAATTTTGTGTCAGGTTTTGTAATTTCTTTGAGTTTGAGGTATTTTCATAATGACTGGAACATTAAAAGATGTGAGATCAAAATTAATTTCTTCTCTGTTTCTAAAATAATACAGAATTTTAACCTAAAAGAACAGTTTAGACTTATAAATATTCATGTTCTTTTCACTTTTCAGAAAGGAGCTGGCTATCACCTTGATTTGCTCATGGTTGGTGTTATGTTGGGAGTTTGCTCTATCATGGGACTTCCATGGTTTGTGGCTGCAACAGTGTTGTCAATAAGTCATGTCAACAGCTTGAAAGTTGAATCTGAATGTTCTGCTCCAGGGGAACAACCCAAGTTTTTGGGAATTCGTGAACAGCGAGTTACAGGGCTAATGATTTTTATTCTAATGGGCCTGTCTGTGTTCATGACTTCAGTACTAAAGGTAAAATCTCTTTATTGCAGTATTTTAAAATCTTTTTTGTCATAAAATTATACTTGGTTGTATGAAAATGAAACATGAAAATATCTAAAATTAGTTTCATTTCCTGAAATTTACTTGGAAAATAATATTCTGGTATATGGTGTTTAGTATGGGAGGCATTTCAGTGTTAGATGTGTCCATCTTAGAAATACTGTAAAAGGATAGTAGTAAAGACTATAGAGTTTTGGAAGGAGTTAATCCATGGCTTAGTTATGATCTAAAAGAGGAATATACCCAGAGGATTTTATAGGAATCTTAGAGGAAGTAATAGTGAAATATGTCTGACATAGTTATTTGACCAAAATGTGAAATTAATTGCTATTAATTAAATAAATGTATTCTTTCTGATCAACTAAATGAATTAAAGGTAGTAGCGCTCATTAGAAAACAAAAACGGGGTGCCTGGGTGGCTCAGTCGTTAAGTGTCTGTCTTTGGCTCAGGTCATGGTCCCAGGGTCCTGGGATCGAGCCCCACATCGGGCTCCCTGCTCGGCGGGAAGCATGCTTCTCCCTCTCCCACTTCCCTGCTTGTGTTCCCTCTCTCACTATGTCTCTGTCTGTCAAATAAATAAGTAATCTCTTAAAAAAAAAAAAAGCTAATATAAATGAAGCATGCAAGAAATTAAACTTTATGTTAAATATCTTTAAGTTACATCTGGTTTTTACTATACATATCCTAATGAATCTAGTGATTAAAAAATATAATAATAGCAAATGTAGCAAAGTATCTAATCTGAAATTTTCTTTTCATTGTGGAAGAGCTCAACTCCATATTTTCCCTTGGTGGTTTAGTTATTGCAAAGAAAACTATTAAGTAAAGAGTTGTGTACATTTATAAATTGGAGGAAAAACTTGGAGTGTGTATGTATGTTATTGTATTAACTAAAAAAGTTAAATACTAGAGTTCTTTGGCCTTCATCTTATGAACTTTCTAGCAACTGACTGATTCACCAGATATTTGTTGAGTACTTACTCTGCTGTTAAGACTGAGGAAATAATAATAAATAGGATATATTATTGTCTGCTTCTCAGAACTTGGCAGTGTAGCTGGTGAAACAGGTAGGTAAAGGGATGTTCACTGCATTGTGGTGAGTGTATTGTTAGAAGTACTTGACAAGAGAGGAGAGAGATTTGGTGCACTCTTACGGGAATATTGTCCCTTACTAAGGAAGGTTGCCTTTAAAATTTTTTAAGTATTGACTGTATATAGGCAGAAAAATTCAAATAGAACATCAAGAAAGCCCTAAGATGAAAAGTTAGTCTCCTTATTTTCCTTTACTTTCCAAAAACAACTCTCCAGAGGTAAACTCTTTAACTTCTTTGTTTTTTTAAGTTGTATTGGTGGTTGCAGCCATTATAGTTTTATATATTTTTATAATTTTATTTTTTGCTTTATTATTTTTACACTGAGTCTCTTTACCAGACAGTGATTCTCAAAGTTTAGCCTAAGGATGACCTCTGGGAGTCCACAAAAGCAAAAGTATTTGGGGAGCATGTCCTCAGTATACCTTTGAGGAACATAAAGGGGTCCTGAGACTAAATACCTTGGGAGTGTGTCATGTAAGGTCGGATGTTTTATGAGGATTTAGCACACTTAAGTGGCCACCAGCCAGTCTTTTTTTCCATCACTTGCCTTTGGTTGACTGTGTTTTTAGTTTTATTGTAATGGTTACCAACATTTGCATTTTGTGCTATAATTAGAATTAAACTGTCCATGCTTTTTCTGTAAGTTAAATTATAAAAATGTAAACCCTCTGGGAACACATAAGCAGTATTATGATGGTACACATGTGTTCACTGAGGACTAAGCAGTCTGATCTGCCTGAGTGGAGGCAGAAATATACCCTATTTCCCTAAGCTCCTATTGCTGCCTGAAGAGTAACTGCCCAAGCCTTAGGCCCCAGTAAGTTTTCTTAGCACCTATTACCTTCCCTTACTTTAAAAAAAGAATTGCATATGCTATTTCCCCTTTTTCTTACATTTTTTTTTTTTTTTTGCATTGCTAAAGGAATTCCTAGAGTAATTTTTTCATATGTGGTGCCATGGGTGGTAAACCTTCAGAGTTCTTTCATGTTTCAAATTATTCTCACGTGTGACTGATTGATAGACGTACGTTTCAGTGTTCAAATTATTTTTCTTTGAGTCTTAAAGTCATTGTTTCCTATAGACCAGTGGTCCGAATAAAATGTCTGATACCTATTTGGTTTTTCTAATTTCAGAGGCATTTTCTTCCTTTCTAGAAGCTACCAAAACTTCCTTTTTACTCCTGGTGTTGTGCAGTTTCACTGGGCTGTTCAGGTGGATGGATGGATAGGAACTTGGGTTCACCCTGCCGCGCTCGCTGTGGGCCATTGTTCTCTGCAAACGTGTGCCTTTGATTATGGGAGTGTTCGGCCAGTGTTTAATTTCTCTTCTCTCTGTTAGATAGTTCTTCAACTTCAGGTAGACAGATATTTTACCTTCTGGAAATGTTCTCGCGTTTCTATCCTGTGCCCTCACTCTTAATGAAAATTTCCTGTTTTTCTTAGATTGATCTCTTTAGTCTCATCAAAATCATTATTACAAAATTAATTATTTTGATAATTATATCTTTAAATTTCTAGAGGCTTTTTTCATTCTGATTATTTTTCCTAGCATTCTGAAGTTGCTTTATGGATAAAATATTCTCCTGAAATTTCATGAGGATACTTAATTAGATTTTTAACTTGTTTTCTTCTCTTCCTGTAGTACTCTTTCCTCCTAGGTTTCTTAGGAAGGACATACTCATTTGTTCAGTAGAGCGTGAATGTGGTTTTCTTCTGTAGCTGTTAGGTCTTTTTTCTTTGCAGTTCTCTTTCTTGGTGGTGAGAGTGCTGCTTGTGGTTTTTGAGTAGGTGGATGGAGCCTGCTAATGGCTTTCCTGTTGGGTGCCTAGGCATGGTAGGTAGGCAGTTGGGATCCCTCTACCTGCCAAAGTAATAAGGACTTTCTTTGGGAGTGGAGTTCAATTATTATATCAGTAAATGGTACTGTTGTATAGTAGTTACTATATGGTAGTGATAACAATAATAATGACTAATGCTTTTTAAAATTTTTTATTGTTTTTATTTTAATTCCTGGCTAAAGCTTTTGATTGATAGGCAGGCACCATGTGCTTTTCTGAGTATTTTAGTATTTGAGATCCTTTAATCTTCATGCAATCTGTTACAGAAATTATGGCATAGAGAGGTTAAGGCTCAAGAAGAGGTTAACTTCCATTTTAAACCAAGCAGTCTGATTGTAGTACTCACATTCTTAACCACTGAACATTCTCCCGTTTCAGGAAGAAACATGTAGGAGATAGACAGTTTTTCAAGGAGGCTCTTGTTTACTAGCCTTTTTCTTATTTATAGAAAAGTTAGATCTCATCACTGAAAGATCTTTTAATTATGTCTCCATAGGTACTCACTATGTTTTTGTGTATTTTATTGCTATGAAATTGTTTTAGTAGCATGGGTTCTAACTGTGGTCCTTTTACTTACAGTTTATTCCAATGCCTGTCCTGTATGGTGTTTTCCTTTATATGGGAGTTTCCTCATTAAAAGGAATCCAGGCAAGTCTTAAGTAGTTAATGATTTTGTAGAAAAACTTAAAACATATTTTAAAATTGCAAAGATTGTTTTTATGATGGTAGTGATGTATTCTCAATTCTGATACTCTGGGAGGCAGGTTAGCTGATGACTTCAAATCCACATTTTCCAAGTGATTATTGCTTATTACACATTTTTCCCTCAGTGAGCTCATGAAGGAGATCAGGAGATCATCCTTACCTATTTTTAGTATGAAGCCAATGATTCTGTAACTATTGATAAAGACTAGTATAGTAAGAAGGGGACATGTTGAAGACTGGAATGGTTAATACTTGCCATTTGTGTGGTACAATACAGTTTATAATGCCTAGTACACAAATTATTTTCTGTGATTCTCAAAACATTGTTAAACAGCAGTCAAGGAAGAAATATTAATTTTGTCACCTGGGAAACAGAAATAGAGGGACTTACGGACGGTTCTTAACCAAGTAAGCAATGGAGCCAGGGTTAGAACCCAGTGATTTCCCTACTCTGTTTGTGTTGTTGATAATAATTCCTGGAAAACAACATGATAAAATTTACTAAGTTCTTCATGTAAAACATGGGGCTCCGAAAGCACTGTTAGTACCACGTGGCCACCTCCTGTCAGGGAAAGCTGACAGCTGGTGCTGACAAGGCTTCTCAGAGACAGCATCTTTATTTTTTTCAGTAGTCCTGGATCTCCCCTCCACTGGTCAAGGAGTGATCTCGTTAACTCACTTGATTTTCTTTTTTTAACTTTTTCTTTTACAACTTTCGTTTACAATTTTGTGAGATCTTACTCCTGGTTTATAAATGAAGGAACTAAAGTTCAAAAAGACCAAGGAATTTGCTCATCGTTTCCTTTTCATTGGGTGAAAGTTTAGTAATTGTTACTTCAGGCTATTTTATAGAATTGATAATGTTAAAGTTGGAAAGAACCTAGGAAATTGTGGCTCTCTTATTATACATATTACAAAACAAGCTCAAAGAAAGTAAATGCCTTGTGCAGTTGATTATAGCAGATAAATTTATTTACATATTTTAATCCTGCAAATTAAGACATTCTCATCTGATTAAATTAATTGCATTCAATTAGAATGATTGCCTTGGTTTTTGCTCCTCTCCTTGGGTCCAGATGTTCTGTATTGAAATATTCTGTACTATCAGAACATATCAAGGAAGTAAGAGTTTAAATCACAAAACGCTAAGGTTGTATATAATTTCCTAAGTAGCAGAAATGATACTTTTGTTGAAAACTTCTTCTTGCTTTGTTTTCCATTCAATACATAGTTTTTTGACCGTATAAAATTATTTGGAATGCCTGCTAAGCATCAGCCCGATCTGATATACCTTCGTTACGTGCCTCTGTGGAAGGTCCATATTTTCACAGTCATTCAGCTCACTTGTCTGGTTCTTTTGTGGGTGATAAAAGCTTCAGCTGCTGCAGTAGTTTTTCCCATGATGGTAAGGCTTTTTTTTTTTTTTTTTTAAACTTTTTTAAACTTTGTCACTAGTTAATAACACTCCTGTGTGTTTCAATAGTATGTTACTAATGTGTATCTTAGTACTATGTATTGGTAATATTTATATTTAAGAAAGGGAATAGCCCATTTTAAGCACCTTAGGTGTTTTGAAATATGAATTGGCCCTTTCATAGCTCTTAAACCAGTCACTTTAGAAACTGAATTCGCTTTTTATTTTCTACATTTTTGTTTGTTTTTTAGTCCTTGGGCTATAGAATGCTGTTTTGTATTTTTAAACAACTTTAGAGTTTAGGACATTTATGGGACAAAGGTGATAACCAGATGTAAAAAAGCAAAGCAACTGGAACAGCTTAGTTCTTTAATAGAATGTTTCAATACATCTTTCTCAGAAATTAACAGATCTAGAAGTTAAAAAATAATAAAGATTTTAGATGATATTAATAAGACAATATGGTTCACTGAATTACCACAGAATATTGCATTTTGCAAACAGAATATTCATCCTTTTGTAAATTCCATGTAAACATTGGCTATGTACTTGGCCACAAAGAAGATATTAAAAATTGAAAAGCTATAAAAATTATGCAGGTAACTACATTTCCTGATCACAAATAAATTAAGTTACAGATGAATAATGAAAAGCACTAAAAAAACTAAAGTATTTAGACATTAAATGCTGAAATAATCCCTGGGTTGAAAACTGAGTTAAAAAAAACATTGTAGGTATTGCAGCAGAGAATTTTTAACCAAGTCAGTGAGAGATACCTAAAGCTCATAAGGAAAATGTATACCCTTCATTACATATATTATTCAAGAAGACTTAAAAAAGTACTACCAAATTTTTTATTTGTAAAAATCAATAGTGAATAAACTCCTTCCAAGCTTGAGTAAAGAAGAAAAGAGAGCAAAATATACAAGATTAAGAAAGAGAAGAAATATGTAATCACAGCTGTGAAAGAGATTTGAGGGGCTTTAGGAAAATACTACATGAATCTATAGGAATATTGTACATCTAGAGTAGAGGTTGACCAACTTTATTTCTGTAAAGTGTCAAATAGTCAATATTTTCAGCTTTGTCACAAGATATATAGGCACTTCTATAACAGGAGAGAAATTTCCATAATTTCTTATTGGTGAAATCTAAAAAGTAATTTTACAGTTTTTTAAAATGAAAGACTACTCCGGTTTCGTCTTGGGGAGACAAACCATGAGAGAATCTTAATCTTAGGAAACAAACTGAGGGTTGCTGGAGTGGAGGGGGGTGGGAGGGATGGGGTGGCTGCGTGATGGACATTGGGGAGGGTATGTGCTATGATGAGCACTGTGAATTGTACAAGACTGATGAATTTTTAACCAAGTCTTTCACAGCTGTGATTACATATTTTTTCTCTTTCTTAATCTTGTATATTTTGCTCTTTTCTTCTTTACTCAAGCTTGGAAGGAGTTTATTCACTATTGGTTTTTACAAATAAAAAATTTGGTTGCACTTTTTTAAGTCTTCTTGAATAATATATGTAATGAAGGGTATACATTTTCCTTATGAGCTTTAGGTGTCTCTCACAGACCTGTACCCCTGAAACAAATGTATTAATACATTATGTTAATAAAAAAATTAAAATAAAATGAAAGACTACTAATGAGAAGAATGGAATTCTTTTTCATTTAGGATAATATTTCACTTGGCTGAGGCTGAGGTTTAAAGTTAGTGTTCCCTGTCAAATCAATTCCAAATGTGCATCTTTAAAACCTATTTTAGGTCACAGGCCATACAAAACAGATAGGGCCAGATTTAATCCAAGGGCTGTGGTTTTCCTGCCACTGATTTAGAGGAGATGAATTATTTCCATTCTATACACGCATTTCTGAGAATTAACCCAAAGAGAAATATAAAATCTATGGATATGTATAACTCAGTTGCGTACAAGAGACTGGAAAAATGGCCAAAGATCTGCCCTTGGATCACAGGCCCAGCTGAGTTTTAAGAACATTTAATTCTAGTACTTCTTGAATTATTCTAGACCAAAGGAAAAGATGGAAATGTCTGCATTTTTTCTCATGAAACACTAGCAAGATCTTAATACCAAAGCCTAATAAAGTTGTACAAAAGAACGATGGTGACTTCTCACTAATATAAGTGCAAAAAATCTTAAGATATTAACAAATAAATTTACAGTGTTTCTACAAGTAATATATCATGATTAAATAGACTGTGATACTTTAGCAGCAAGTAAGAATTACCAACATAAAGACAGAAAGACTTATAAAATTGCAGTCTTTGTGAATAAAAATTTGTAACTGAGTTCTAATATAGGGAAGTACACTATTACTGTTGTTAATTTGATATGAAGGTTCTAACTGTGATATAAGAATAATACAATATTTGTTATAAGGAAGAGATAACATTATTTGTAGATAATGTGATTGTTTGCCTATTAACTCAAATGACTCAAATGAAAAAAGACTAAAAGTCCCTAATAGAATTAGTAAGAATGCTGTTAGAGTGGGTGGTTACAAGAAAACTCATTGGCTTACCAAAAGAAATTTATTATAATGATAGCTTTGGATGCTAGAATTTTGAAATCAGGGTGTGGATGGGGCCATGCTCCCTCTGTACTATGTAAGGGAACCCTTTTTTGCCTCTTCCTAGCTTCTGGTGGTTTGCTGAAAGTCTGGCATTGTGTTGCAACTGTATAACTCCAAACTGCCATCTTATGTAGTTTTCTGTGTATCACTGTGTCTTTATATGACCATTTTATAAGGATACTGGACATACTGTTTTAGGAACCCACCCTACTCCAGTATGACCTCATCTTAATTTTATCTCCAACAACCCTATTTCCAAATAAAGCCATATTCTGAGGTACTGGGGGTTAGGATTTCAATGTATCCTTTCATGGGGATACAATTCAATCCATAATAATGTTGAAGTACATAAAATTAAGACCTGAACAAAGAGGAATGTATATCATGTTCTTTGTTTTGCATACTTAGTAATGTAAAGATGTCACTTCCAAGTATGAATTTTATGAGTTTTGTTTGCGTGTGTGTTTGTGTGTATTTGGGGAGGTTGTTGTCAGTGTGAACCGGATAATTTTAAAGCTTATAGAGAAAAATAAATGCCAGAGTCATAAACAACATGGATGGTAGAAATGTTCTGTATCTTGTTTGGATGTGGGTTCCATGAATATGTATGTTTGTCAAAAGGGTCAAACTGTATATATGATATTTTTCTATTTTACTGTATGTAAATTGCATATTAATGAAAAAAATAAGGATATAATAAATACCAGAGGAATAACAAAACAAAGCTAATTAAGAATTCCTGGTTGGGTCTGGGGTGAGGGACTTGATTGTTCCTGTGCTGATACCATGCTGTTGTGATAACTAAATATTTAAAAATTGCTGTCAAATCAGTGCAGCTAACACAGTATGGAATTGGCATGGGAACAGACAAAAATCAGAAAAATAGACTAGTGAGTCCAGAATTTATCAGAATATATGAGAACTTACCACTTGAATACCATGAACAGGTCATTTCATTAAAGGGGATAATTCATCTATGTGGGAAAATTTAGTATATAGTCTTAGAAGATTTGACTGTGTATGGGAGCTAAGGTTGGTTCTGTAACCAATACCATATTCAAAAAGAAACCATAAATGAATTGAAGATTTAAATGTTAAAATGTAGTAGAAAATTTTGAAAAATATTTATATAGTCCAGTGATTAAGGGTAACTTTCCAAAGAAGATAGGGAAACCCAACTGTAAAGGAAAGATGTATTTGACCACATGATAATTAAATGTTTTATATGAACATAGTAAAATTGGATGGTGAACTGGGAGAAAGCATTTGTAACATATAAGGCAGATAAAATGCTTCTATCTGAACTACACAGAACTCTTATGAATTCATGAATAAAAATCATCAAAAGCAATTGAAAACCAGGCAAAAGATAGTAATAAGAAAATGGTAAGAACAGAAGAAACCCAAATGGCCAATGGACATTTGAAAATATCTTCAACCTTAGTAGCAGTTAGAAGAAAACAAAGTAATGGTATATCTTTTTCATATATATGATTGGAAAATCTAAACCTAATATTGGCAAATGGGTTCTCTAATGCATTGCTTAGGAGATTTTTTTAAAATTTATATCTATTTAGGGATGCCTGGGTGTCTTAGTCAGTTGAGCCTCCTACTCTTGATTTGCACTCAGGTCAGGAGATCGAGCCCTGCATTGGGCTCTGTGCTGGGCGTGGATGGAGCTTGCTTAAGATACTCTGTCTGTCCCCTCTTCCCCCCCCTCCACACTCTCTCAAAAAAGAAATATCTGCCTATATAATGTATGTAATTTAAAGTCATCATAAAAATTAATAATCTTGTACTGTGAAGATACCGTGCTTAAACTGCTTTATAATTTTATGCAGAATGCAAGGGATTTATATAGGAAGAGGTTAAAAATGCCATTTCTTTTATATGTTTTCTTTGAGCAGGAAGCTTGAAAGATAAATGTGTGACTCAGTTCCTTTGAAATAAGATGGTGTATGAAGTGATTTTTATTTTTTAAAAAATTTATTTGAGAGAGAGCACGTGCGTGCACTTAGGGAGGGGCAGAGAGAGAGACTTTAACAGTCTACTTGCTGAGCGTGGAGCCCGAGATGGGGCTCATTATCATGATCCTGAGATCATGACCTGAGCTGAAACCTAGAATCCCAACGATTAATTAGCTGTACCACCCAGGGGCCCCTGAAGTGATTTTTAAATAAAATACATGAAGTACTTTTTTGTTATTTATGACTTGATACTATTAGATGTTACTTAATAGTTTCTCCCCCACTTTTTTAAGGTTCTTGCATTAGTCTTTGTACGCAAACTCATGGATCTGTGTTTCACAAAGAGAGAACTTAGTTGGCTTGATGATCTCATGCCAGAAAGTAAGAAAAAGAAAGAAGATGACAAAAAGAAAAAAGAGAAAGAGGTAATTTACGCTATTCACTTGTTTAATATTTCGTACCAAGTAGCAGGCACTCTCGTGGTCACTTTACAGGAATCTGCTCCTTTAGTCCTCCTGAGAACCTTATTATTATGAAGTGTAGGTACTTTTATTTCCAGTTTACAAATAAGGAAACTGAGGCATAGGTTATTAGGTAACTTGTTCAAAACATCAGCTCTTACCCATTTTACCAACTTAAGTTGCCTCTCCAAAGCCCTGACCCAACAATAACCTTTTAAAAATTACGTATCACATGAGTACTTATTTTTAACAGTGAGAGAATTTAGCAGTGTTTAAAACATAGGTAAAGCATAGGTAACACAAGCACATTAAATACATAAGCACATTGTAGTGTACATTTTAATTATCTGACATATACATAATGACAAAAAGGACTTCAATCTTTTTATAAAAAGTACTATTAAACTCTAGTCTTAATATGTGATATTATGTACCATTAGTTAATTTGTATACAGAGATTTACCTGAGTATTTTATTCTGAATTTGATATTTTTTAAATAACCAGCTCAATGCTATTAGTAAGAATGAAAAGTAGAAACCGAACATGTAGCATAGATGATTGTATTGATTTTAGTACCCTACTCAGTTTTCCCATTAAGAATATTGTTTGAAAATCAAAGATAAGAAGAAAGATACACATTTTAAATATTGTGGTGTGTTTAAATAGAGATCTCACAATTACTTTTTCCCCCTAATTTTTGAGAGAAAGCAACATAATTTATGCCTTATTATATTGCATAATACTTATGGAAATGCATTTATTAAAACTTTACGGACAACTGGGTTTAAGCCTTGGGATTTTTTTCATAGTTTGGATTGATTATTCAGTGCTGATTTATGGCAAAATTACTCATTTTATGTTTATTTTGACAACAATTATGACTAATTAGGATACTAACTGGAACAGTAGTTTGAATTGAGCCTCCAAAATTTTTAAAAGATTTTTGTTTTCTTTAAAACTATATCATATGTGTAAATGTTTATGAGCTTTTGGTGAATTTTCAAAGAGGATGCAATTCATTTATTAAAATACTTAGGTTAAAATTACGTGTTTATTACTTTCTTTTTAAGTTAGAATAAGGTTCAGTGTATATAACAGAAGACAAAAGTAAAGAAGGCTTAAACACAAGATGTCCTGTAGACATCTTGAGAAGAGTAAGTGATCTAGTGGGATGGCCCCACAGAGTTGTCTGGAGCTCCCGTGCTGCTGTCCTCCCAGCCTCGGCACACAGTTTCCATTCTCAGAATCACCTAATAGGTCAAGATGAATGCTGAGCTTGAGCTCTCATGTTCGCATTTGAGATGGCAGGAAGGAAGGGGTGGGGTGAGAAAGCAAAATGGGCTTTCCCGTGCTATCCTGTTTTTTAAGAAGTCTTTCCAGAAATGCCATCCAGTAAGTTCCACTTGTATCTCATGGCCACATGGAGTAGCAGGGAATGCTGGGAAATTTAGCAATGGTTTTATTTTTTTTAAATGATTATTTTTTAAAAGCTGGGCGTATATGCCACCTACAAATAGTGGGGTTTCTAGTGGTAAGAAAGCAGAGTATAGATGCTCTTCCAGTCCATCCTGTCATGTCCCCAGTAATTATGATACCAGGATTTTGGGTCATGTCTCCAGTGTAAATTGTTCTCCACCAGGGGTGATACTTCTCCTCAGGGTTCATATTTCCGTGTTTGAGAAATTTTTGATTGTCAGAATTGGACGGGCATCCAGTGGGTAGAGGTCTAGGGTGCTACCGAACATCCTGCATGTACAGGACTGCCCCTTACTACAAAGAATTGTTTGGCCCTAAATGTCAGTATTGCTGAGATTGAGAAACCCTGCCTTATCCAAATGAGGTTTTGCTTATATTGTATTGTAATGCAAGCCATCAGATTTCACAAAATTTTATCTCTTATTATATACTACTAATTTGATAATAAAATTTATGTAAATTGATTTTAATGTAGTATTCATGATTAACTTAAAGAAGTGAAAGTTATAACCATTTAAAATTTAGCCTTTACAAGTGGTTGTTTTCTCTTGTGCTACCAGTATGTGTTTATAATAGTAAAAGGAATTTTTCAGTCATGGCAGATATGTTTTAAATATATTGTCAGTTTGGGTTTCTAATTCTTGAAGATTTTATATATTAATTGGTCTTCCTGGAAATATTCTGTGAAAAGTAATTTTTTCATGTATGTGCTCTGAAGGAAGCTGAACGAATGCTTCAAGCTGATGATGACACTGTGCACCTTCCATTTGAAGGGGGAAGTCTCTTACAGATTCCAGTTAAGGCCCTAAAATATAGGTGAGATAAAACTATCTTGTAAAATGTATATTTTTATACACATCAAGTACATGAATAAGCCATGTAATGCTTTGTGATCTCTATTTTTAAAAAGCAGTGATCTCTGTTTTTAAAAAGATGACAAAACCGGTATCTGGCATAATGCCAACAACTAAAGGGGGTCTTCAGGAATTTGAAAGGGAAGTTCTCACGGTTCTTCCCCTCGCAGGTTTGTAGGCAGGAGTGAAGAAAAAGCTGGACTTGGACCAGAGCCTGAAACCAACTTCCATGCCAAGCAGACAAGAGTTACTTGTCTTGCATCACTCCTTCTGTTTAAATGAAGCTTAAGATCGGTATAGCTTTTCCCTTTCTGTCCTTTATTAGGCCTGCATCAGTGTGTGCTGGAAAATTAACCTTTGTAGTAGTACATTTTCTGATAACCTTCCAAATTATGACTATGTTTAGAGGCCCTGGAGTTCAAAGGTGTGACTTGACTATTGGCAGTGAGTCCTCATATTATGAAAAAGTTGAGTTCCGTATATAGCTTATTTTGTATGACTTTGGTGATTTACTTATAAATTTAAGAACTAAAGACAGTGGTAAATTCTTCTGTTTACTTTTTTGTAGTTTTAAAAGATTAAAAACCTATATTATTTATTCATGTATCTGATTCCTATTTCCATATCCTATTTCTGATTAGCTTTTGATAGTAGAAAAGTCAGTTTTAGAATGTATATAGGTTCCTTCCCTGACCAGTTAATGGAAAAGGTTTGTTGGTATTTATTAACTTGGGGTTTTTTTCATTTTTAATTAATCTTTATAGTTTTTACAGAGGTCTTATTTAGACTTACACATGTTGGTTAGTTTTGATAAATGAATTCATCAAGTAATGTTCCTTTATACTTTTTACTATTAATTTGCATCATTGGTATTACTCTGTGTCACGTTTCATGACTTTCCCTCAAATCTTTCTTATATACTTTAAATGCCAAGTATAGACATCTTAATATACCCAGCTATAGTGCTCTGCTTTGCTGGATTGTATTAATGTTTATTAAACAAATTAATATATTAACTTTGTTGTACTTATAAAAAGAGTATAGGAACTACCATGATGGTTATTAGTGACTCATCAATTTGCTGAGATTATTCGCCACCTAGTTTCTGTAGGTCCTGCATTATCACTTTCTCAGTATGATTATACATGGGCCTTGATAAATTTAAGTGGAATGTATACTTACACTGTCTGATGTTTAACAGAAAGAATGATTATCTGTATATTTACTTTTCTTTTTAAGTGATGACATAGGCCAAGATTAATGCTGCTTTGCTTAAAATTTGAACATTAAGAATGCCGGCAATTGGCTGACCTGTTTATCTGTCATAATTTAAAATCTTAAGTAGCTTTGGATTACTTGCCATGAAAATCAAATGAGATGATAATAAAAACATTTAGAAACTATAAAACTCTATAAAATATGAAAGTAATTGATTTAATGTAGACAGATTTTTTTCTTCCCATCTCGTTTCATTTTGGGAAAAAACAAAACATGTACTGTCTTTAAAAAAAGGTCTTAATTTCTACTAATGGGAAAGTTCTTAGAGGGGGACGTTTGAAGCTAGAAAGTGCTTCAGGAATGTCTCTCTTCAGTTATTTGAAGTTGGCAACCAGCCAGAGAAACATAGAGTAGGTAGGCTTTGCCCTTGTGAATTTGGGTATTCAAATTTTGTGCACTTTAAAAAAATTGACCCAGTAAAGCACCTTTCCTAGAGATTCTGCAGTGACCATGTCACATTTCTCTGCAGTCTTATATTTTAAATGACATTTAGATTTAAATTGTGAACAAAGCTAGTGCTTTCTAAAATGACTGCCATTTAGTTATTTATCATGTAGCTGCCATCACATTGTGAACCTAACGCCTAATTTGACATTTGTATTTGTCACTTGCATGCATGAAATATTACTCTTTGGTGAAGAAAAAGGACTTGCAGATATATTTCTATTAATTTCATAGTACTTTCATATTACTTGTGGCTGACAACCTTGAGCCCAAAATTATTTATGGATATTATCATTGTTGGATTTGGGGTCTCAAATGAATTTTGTAGTATTTTATAGAGACAGGGAATGATTACATTTATCCCTTACAATGAAAGGACAATATTTTGTTCTTTTGATTTTAAATTTTGATAAGTTTGATAGAATAACACTTTGACACTAAAAATGTGAATGTCAGCTGAAAGTGATATTTATAAGCCTGTTTTTGTGTTATCTGTTCAGATATTTTCAGAGCTTTATTTTTAAAGTGTCGTCTTTTCCATAATTCTTTTTAATGATTTTTTTAATTATTAAAAACTAGTTTTTTTAATCATAATCTTAAGTTTTCCTTACATACTTTGGATCTTTAGTTAATGAAAGTGAAATTTGTGCCAGTTATCAAAGTTTTCTAATTGACTTGAGGCTGTATTTTTTTATTACTGTTTTTTATTACTATTTTTTTATTAACATATAAGAGGCTGTAGTTTTTATATTTCATGTATTCATTTGTTATTTCAATAATACGCTTATAGCCAAGATGATCATCTTTGGGCTTCATTGCCAATTTAATTAATCTTACTCCTAGTTTTGATTATACAGAAGGATGTAATTCCCCATGAAACCTTTCTAACAGAACTCTGAAATTCTGATATTTTGCTAGACCTTGGTTTAAGTGCATGACAAAGAGTTTTCTCAATTTTAAGTTGATGAAGACAAATATTATATAGTTAAGAGTGACAGTATTAATGCTTTTGCAAGTACTGAATACTAACCAAAAAGTGTATTTGTTCTTCAGTGTTGATCCCTCAGTTGTTAACATATCAGATGAAATGGCCAAAACTGCACAGTGGAAGGCACTTTCCATGAATACTGAGAATGCCAAAGTAACCAGATCTAGCACGAGGTAGCTGTAACTCTTTACGCATTTTCTAACTGTAGCCAATTTTCAGTTGACTTATGGATAGATAGCTATTTCATAAAACCATTAAATGTAACTCAGTTTGCATAAGTTATATTCTTTTGACAAAGCCATCCTTTTTCTCTTCTTTCCGTCTTCCTTTTATCTGTCTATCCATCATTTTACTGAATACTGGAAATAATGATATAAGTGCTGATAGGTTACTTTTTAAATTCACAATTGCCTGTTTCCAAAAAGAATTTGAGCCATTTTATAATAAAAATGAATATTATACATATGGCAGTATGGAATAAGTATATCAAAGATCAAAACCATATAAGAAAGATAATTACTAGGGGTTACATAAATGCTCTTAAGTAAACACTACCGCAGTCATGCTTTCTGATGGTCCAGGAAAAAAGACAGACATGATTGTTTTCCTTGTTTTGTTTTTAGCCTGCCATGTCTTCAGATGAGGTTTAACATTTTACTCGAAGATAGTTGGAAGAAATTTTTAATCCATAGATATAAACGCCATTCGGTTTTATAATGGACCACATATTCCGTAACAATTTTCATAACTCCTTTCTTAGATTTCTTGTTAGGAAGCCATTTTTTCTTTTACTCTGACTTTAAGGCCTGAATCTAAGGGATTCTAGTTTGATAACCATTAGTACTTTAATTCTTTGGGTCTGTGGAGAAATGAGGTATTATCCTGTAGTGCACTCAGTCATTCATATTCCACAAATACTCTGTGTGCACTTTGTGCCAGACACTGTTGGGTGTCCGTATACTCTGCTTGGACATCAGATCGAAACTTCTCTGGGCAAATGGTCACTAGCTGCTTCTGATGGATTATTGTCTTTCTGGCCACTGTCTTTTGATAGTAATTGGTTAGGTTTTATTCATTTCTTCCCCACCTCTTCTTAGAGCTTTGTTCCTACTTAATCTCTATTATACCCCCTGGCCTCCTTTTTTTTTTAATCATTTCTTGATTTCTGATTCTCTAAGCTGGACTGTTTCCTTTCTTCTGTCTTTGATCTTAAGTTTTTTAAATTTAACTCTTCGTCACTTTGATTATTCCATGCAGCTAGAATTTAGTTTGATGCTCTTTTCATTCTTAATAATTTTTCACACTTTGTCAGCACTTGTGGCCCAAATTATTAGTATAGTTATAAATGTAAAGACCTTATAATAATATTGTATATTATATGGTAATATAAAAGTATCTTTTATACTTCTGCCTTTCATTCAGGTTGCCCCTCAATTCCAAATCACAGGGGAAGAAAGACAATGTTTGGGTTATGTCATTTAACAGAAAAAATGTTTGGAGGTCCTTCCTTCAGTCTTATCTGGAGAAGGCAGCAAACCACAGTGTGTTCTTCTACATTTGACAGCTTTTTCAAAACACAGATATTCATATGTTACAATTAAATCAGTCACTTAAATCCATGGACATGGAATCATTGTATTTGATATTAACTTGAAAATATAGAGTATATGTGTTTTGATTTTGTATTTGTGAACCAGATTTGGGGAAAGTTTGTAAATCTGTTATATTTTGCAGAAAATTATTTGATGCTTATCTATATTAGCAAAGATTGCTTTTTTAATGGATTTGTCAGTGAAATGTCACCTGCTACAACTATTTTTAAAAATACAGTGACTAATTTTAAGAAACTCCTTTTCATTTGTAAGAAAAACATGAATTTCCGTGGCAAGCATATCCATTAAAAAAAAAAAACTAAGAATTTTTAATATTTATTTTTCCAGTCAAATTCACTGATAGGAAAAGAAAGCAGTAAAATAATAATAGCGAGTCATATGTTAATAGTCCTTTTAGTCATTTCAAAAGGCTTATTACAGATACTAAGTGTTGGCCATTTTTTGAATGTAATATTTGTCCATTTCAAAATCATTTATTCTCATTTTTTGTTTTAAATAGCCCTGAAAAACCTGTGAGTGTGAAAATAAATTTTGAAGATGAACCAACAAAGAAATACATGGATGCTGAAACTTCGTTATAGAATTGACCCAAGAGGAATTATATATATAGCTATACAGATATATATATATATATATATATATATATATATATATATAATGTGTGTATTTCATGTCACTATATATAACAATATTGTATGTCATGCTGTTTATGCGTGACTCCTGGGTTTTTTGAAGTAGTGTCTGAAGTTTGTTAGGAACACCATGGAGACTGTGTATATAATGAAATGGTCTCTTAGAAATGAGGTACATGGTTCTTAATATTTATTCTGTTGAAAAAAAATTTTTCTATTCTGCAGCAGAAAGATGTGGGGAAATGCATTCAATCTACTTTTCCTTTAAATCTATTTGTTCATCAGTGGTAATTCATACCAACTTTAGGTGATGTACTTTGTCCATGTATTTATAATTTTTATTGAGTTACTGAAAATTTTTACATATTATTTCACTTCTGTAAGTTCCTTATGGGAAGAACAGGGAGTCTTTATGCCAGTGTTGTGGGAGAAAGGGTAACATGTCATGGCTTCTCTGTATGTGTGTTTCATTTATGCAGATGTCCATCATGTTTCACAAGCAGTGGAGAGTTTTTGGCTGTAAAGGTAGAACAATAGAAACTTTCTAGATAAGAACTATAGTTTTGACCTTTTTGTTTTTAAAATTTATTTTAAATCTTAAAACTTCCACATCTAGGTTTCTATTCTGATAGACAAGTGAAATTGCAGGTGATTTTTATAATTTAACGCCATACCAGTCATAACTTTATGGATTTTAGAAGCTGTAAAATGCCAGTGATAATAGTTAAATTTTGTTGCCTTTGTAGAAATTAATGTAGAATCCTAATGCTTTATAAGAGCCCCAGAATGCCCACTCTGTTTTCTGCCTTTGCTTTTACTTAAAATGTGGTTAAGTTTATATCAGGTTCAAGTTCTTGATTATTTTTTATTACAAGTAATATGACTAAGTAATCAGGAGTCACAATTCTCTTAATGGGTTTATGATCAGTATTACTTTATTCTAAAGAATTACCTTTCACTTTCTTGTTTACGTTGTTATTCTTTCTATGGTATAGATAATATTTAATAGATTGCTATCTGTGATCTCATTTTAAACTATTTTATTTATTTTAATTGATATGATACTTAAATATTATAAACATTTGAAAAGGTAACAAATACAGAATAATTTAAATTGTTAATGTAAATAGTTGGTGCTCACTTGCATTTATGGTTTATTATCTTTGAAAGCAGTTGACAGATTTTACATCTTTGATATAAAGCACTGCCATATTTGTATTTTAAAAGGAATTTAGGCATTTTATGTATAGCTCAGATTGATGGCATTCTTTCTAATTTGTGTTGGTATTTGTTACTTAGTTTCTGCTTTTCTGAGCTATCTTTTTAACTTCTAGCTAATCTTTTTAGTCATCTTTTATATACTCTTAGCTCTACATGAAATAAATAAATGTTATTCTTGTTAAGCCTGTAGGACTGGATGAATGGGGTTGTGAAAGTGATTTGGCAAGAGGATAATTTACAAAAACCAAATGAGTATTGAGAAGCCACAGAAATACCGAAATTGTAACATGAATATTAGGATGATAATTTTAATGAAATTCCAATGCTCCCTTTAATCATTTGTCATTAAAGTACAAAAGTATGAACAATTGATCTTACAGAGGATCATGAGGAATGCCAAAAGCTGATATTTTAGCAATTCTGAAGTGTTTTTAATCCATTCTAAACTACTTGGTGGCTGATACAATTTCCCCATCTGAGACCATATTTTCAGATTCTAGTTAAAGGATTAGACTTCTGCCTCAAATGAGAAGTTGGAAATGTAGCTACTTTTCTTTAGAAAATAGAGCAGGCATCATTTGGTACTGCCTGGAAAAGAGTTAAGACTCTATTGGCAATTGATAATCGAGTATTACCCACGGTGCTTATTATTCTTTATGAGCTTCCATTGAAATGATTTTTATTATCCATAGCAGCATAATCATTTCCAAAGACCCCAGTATTTGCTGCTATATTTTGTAAACTCCCCTGATGTACCTGAACAAGGGGATTTCCTTACATCATTTCTTTGTGTCTGGACATCTTAGGGTTAACAAATGTGCTTATTTTACAGGAAGGGATTTTAAAATTTAAACTGAAAACTACCTGGGATCATAGTGTTTCTGTGATTTTTTTTTTTTAATTATGTATAGTAATTGTCCAGTGCCAGAAAAACCATGACTTGCAAAATACTTTGCACTCAAAATGTTTTTACTGTTTCTAATTGTTAATGGTTTCTGCTTTCTTTTGACTACTTGACTTAACAAAATGATCTGATATGACTACTCCATTGAAGAGCAAAGGTAACTCGTGTTTATTAAGTAATTAACTGCTTGTTCTACATGTTTATGATATTTTTCCACTATTTTTGAACAATAACAATCATGGATAGTGTTCATTGCGAGACAGTGAAAAATTTACTACATAATATTAATTTTTAAATGTTGCCTTAAATAGGTGTAAATGAGCAGTAGTAATTGCAATGTACTGATTTACCTCAAGGTGCAAAATAATTAAACCTGTACATACTCCATTTACAAAATAAATTAATATAAACAGCCCTGCACTTTCTTAGATGCCTTGGTTTCCAGGATGGAGCTTAGTGCTACTGAATACCCTGGCTACAAAGCCACCTCAGGATATTCTTCTCTCCACCCTATTTTATTTATTTATAGATGTCTGTTTACAGAGACTATAATAAATCCTGATGTTGACCATCTGAAATTTACTTTCTTTTGAATGCTGTTTCACTCTAAAATAGCAGCTTTTGAGGAAACAATGAACTTCCTTATGATAAAAGGATGATTATATATTCTCTTAAAATATTAGATATGCTGAAGTGAAGCACACAGTCTTTCTAGTGTGTGTGTGTGTGTGTGTGTGTGTGTGAGAGAGAGAGAGAGAGAGAGAGAGAGAGAGAGAGAGAGAGAGAATGATGTTAAAAATCTTAAATCTCTTCAGTTGAAAAAAAGCTGTGGCGTTTCAATGTTCATATTTGCCAAGTCTTTGTAAAACGTGGGACAAAATTTATGTGCTAATGCATGGATTTATAAAGCAGGTTTCTTCACCACTCAAAATTACTAATTTTTGTTTTCTCCATCCAAAAAGCATTTCTGTTTCTTCCTCATACTTCAAGTTTATGTATGTATATAATAGCTTTCTAAGTTTTTCCTTTCACAAAGACAGGTTCAAAGTTCTGTAAAATGTAAAATCATTTCTGAAACTGAGGTATTACACCAGAGCTTGCTGTTTTTCAAGGATCATATCATGTACGTCAGTTCTTTAAATGTGCTCAACATGTGAATCCTGTTCTAAAGTGCTCAGATTTTGGATGTGTAAGCCATTGATACAACATTGTAATTCAAAAATGTTTAAATTAAATAACTTAATGTTTTAAATTTATTTATGTAGATTACATCATTGTTATCATATATAATACAAATGTGTGAAAAGTCTTTTGGTTTAGTCCAACAATTATTTATTTTTTAGAAAGTAAGCTTAAAGATTTTAAGGACATTGAAAATTAAAAATAGTGTTCAAAATTCAAAATTTGGCAATTTTAATGTAAAGTTGGTTCTTTTCTAACATATCAGAAAGTAATATAAGTATCAATAATAGGAAAACATATAGTTGGAAATGGAATCATCTAAAGATCATTTTTAAACTTTAATTAGCACATACTGACTTCTACAGTTGACTTACAGTAATTGTTAAACCCTAGTGGTTTTTTAATCAGATTTTGTGCATTGATTGATTTTTGTGTTGTGGCTTTTCTTTTGTTGCTTTAATATTAAAAATCTGGGGGGTTTTTGTTTTGTAGGGGGTTATCTTCCAATGTTTACTATGTTTGAATAAATAGAAATTGAATTTTATTGTTCATTTATATAGTACTTGATAGCTTGGTATAATTTCACAGTACAGTTCTAATTTTTATGACTTTTATAATTACAATGATAATATTTTCTTTTGTAATAAAATACAAGGTAAATTAAACATTTAAAACGTGGAACTGGTATTTTTCATTTATATGAAGTACAAGTCTCTACCAAGTCTATAATGTGAACGATCCTGCCTTTCAAATTTGTTTCATAATTGTTAGAAGAAAATTATTTTTTAGAGATGTTATTGAAGTTGAAAGAGCAATAAAAGTCTACTGAATTAGTTGTTGGATATTGTCTTTACTTTGTACTTTATTAGAATTGCTGCTTATCTTATGCAGAGGGATGGGGGATGAAGGAAAATAGGTGATTTCTGTTTCCTGCTTCCTAATATTCATATGCTTCAGTAAGGAGACAGAAAAGAAGGTGGAACAGAGCATTGTGTGTTTCACAATGACTTTTTAATAGTTAAGAGATATCTAAATTAAAGCCCTTTAAGAGTAGCCTGGTCCATTATTTTATTTTCCCTATAATAAGAAACAACTTCTGATATCCCAACATGAACTCGATAACCTTTGGGAGTGAGAAAGATGCTTAGAGTTTTAGAAATTTCAACTGAAAGTTTTCTTACATTTATTTTAGGAAAAAGTTTTTTGTCAATTTATTATTCCCATTTATAGAACTTTGAGTGTTTTGGTTTTGTTTTAGAAGGTGAGAGGAAAGGAAATCTTACTCATTTTGTTTTATCTTGCTCATTAAGGCATATTTGATCTCTTTGAGTATCAATTCTTTCTATGGCTAACCTTAACATTTCTACCTTTAGGCTTTGAATGAGAACATTCCTGACTGGAAAACCTTTCTTTCAGTTTCTCTGCGGTTCTTCTGAGACTCAATTTCAGTTCTGCTTTTCCTTCAAATTATACTCAACCTTCTGCTGCCAATCTACAAGATCATTCTCATTCCTCTAGTGAAAGTGTGTGTGTGTCTGCGCGCGCGCGCATGCATGGGTGTTTAGATACCCTTTTTTAGTCCTGGGTATCTTAGAAATTTGGGGAAGTGATTTTGTCCTCTTGTTAATCCTGAAAATTTATACCTGTTTTGTACCTGTTTAAATTACTTTTATTTGTTCTTTATATAGTTAAGACATTCTGTTTTGCTTTTGAACTATGTGATTTACAGTGTCTGTGAAATCATATCAGCGTAGTAAAAGGGGTACTGGAAAACAAAAAGGGGATAGGTGTTAGGTTTTTCAAGTTTGGGCCCTACCACATAAGCCATAAACTTAAGGCAAACATGACTCTTCTGGGGGGCATGGACTTCATCACATTACACAGAACAACATGGACCCTTACCAGGTAGAGAGGATAGTGCTCCTCTCCTTGAGAGGCAAATGTCTTCATCCTTAATCTTCTATGCAACTTTCACTTCTCTTCAGGAAAGGCCAAAACATTAGTTTACCATTTTGTTGAGAAAGAGAAAGATGGGAAGCACATTCAGTATCCTGATGAAGAAAAGAAGTTAATTGAAATCATTTTGTCTCACTGCTAAATATTTAATATCTTTAAGAGAATACTTTTTCAACTCCGCATCATTCACTTTTGTTTTCCTATTGGTAATGTTAACCCTGCTGGCTTTATGTTCTCTGAAGATTAAATTAGTTCTGTTATATTTACCTAAGTGGCATTCATTTCCCCTTTCTACATTTCCAAAATGGTACCTTGTTCTTATAGGTTAGAATATATATTTTTAATTACCCAACCCCAAGTGTTGGTATCCCACTGGGCCTACTTTTCATTATTATTCAAAGCAGAAACATCAGGGAAAGGTTCATTGTATGCATTTTAAATGAAGTTTTGGGAGATGTAGTCACTGTACTAATTGACACACTGGTGGTCATTTTGAGTAATATTAAGATGAGATTGAGTAACCCTATACTTGAAGAAATCTGGAGCATCAGTGTTTTTAAGACTGGACTCTACATTCAAACTGTAGGTTCTTCCCTGCCTCTACCACTTACTAGATGCACCAGTAACTAACTGGGCAACTTGGGAAATTTGCTGTACCTGCATTGTCAGTGCTAAACTAGGATGAAAAATGACTACCAGATGTTGTGGAATAGTGTCTGGCATAAAACGATCATGAATATTTTTCATTTTTCAAAGCTTCATAATGACTCATCTTTTTAAGACTTTAGTGCAATTCAATTTTTCAAGAAGCTTCAGACCTTTACAAAAGGTGAAGAGACTTGCTTATGTTAGGTGAACCGTACAGATGTAGACTGCCCACTTTTATTTTCACACTCTTGTCCTTGCCTGAGGTATGCAGTGCGCTTGAGTAACAAAATGTGTTCACAGTATATGAAAGCTATGTAGCATGTAGTGATGATCCTTTCAAACTAATCTTTGCTTTGGTAGATAATTGATTTTTAGTCCATAGCTGTTCTTGAAATTAAGCACCCTAAGATGAAGCAACTCTTTTCCATCCGTTTTATTTCAAATGCTAAAAGTTGAGCACACCAAGTCCAGAAAAATCCACAGGGTTTAGGAAACCTGTCCACAGGCTAGTAGCTCTAGGTCAGTGTGAACTGGCCACAGCACAGTCCTAAGTACCACCTCCCTCTTCTCGGGCTCGCAGACTTGGGGTTATACCCTGCGCGTTCTGTGGTTGCTACGGCAACCTCGAGGCAGGTGTCACCCGTCGCTAGGGCGCTCGGTACGCCGCAGCATGGCTGTTCCTGATTGGCCGAGGCGCCCCGGCGAAGCGGAAGAAGAGGTGTTGGCATTGGTTCAGCCAGCGCCGGTTGGTGGCCCAAAGCAGGATTTGATTGTACCAACGGTGCAGCAGGCAGTGGTGTCCCCGAGGTGGAGGGGACTGGGAGTGGGCTCGGAGCGGGGTGGGGGGGGGGGGTTGGCGGGAGGGGCCCCCGGATCCGGAGCCGCGGATGGCAGCAGCAGAAACGATGAGGAGGAAGATTTAGAAATTGGCCTGAAGGAGGGACCCTCCCTCTGGCGCGGTGAGTCGGGCAGGAGCGGGCGTTCCTCTGCGCTGGCGCGCGGTTTGAGGCAAGGTCTCCAAGGAGATGCCCACAGGTCCTTGTGGAGCAGTTCCGAAGCCTCCGGGAGTCAGCTTCACTCGCCATGGGGCAGGGGCAGAGAGTGCGGGCTGTCGCGGGTAGGCGAGTCGCTGTGAGCCTGTCCTAGCAGAAGGATTGGTGTCGTGCGGCTGGATGGTGGGCAGGTGCCATCAACGATGTTTGATGGCCCTTTCAGGTCGATGAAGGAATTATTTTGGTTACATGGAGCGTGAGTGTGTCTCTTGTAGTCTTCTCCGATACCTCTGCAGCCTCATTCATGACAGTCTTTACGGGCGTCGCTTTTCTGCCTTTCCCTTCTGAGATGCTGCTTTGACTGCCCTCTGCTTTTCTACACCACGTGGGTGAGGCTGTCCACTTCCACGACTTCACGCATCACATGTCTGCCGATGACTGGAAAGCGTCCACCTCCAGCCTAGGCTGCTCCACGAAGGGCCAGACCCCCAAATCCAACTGCTGGTAAACTCCACACGTGTGCAACCCTAGAAGCTATCTCCCTCCATTTCCACCAGACTGCCTGGCCCTTGGATTCCCTATCTTGAGCAGACCTATCCATTCAGTTACCAAAATCACATTCTGGGCAGTATCTTTGACACCACCTCTTCCTCATTTCTATCAGTTATCAAGCCTATACCTTCTTAATAGCTGTCAAACCAGTTTCCACATGACCATCTCTATTCTCACTATATTACAATTTCCACCAGTCCCTTGGTTAAATTCAGCACCCATCCAGGTTCCCTGGTTCCAGTCTGGCCCTATCTAATCCATTTTCCCGGTGAGAGTTTGACTGATCTTTCTTTAAAAAAAAAAAAAAAAAAAAAAATATAAATATATATATATATAGATTGTAGAGCAGAGTCCATAGGACACAGACTCTCAAACCAGATTGTCTGGGTTCAACTGCCAGCTCCCCACTGCCAGATACAGGCATATATATATATATATACAGGCATATATATACATATATATATGAGGGTGTTTCATTTCCTGCAAAGATTCTCCATTATCCTACTCCAAACTCTTTAGTTAGGCCTTCCATCAGCATTTCTATCTTGTTCATTCCCAGAACATGTCACATTCTCTCCCCTGTGTGGTAACTGAACCTGTTCACACTGCCCACAATGGACTCCACTTGTTGTACCCTCCCTAACCCTGTTCTCACTCCCCAGTCTTTCTCGTTGTGTTGCCCCATTACTTTTCTGTTCCCTTCTCTAGACATTTTTTGTGAAGGCAGAGGCTATGTTTGTCTTACTCAGCATTTGCTGTATCTCTCACAGTACCATGCCCATAATAGGGGCTCAACAAATACTGGTTAAGTGAATGAATCTCTAAAATGAGAAGTCATTAATTTTCATGATGTCCTTTTTGGTTCCAGAAAAGTCAGAAATAATTTCTGGCCAATGAAACTTTTGCTTATAAAATCTGAATGTTGAGTTTATAGATTTTACTTCAATCTCAAGACCCTTGGTAATTGCAAACTATTTCAACTCAGAGTCTATCTTTCGTAATTATTATGATGGTAGTTGTTATCACATGGCATAAGTTTCAAGTTGGAAACAGAGAGTATAGCATAGGTTGCAAGAGAAAAGCTTTGGAGTCAGATACATGGATTTGAATCCTGGCTTCAGCATTTTAGTTTAGAGGCCCATGGCAAATTACTTAGCCTCCAATAAGCTTCTTTATCTGTACAGTGCACTGATGATAGCACTTATCTCATATGATTGTCTTAAAGACTAAATGTACACAATTCATATCAAGTCCACAGTGCCTTATACTTCGTAAATCTTCACATGTTCAAAAATCAAAATATTCACATGGATGTGTGTAGCAGTTTTATTCACAATTGCCAATATTTGCAAACAACCAAGCTGAATGGATAAACTGTGATACAACCAGACAATGAAACAGTATTCAGTGCTAAGAAGAAATGATCTATTAGGCTATGGAAAGACATGGAGGAAACTTAAATGCACATTACTAAGTGAAAGAAGCCAATCTGAAAAGGCTACCTATTGTATGAATTCAACAATATGACATTCTGGAAAGGGCAAATTTTGGAGACAGTAAAAAGATCAGTGGTTGCCAGGGGTTGGGCATTGGGGAGAAATGGATAGACAGAGAACAGAGGATTTTTAGGGCAGTGAAAATACCATATGATATTATAGTGATGGATACATCTCGTTTTACATTTGTGTAAACTCATAGAAGGTACAACAATAAGAGTGAACCCTAGGGTAAGCTGTGGACTTTGGCTGGTCATGATGTACCATTGTAATTCATCCTTGGTATAAAATGTACCATTTTGGTGAGTGATACTGTTAATAGGGGAGACTAAGAAGGTGTGGGAGCAGGAGGTAGATGAGAAACCTCTGTACCTTCCTCTCAGATTTGTTGTAAACCTAAAGCTACCCTAACAATGTCTTAACAAAAAAGAAAAAGTAACACACTGAAGGTGAGAATTGTGAAATTTCCAAGGTACACAGAAGGTACAAATCACAATCTTTTAATTCATTCAAGTGCAATTTCTAGGACATCCTCCTCCTATTTGATCACACTATCCTACTTGAGCACAAACTTTTGTTTATTGTCAACAGCTCACAAACAGGTAAGACACTCATTCCTTCAATGAGTATTTGTTGACCATCTGACTGGTCCAGGGCACCATGCCGGGTAAGGTGGGTCAAAAGAAACTATAGCCAGTAAAGTCTTGAGTAGGTGAAAGAAGGGGCCAGAATGTTACTCTGCCAGTCAGAGCCAGCCCATCTTTGGGGCCGAAGTCAGAGTGAACTGAGTTTGAGCACTTGGATAGGCAGAGAGGAGCTAGAAGGTCATTCAGACAGTTAATAAATCTTTATTGAGCACTTGGATGTTTGGCAGTGAACAAAACAAAGTCACTGTTCCTTTAGAACTTATGTTTTCAGGGATTGCAGAGCAGGGTCCATAGGACACAGACTCTCAAGCCAGATTGTCTGGGTTCAACTGCCAGCTCCCCACTGCCAGATACAGGACCTCCGGCAAGTTCCTTCATTTTTTTTTTTTTTTTTGCATCTCAGTTTCCTGTGAAATGGGGTTGTTTTATTACGTGACTCCATATCGACAACTTTCTTAGAACTGTGGTGGGCCCATGGGAAGTACCATGTAAATGTAGCATTTTGTATTTCTTGGGGGAGAGAGACAAGTAAACAGGTAAAAATAAAGCAGGGTAAGGGGATAGGAAGTGTCTGCCTTGGGTTGTATGGCTTGGATTTGGAAATGATTCTTGCATTTTTGAAAGACTTGGTCTATTTCTATAGGAAGGCGAACATTAAACATACTCGGATATGGGTGACGTGTGTGATGATTTTAAAAACCCATGAAAATGAGCACTGCATAAAATAGATGACTTCTCATCATTACTTGTGCTTATCCAGAGGTCAGACTTACCCTCATCTGAGCTGAAATTTCAGTAGTCATAATAAAGGTCAGACACCCAAGTCCATTGACTTGGCATCAACTTGGGATTTATTAAATCTTCCTTTGGGGATAATTATAATTGACCTGGGTTCTAGCTTCACAGCCCTTAGCAAAGTCACAGTGACAAAATGACAATGGACTGGCTCGTATCTGGAAAAGAAACTAAAACCCCTCCTAATGAAAGTTAAAATTAAAACTAGAGGCAGAATGGAGAAAAGCACAGCAGCCATAATATTGACCCTGGGCCATCAGGAAAAAGTCACACAGTATTTAGTGTATTGTTCCTGAAAGACTTGGAATTGTTAATTTCAGCAAATTGTGTATGAAGTAATATTTGAGTATTAAAGTGGTAACATTTATCTAGAAAATTCACTTAGGCGAATAGATAGCTGGAAAAATTCCACCAATAAATGAGAGTTAGTATAGCATTAGATTAACAGGGAAGGCTCTCCTTGGCTTTAAATTCCTGTTCTGCCACTTACCACCTGTATGACCTGGGACACATTGCTTAACCTCTTTGGGCCTCAATTCACTCATCTGTGAAAGGGGGAAATAATGGCAGCTGCCTCCAGATTTGTTAGGAGACTTGTATGAGTTAAGGTATAGAAAGCACTGAGCATGGCACTGGCATGGGCTAAGCACCATGTAAACATTTGCTCTTATTGTTATTTTATTACTAGACAGGAGATCTTGGCCAAGTTACGTGGCTTCTCAATGCCTCAGTTCCTCGTTGTGTAAGTTGGAGATCATACACTGCCCACCAAACAGGATCATTTTGAGGATTAAATGAATACATCAAAATGCTTATGATAGTAAACCTGGAATAATATTAGATTTAAAAAAATTAAAATCAAGACTATTTGTGACTTTGAAAATAAAGCTTTTTTTCTCATTTTTTGTCTATGATTTGTTATCAATGAATCAAAGTCAGTGAATATAGACAAATGATTAAAAATGAGTGTGACAGGCTCTTCAAATTGAAGTAATAGTAGTATCACCCATGACAATATTTACAAACAGCTATCATAATAATAATTACTTATATTTCTATAGCTGTTGACAGTGCTGAAGGGGTTTTGCTTTATTTTATTTAGTTCCAACTACCACTTTGTAATGGGGATATTGTTATTTCTATTTTGTGGTAAATGAGGGAACTATTAATTAGAGAGACCCTGGGACTATCCAAGATCATGTGGTGGGCACATGTGGAAACCAGGTCTCATCCATCATCATTGCTCCTTTGGACTACCTCTCAGTGGTATAACCAGAAGAATTCACATTCTCAAACCTGTCAAGGCTCATCAGTGGAGACCACAAATTCTTAGAATGTGCATGTATGTGCTACACTTGAAATAAATGTGAATATTCATCTTTAGGAAATGGTGTTGTCCTGTTCCTGTATACTTGAGGTAGTCTATATTCAACATGAGTATCTTACTTACTTTGTGGCTTCCTTGTGTTTATGAGATTTTTGTCAAACCAACATTCTGTAACAACTGGATCCTGGTCAGCTGGGGCAAACTTACTATTTGCTGATAGTTTTCCCCCATTATCTTTATTCTCCATACTTAGTGATACTCTAGTTATACATGGAGCTTCCCAGTCATGTTTCACTTGGGATTTTTTTCATTCATTCATTCATTCATTCATTCACCCATTCATTCATTCAGCAATCGTTTGTTGAATACTTCTTTTGTTATAAACTAACAATGCTGTGCTGGATGCTGGGGATGAGCAAACTGGCTGTCATCCCTATCCCTGATGAGTTTATAGTAACTAAAGGAGACGGATGTGTATTTTTTGAATTATTACTTGAATCTGCCCCTTTATTAAGAGCTGCAAGGCAGTGCCTGGTGAAGCTGTGGCCCCGTCAAGGAGGCCAGTGGAAATTACCTTAAAGAATGGACACTTTAGTTGAGACATGACAGATGAGTCTTCCAGACCTTCCCATACCAATCTGTTCCTTGAGTCCAGAAGTAGAGATCTCGGGGTATCCAGCAGAATCCACTCCAGAGCAAGGATTCAGGGGCCAGGTATGAGTGGGAACTGTCGAAGATGGCAGAGGCATCATTCCATGGAACACCTCATAGGCCTTGTTAATTTTTGTTGTTATCCTAAAAGAATTGGGAAGCCCACAAAGGCTTAATTGGTCAGAGTTGTACCATAAAAAGGGTGCTTTTGTTGCTGTGTGGAGAACGGATTCCAGGTTGTTGGGCAAAGGCAGTAAACGGAAGTTGAGGGACCACTTAGGAATGGATTGCTGTAGTTCAGGTGAGTGATGAGGGACACGAGGGTGTTGGCAATGAGGGTGGAAAGAAGTGAGTAGATAGGGACCATATTAAAAATAGTAGAAAAACAGTCAGGATTTAGTGGCCAAACAACTAAGGGTGTGAGGAAGAGAAGGGTGCTATTTTTTCTGATGTTCATGCCAAAGGGCTGTACTTTGAGACTATTTGTGACTATTTTGTTCCATAAGTTGGCTGTAGACTTAGAGGCTGCCACTCATTCATGTACCATCATTCACCTCTCTCCACATTCCTCAGCTCCAGTTCAACTCATCTACTTGCTGTCTCCCCATCTCTTTATTCATTCACTCTCCTGGAAAGTTCTTCACAAGCCCTACCCATTTTTCTGGACCTTCTTCACATCAGTTCATGAGCCTTTCCATGACTTTTCAGCCCGCAGTGATCTTCTTTTCTCCCGAATTCCTTCAATTTATAATCTCCTTTGCAAGTTAATTTCCTCTGCTTTTTGACATTTCTAGTATTCTTATTTAGTCCCTTGTATTAGCCTGTACCATAAGAAATTGCCGCGCTCCCCTTTTAAGGCCCAATAGCTGTAGTTTCATGTTGTTTAACCTACGCATTTATGGTATCACACACACATTGAGATATGGACAGATTCTTTTTGCAGTGCCCAGAAGTGTCTTGTGCACAGCCAGAGCATAGTAAATAATAAAATGCACTTAAAACGAAGTGTTACTAGATGAAACTTAATTTAATTTTATGGCTTAAAAGTACTTCTAGTTTCTTGTAGTGCCTCCAATTGTTATGAACATCGATGTGTTTACTCGGTGTTCTCTTCACCCTTAGAAGGTCTAGGGGGTTGGTCTGAGTCCATACTTATTTATTATCACCATGACTCATTTGTTATTGTGATTTATTACCATGATGGTTAACTTTGGGGGTAAGACATTTTTGACCATGTCTTATTCAGTGCAGTATCCTCAGTGCTTGGCATATATGAGGGGATCAGTAATTGCTTTTTGAAGGAATGAAGGAATATCATTGTCACCTTTCTCACAGAAAAACGGAGAATAGCATGTAATCTTGCTGTGTTTGGGGTCAATGAGAAAAAAGAAATTTGGTGTGCTACTTAAGTTATTTTCGTTTATTGGTTAATATAAATTTTCCCCTCATATCATCTGGACCTTTTTTTTTTTCTTTTCAATATCACTACGTAATATATGGGTCTCAGATTTCATTTGTTTTAACACAGATATATGACAAACTATGTCTTGAGTAGGTTTGGGTCGGCAGCTACCAAGGCATGAACACAGACATATCACAAATATCATTATGCAGTGGCAGTGGAGGGAATCCATAAAAACTATATTCATATCTGCAGCTATTTCCATTTACCAAGAAAGATATAAGTTTGAATGGGAATAGAGCTTCAAAAGAAGAAACTTATAATGGTATCTGTTGCCACATACTTTAGTTGATTTTGGAGCAGCACCTGCAGTCCAATTTGGGTTAGTACTGGCCAGAGGAAAATGAGGGCAAACTCTTAAAGAAGTGTCTAACATACAGTAGATGGTCAATAAATATTTATGGAAGTGAGTGGGAGACAGAATACAAATGGAAATTTTTATTCTTTGTACCTTCAAGTGCTTGTTTAAATGTAAGATAGAAAATTGTTTAAAGTATAAACAATTTGCACAAGGAAGGTGTCAAGTCTACTGACTCAGGAGCAAGGCCATGATAATACTTGCCCTTAGCTGGTGACATATTCCTGCCAATGGAGGTTCTGTAGCAACTGTGTCTTTGTTTTCCTCTGTATGGTGATATGAAAATATACCGCCTACCTATTTCACATGAGTGAGCCAGGATGAATGAATGGATGTTTGCAAGCACCCCAGGGTCCAGGAGGTGAAGTTATGCAAGCATCAGTTGCTATTAGATCACCCTTTGCCCTCGGCTAAGGGCCAATGTCAACAAGTCCTCCCTTTCTTATCTACCCAGAGCTTGTATTGGGATTTAGATCCCGAAGGTGAACTGAGTGGGCTCTGTTCTCCTTCTTCTTATAAAGGTGCTGTGTGGCCATGGATACTCTTTTACCTCTCTGGGCCTCAGTTTCCTCTTGTGCTAAATGAAGGGCACTGAATCATGATCTTCAACCCATGACCTGTAGATCTGTTTTATTTGTCCCGCGCAGGAGTTTTGTTTTGCTTTGTTTTTAATGTGAGTTTAAATCAAATCCCTTTAGGGAGGTATGCCTTCTCAGGTTTGACTGAAGCTCTGACTAGATCTACTCTATGCCTGTCATTCATTTACATTCCGCTCCTGGCCCTGGAAGGTGTTAGAAACCCTCATATCAGATGTTCTCTAAGATTTTTTCATATAGCTGTTTCTGTTCTGCTAGCTCCACACCTATTTACCGTTGAAGAGCGATCACAATCTAACATAAGGGATGAAATCAAGTCTACAGTTTCGAGAAGCCGACTTCCTTTTTGAGCTGTAACAGGTACAGGTATAAGCAAGTCTTGTTTCTTATAGGAGTTCCTTGAGTTTTTGATCACTTTACTTTCAAAGTGTGTGTGTGTGTGTGTGTGTGTGCGTGTGCGCGCGCGTGCATGCGTGTTTTATTTTCCAGTCATTTGACCAATCTGACTTGACATTTTCTGTGCAGGGATTATAGTTTTCTAAAACGCAACCAGTTTGAAAAGACCCAAGCACTATATCTCTGCGAGATTAAATGCAATTATTCTTTGTAAAAAGGAAACACTATCTCTACTCTCACAGCACTTTAATTAAATAAACTGCTCAAGTGGCCAATGCATTTTGTTTATTCTGAAATAATTTTGGACTTACATAAAAGATGCAAAAATAGTACGGTGAGTTAGCATCTACCCTTCACTCAGGTCCCCCCCCCCCCCGTGTTAGCATCTTACATGACCATGGCACAATTATCAAGATAAAGAAATTAACACCTAACTAATGCATTTTAACACAGTTGTCTGATTTCTGGTTTTAATTCTCTATGTAAATTATATCTTGTTTTAGCCACTTCGTTTTCAAAGGACCGCTATTAAAGGAATATTGAGAAAAAAAATCTACAGTAAAGGACTTAGAGAAATGATTTTTCATTTTGCATTGCCAGATAGTTATGGGGCTGAAAGGTCTCTGTTTCTTTAATGTGTACTCGAGCACAGACAGATCTGTAACTTGTAATCTAATATGGAGGTTAACTGTCATTCATCAAAGGAAATAAGGACTCCCTTTTGTTGGTAGAAGGAAGTTAGAACTTCCTTTTGTGGTAAGCTTTATAACAGTTTATTTTAGTGCTTTTTCAAAATAATAAACCTGATGTAGCCAAAGTGGTAATTAACTGGAGTCATGTTAAACTCTCTTACTGTTTTTACTTTCTAAGTGCTGTTTTTTTCTTAACCATTAGTAAATGTAGTAAATAAAGTGCGGTATTTAAAAACATGCAACCAAAGTGATTAAGAAAAAAGGTATTAGTGGGATTTGGAGCTATTTTCCATCATGAATCAATTGACTTTCTGTTTTATCTTCAGTAAAGATGAGGCCAATTAAGGATCTTCTGAACAGTTAAGGCAACTGTGGAATAAAAAAGAATTTCTGGGTAGAGAATCTGAAAACCATATCACAAATACCATGTTATTTAGTTAGTGGGTTTATATTGTACAATTTAGATTAATTATAGACAGTTAGGTAATTTTACCATAGCATGGATTTCTTTCTCTGTCATAGGTGTTTACCCTGCAATTACCAAGAGATCATGAGCAAATGAGGTGTGTGTCTCTGGGGACTTCTTTTAGCATTAACCCACATTTCAAACGACAATAGAAGATAAGAATTACTTTTGAGAGTCTCTTTAAAATGGATTAAAAAAATTTAACAATGAGTCAGTACTGTGATTTTGTCTGTACTTGACCAGGACTGTAAACACCAAACCCATTTGGCTATCCTGTGAGGCGTGGAAAGATCCTTTCTTTCCCTTCTGAGATAGTATTTGGGTTCCATGACTGAAATATGCAAAGGAAAGATACTGAAAGTTTCTGTTCTTAAAGTAATATACATGAGGATTTTTACATATAATCTTTTCCTTCTGCACTCCCTCCCTTTCTTTAAAGAAAAAAATTACTAAATTTCAGCTTTCCCACTTAGAATCAAAGGAAAATCCACCTGAACATAAATGTTTACCTAGTATTGTAATTTCTTTGGCCTGTTCTCATCTGTAAAATAAATGTTAGAAAAATCAGTGGCTTTCTGTTTTTGTTTTTAGCATTTTGTTTCTCAAACGAAACTGTACACAGAACCCCAGTGAAGTGGGACTGCTCCAGCTTAAGTGGGGAAGCCCATGTTTGGCCCTAACTTCTCAGCCATGATTCTCCTTTTCTGGGCTCACTCTCGCCCTCTTCTGGTTGTCCTGGACTTCACAACTACTCCCTCCTCACAGGCTCTGAACTTGGGGCAGTGGTTCTCAGGAATCATCTAGGGTTGCTGTGAAAACAATATTGCTATTTGAAAGGAGAGACTTCAGTTCTCTAGGCTATTCAGGTGGTCTTCAGACTGGTATGTTATTGGTCCATGAGTAGATAAGTACAAAATTGAGAGTGTTTAGAAATGTTTACAACAATTCAACATTGCTGTGATATCCAAGCACATGATCGGTGCTCACTTACCTTGCCGAACAGGATGCGTACCAAAAGTATTGGCCCATGATAGATTACAAATTAAAAAAAAGAACCTCATAGGTCATTGGAAAAGCACTGTTCATGAATATTATATTATATAGAACTCTAAGTTCCCTTCTAAAGACTGAATAATTGAGATAATTCCTGAGTGCGTTCAAGATTATTATAACATGACAAATATTCATCAGTTGATTTGATTTATGAGGAAGCTTTATGAAAGATTTTTGAATTAAAAGAGTAATGACACAGGTTTGTTTTTTCAAATAGTTCTTCTATCCATTAGTCCATTAATTTTTTAATACGTAAATGTTTATTGTTTGCCTTCCTTGTAACTAGAGGGTATTATGCTAAACAAAATAAGTCAATCAGAGAAAGACAGTTATATGATCTCACTGATATGTGGAATTTAAGAAACAAGACAGAGGATCATAGAGGAAGAGAGGAAAAAATGAAACAAGATGAAAACAGAGAGGGAGGCAAACCATAAGAGACTCTTAATCATAGGAAAAAACTGAGGGTTGCTAGAGGGGAAGGGGGTCGGAGATGGGGTAACTGGGTGATGGACATTAAGGAGGGCGTGTGATGTCATGAACACTGGGTATTATATATAAGACTGATGAATCACAGGCCTGTACCTCTGAAACCAATAACCCATTATATGTTAATTGAATTAAAATGAAAAAAAAAAAAACCCCAAACCAGCCAACTAAGCTTTAAGCTATAGCCCCCCCCCCAAAAAAAAGTGAATCAGGAGGTCCATTTCCTGGTCTCATGGGGTAATCATGCAATTATAATATTTTGTGCACAGGTTTGCAAAGTGGGGAGTACAAGCTGCTCTGGGGTGCTGAGGAGGAGCACCAGGTTTGGGGGTTTAACGGAGGTTCTAATCCTAAAATCCTAAAATAATTGTTAAAAAGCAAATAATTAATGAACATTGGTAAAGATACCTTAACCACTCCTTGTAGATTATGACACATATTTTTTGAGCTTTTATACTGTGTCTGTACTGTGCCATGTGCTATTCGGTGTGTGGGGGATGTATTTGTGTGTAAAGCAGATACAATTTCTGTTCACATGGACCTTAGGATCTAGTGCAAGGAAACCAATAAATGGACAAGAAGATTTCTGATGTTGATGAACTTCAGGAGATGAAACAGGGTGATGTGGTAAGGATGAGTCTGTGGGGGTATATAGGTTGGGCAGGTTCATCAGAGGAGCCCGCACCAAGGAAGGGACATCTGAGCAGATACCTCAGTGACACGAAGGAGCCAGCCTGGGAATGAGAGAGGAACAGCAAGTGGCAAGTTCCAAGGCTTACAGGCAGGAATGGGATTGCCATGTTCATGAGCCTGGGAGAAGGCCAGTAGGGCTGAAGTGAAGTGAGAGAGAGAGGGAGAGGGTAGAAGGATCAGAGAAGTAACAGCCCTGGAAAGGTCAAGCAAAGGAGGGAAATTTGAGGTTGTGCTCAGTGTGTATCCCCAGGGAGATTTTTGTACCATCATCATCCACAGCTCTTCCACTGGGGTTGGTGATCACAGTGAATGACACGGGTGTCCTACCCAGAGTCTCTCCCATCCCTTAGGACTATTTGGGTGTCTAGGTATTGGCTTCAATACTCCTTTGCTTCTTACAGCCAGTTCCTGTGTCTCTTTTTTGGAGGACTCCCCCCAAGCTCCTAGGGTCCCTTTACCCCCAGAAAGGAGTGTCTGGGGGATTATGACCTCCCTCAAAGACTCTTAACCAATGACTAAAGTCTACAGGAACATGAAAGTCTGCTTCCTTCCCTCAGGTTTAGACAGTCCTGAGGCATAATCTATACTCTGGAGCTCCCCTTGGAGTCACACTGAGGCTGCCCTCTGGAGAGCTCTTGCTTTAGGTAGCACCCTTGCTTGACTTCTCTGGAGAACACCTCTTCAGTAAGTTGTCTGCGTCTGGGCAACTTAGGATATGAGCTGCCTTCCCCCCACCCCCAGTTTTGGATTATAACCATTGGTATAACATGATTGTTTTTGTTAATTTAAAATGGGATTAGATGAAATATTCCAGAGCATTTCCAACTTCTCAAAGTTTTCTTCCGAAGAGTTTCCATTTTAACAGCCATCAAGTGGAAAGGATTTTGTTTTTTATCTGAAGGCAATTGTCTGTTTCTACTGATTCCAGTGGATTTGTTTACTGTTTAATTAAGTGAAACATTTCCAGAGAGTTATCTATTCTCACTCTTCCAGCTCACAGAGTAGACGTTAATCTAAAACTATTAGATGATTATTTCCTGTTCACACACCGGATCAGTCAAATTATGGAGATTAAATAGGGGAATAAGACGGGGTGTTTAGTAGGGTATGATCTGGCTAGATGTGCTCTCCTTCTGGCAGAAGAAGCCTGTGAGCTTTTCCACACATGTTCATGTGCTAATCCTTGTGGCTTCCATTTCCTACTTCTAACACAGTCTGTAACTATGGTTTGCACAGGAAATCGAAGCCAGCAGGCCAATGTGTCCATGTGGAATTTTCCCTCTGTCCTTGAGGGAAAAGTAAAATCAGATTCTATTAATTTTGACTGGATTTCAATTTATTTTAGATCTTTTGAGGCATTTTAGTATCCACATATAAAAAGCACTTAGATCTTTTGCTTTTAAAAATTATTTGCAGATTGCCTATCGTCCATTCTTCCTTTCTTCTACCCCTCTTCTCCTCCCTTCTTCCCTTCCTTCTTTCTTTTATCGAAAAGTGAAAGTGAAATCAATCTCTATCTGAATACATCACAAAACATAGTTTGAAGTCATTAAGTGGGTTTTTTTTTTTTTTTTTTTTTTTTTTTTGTGGGAGAATCATATGCCTGTGATAGCCTGTTTTACCGTTAACAGTTTTCACTCTGAGATTGGACGTAGTAAATGTTCGGTAAATATTTTTTGATTGTATGAATCTGTGGTGTTATGTCCTAAGCACAATCCTAAAATATTATTATTGTGCTTTTCTTGGTGTGCATCTGTGAAGAGAGACTTGGTCCCCAACTCCTAATTCCATCTCAACTCTTTGTCATAAATATGACGACTATATGGGAAAAATCATTTTTAAATCCTTAGATAAACTGTCATTGTACATTTCACAAAATAAAGTTTCCCTCCATTCTGTTGCAGTGAAACACCCATTGGCACATTCCTTTTGCCTTTAAATATCTCTGAGACACTTGGATTTGATCTTTGATTTCACAATACATTGAGGCATGCAATTATAAGACAATAACACATGCTTTTTCATGCCTGAAAATAACTCTGAAGTTAAGCTGTGGCATTAAAGCACAGTTGGAAAATTTTACATCCAATCAAATTAAACCAATAGTATACTTTGTATATTTTGTATTTGCTATGTAACTGCAAGTAAGGGTGTCTTCAACTTTTTGTTTCTATTCTAGAAATTAAAACAATTGAATCAGAAATTTAAAAAAGGGCAAACAAATAAATTGTTTTCTGTTCATTGGTTAAGTAATCTGCCTTATCTCTTACTTATCTTTTGAGTGGGAGTAAGAAATAGTATTAAAATTTATCCTAGGAAGGGTGACCATGATAACTACAAAGCTTATCCAAAAGATTGAAATGCCTATTGGGTCGTATTCCCAGGCTGGCCAGCCTGACTGTCCAGATTGTTTGAAAACAAACTTCAACTGAGTAAATTTTAAAGATCTTATTGACTTTATTCAGTGATTCACTAATTGGACAACATCCATTCTAGCAGATAGGAAGGAGCTCTGAGGAGCTTTATAGGCAGAAAGGAGCAGGAACAAGGAAGTTATACTAGCCAAAAAGTAGATTATTGCAAGGTTACTTTTCCCTAGAGGGTAACATGGGTTTATCAGACAGATTATTTAACTAATGCTGATCTGGTGATTCCTGATTGGCTAGTTTAAGTTTTCATTTCTGGGAGGGCTGAAAATGTATTTAAGTTTGGTGACCTGGGGCTTAGCATAAGTGACCCCATTTGGGGCCTGTTGGCTTGTTTTCCACAGGATGGTTGAGTGAGTTCAGGGGCTGTGCAAGACTGACCCAATTCTTGCTGAAGAACTTGTGACTGCAGTTGACCCACTGGGGGATTCAGGTGGCAGTTTGAAAGCTTTAGGAATTCCAGAAATCCAGTGAAATTTTGTGTTTACCTTTGACACTGTAATGCTTATTTGCAGGTGGGTGGGGCTTTCAGGGGGATGACCCATGATGAGGGAGGAGCCCCTTGAATTAGCAGCATGCAGTTGAGGATACTTGTCAAGAAGATAAGTAAGAGGGCATCAAAGCATTAGTTGGGCTCCAAGTATTTGCTTATAGGTATATATTTTGGAAACCCCCAATGGGGGAACTTTTCCTGACAAGCAGAATAGTATATTTGTTGGGACAATGGGTCAGAATATTTGAAATCAAGGGTGACTCAGAAAACAGAGGCTCATGGGCTACTATACCTATAAAGTGCGCCCTAAATGTATCTGAAGGCCTTTGAATGATAAATGATAAATGCTGCTCATGTATTTTTTTAAAGATTTACTTATTTATTTTAGAAAGGGGGGAAGGGGTAGAAGGAAAAGGAGAGAGAGAATCTCAAGCAGACTCCCCACTCATCACAGAGCCCAACATGGGGCCAGATCCCAAGGCCCCGAGATCATTACCTGAGCTGAAACCTAGTCAGATGTTCAACCAACTAAGCCACCCAGACGCCCCAAAAAGCTACTCATATTAACATTTTTTATTGTTGTATTATAAATGAATGTTGTTAGCTTTTGTATATTTAAATAAGTGTTATAAAGTGACTTTTGCCTGAGAAGATTTTGGTGCACACAACCCAACTAAAGTTTTCCCCTCTGGTTTATTTTGAAAGGCATGCGATGTTAATTCTGGGGCATTGATGTTTTACAATGCCTGATCAAGACAAAAAGGTGAAGACCACAGAGAAACCAACTGATAAAAAACAACAAGGAATCACCACCAGGTAACCCCTTCCTGAGTTTTTGCTAGTTAGTAACTCAGACAGTGGCCAGCAACCAGATTTAATGGCTTTTTGAGAAATAGAGTAGACCCTTGACAATGGCTACTCTGGCTTATGGTGTTTACTGAAATGTTTGATCATTTCTAGAGTTCTAAAGGAAATGCTACTTAGTGTGCATAGGTTTCCTTCTATAAAATAGTCTTGGAGGGGCAATGCCATCAGTGGGGATGACTAGTTTGCCTGGAGTCTTCAGCTGATTGACATTGTGTTGTTCTTTCTCCTAGGGACTATTCAGATCTTAAAAGACTTCGTTGCCTTTTGAACGTCCAGTCAAGCAAACAACAGGTAATGTTTTCAAAAATTGTGCATGCATTAATGAAAGAGAACACACATGTTTCCAAAGGGATTGATTTAACATTTTTATGAACAATAATATATCTGCTTTTCTTAGTTCTTAAATATGTTTTGTCTTTCTTCATCTTACTGTTTCTCTCATACATGGTTCAGGTTCTGCCAAGACTCAGCGTCTACAGCCTGTTCATTCTCCTCTCATCACTGGGCCCTACTTTATTTTCTGCTTATTGCCATGTGTCCTAATTACCAAAGCCCTTCAGTCTGGAAACAGTGTACTCTTCTATTGAATGCCCAGTGTTTGACTCTTTGGAGCTTTAGGGAATTTGATTTTTTCCCAAACACTGATTACTGAGTTTCCTTTTTTTTCCCCTCCACCCCTCCTCATGCTGCCTAGTTCCTACAGGACTGCTCTTGACGCTTGCTGCAAATTTTATCTCACCGAAAAGAGGGGAAAGGAGTGAATTTGGCTATTTTTATGATAGCATTTTTATATTTTTATTACATGGAAAAAGAATGGTACCTCTGCTTGAGTTTATCTTTAAACTTTCTTTTTGGTTTTACTTCTGTAAGACTTGGGAGAGTCCTGAGATTCGAGGCCATCTGTGAAGATTTGAGGAACAGCACAGCAATGCTAATGCTAATGTTAACAATAGACGCTCGGCACCGTTAACTGGTAAATGGTAGCAATGCTTCTTGAACCTCAGTGATCTGGCACCAAAGTCTACCAAGCTGTACTTGCTTAAGTAAATTTGTTTAAGAGCTCAAATGGTGGGAATCCTGATGGATTTTGGATTAGTTTTGGATTAGTTTTCATCAAACTGACCAAGAACTACAACATTTTAATCTATTTATTTATAGTCAAGGATGACATTCTAATTATTTGATGGCACATAAAGGCCAAATAACATAGTTCATATTTAGGGAACATTTACTATATGTCTGGTGCATCACCCTGTTTAGTAACCACATCTCTCACTTTTATAGATTGGGAAAATGAGGCACAGGGAATTAAGTGACTTTCTCAATATCATACAGCCAACTGCTGGTTGGAATCCAGATCTGAACCCAAACACTGCCTCTTTTTGTAATATATGCCTCTAGCCACTGAGATACCTTTTAAATGACTTGGGAAATTAAATTCCAGTTCAAAAAAAATAGTTGGATAATCCTTGATTCAGAGTAAACATGGTCGTAAAACATCTTTTCACCTACCAATCCTTCTTCTCTGTTATTCATGCTATGGCCCTCAGGAGCAATTTCTTCCCATCCAACTGTGTCAGCAGTCACTCTTGCTCTTTGTCTGTCTCTACCCTGCTAAAAGCATCTGCCTGGCTTGCTGCTCACAGGCCTTCATGGACAATTACCCCAAATCACATCCATTCTTTCTTAGAAAGTAAGCAAGGTAGCTCAGCATATGGTTTTGGTTGTGGTTCCCATTCTTTCTCAGTGTAATCCTAAGATGTAACCATGATGTCAAAGACTTCTCCTTTTTGCTTTTACTATTCCCTTCTCCTGAATTTGCCCTTCTCACAAATTTCTTTCCTATAAAATCTCATCTATTTCTAAGACCCAAATCGAGTGACACTGCTTCCGCAAAAAAAGCTTTCCTTCATTTTGCATTCTGGAAGCAATCTTTCTCTTCCCAAAGCACTTTCTTTCACAGTTGTAACACTATGTTCTTCCTTGTTTTGGAAATGCTTGTCTACATGTCTTATTTCCAGATGAGATTATGTATTTCCCAATGCCAGCCACTTTGACTTTGCCTCTGGTATCCTCGACATGGTGAGTTCTGGGTCAGTTTTTGTCAAATTGAATTACGGTTTAAGAATTGGGTTACATCATGAGCATGTATAATTTCATGGCCCGAGTAAAGGAAACACCAATGGTGATGTTGTTGTGGTTGTTGTTGTTGTTTTAAAGATGTATTTATTTATTTATCTGAGAGAGAAAGAGTGCAAGCATGAGTAGGGGTGGGGGAGAGGGAGAGGGAGAGGGAGATCCCAAGCAGATTCTATGCTGAACGGGGAGCCTGATGCGGGGCTCGATCCCACTGGTGGTTTTTGCCTCTAATTTTCCAACGTTGAAGCTCACTAGATCTGTTGTGTCTCCTTTCAACACCACTTTCTTGTTAACACCTAGTGGGGTTAACAAAAGTGAATTTAATAGTTCCTCTTTCTTTAACCAATTTTAGAATTTGCAGTTTGTTGTCTGACAAGTTTACATGGCATAGCTTTTTGTAAAGTCTTTCACATGTATAAAAATGCATATTTGTAATGCTTGAATTATTCAGAAAGTAGGTGGTTCTAAGAAATGAAAATGTCCTCAATGATATGCAGGTCCTGAGGTTCACAAAATTTATTCCTAATTCTGTTTATCAAAACTTAATTCATTTTTAATTTTGAAATACTAAATGTTATTCTGAGTACCCTATTCTCCTTTTAGTAAAATAGTATGGAGAAGAAAGATACTGGAAAGAATAAGTCAAGCATATATTTATATCCTGCTTGTTCCAGTAAGAATGTAAGGAGGTTTTTACAAAGATACACTAACTATGACAGTTTATCATAAATTAAAACCAGGACCAAAGAAGAAAGAAGAAAAAGGGCTGGGGACAAAGTAGAGTGAGGCACACAGAGACACCCATCGAAATATGCAAGTGGGTCACATATTTGGCTCTGAGACTTTTAGCAGTCAATTTGAAAAGGGAAATTTGGGAGTAAGGCTCACTCACCTGAATTTCTGATCTAACAAGATCTGGCCTGTTATTTGGAAATGGACCAAAATGGCCAATTAATCGGTTGCAGAGGAAATTTACTTTGTGATTTAGGCAGAGAATTGCAAAGAACTGAATGTCCTTTATCTGAATCTCTAATGAGCCAAGCCACTTCTGTATTGTTTCCTTGTGTTCCAATGTTCTACTTTCGTTCTTTGTCTTGACCGCTCTATCTCTGTGTGCCTTGTTTAACCACATTAGAGCTTGCTGTTCTGTGGGACAGCCCAACAGTGGGACAGAACACTGAGGGGGCAGGGTTAGAATAACCCTGTAAAGACAGTAAAGACAAATAATTCAAGGAAAGGAATTGCCCCAAGGTTGTTGAAGCAAAGTGAAATTACAAAGTTGGTTGGAGATTTTACCAGAGGTTTCCACAAATCTTGAAGTAATCTGCCAAGAGCTGGAATTCAGATTTTTTTTTCCCCTACATTCAAAGCCACAGGAAGCTGAGACATTGGTTTGCAATAAGTAAAAAAAGGTAGAAGAAAGACCAAATGAATTCCTTATAAACCAATTAATTACCTTGAAATAACAGAGGTTTTGATAAATACTGTGGAAAGAAAAGGCATAAGGCAGAGTTCCTGTGTTCTGAGGGATGGAGGTATAGGAAAGGCAGTTATAGCGCATGACAAGGCAAGACGTGAGTCCTGAAGGAATGGTACAGACACTGCGCATATGGATTTTGACAGGCATAAGGAGTCCACTTTTAGCTCAAATCACAGGAAGGAGATGGTTCTTGGAAAATGTCTGGTTTTCCTTCCATGGCATTGGTGGAAAGGCATTATCAGTGAAGTGAGTAAAATAATCAGATATCTGAAGAAAGGAAAATCACGAGCATTTAAGTAAAATGGTGACTAGACGTTTCTATTGGAAGTAATCATACCTAGAGCTAGATGACTTTGTGCAGTGTCTAAAGGCCCATCTACACATTTTGTATTTGACCCTGTAAGCAATAGGGAATGTTGCCATTTCCAATCAGAAGTGACACAATCACATTTTTAGGAAAATCCTTCGCTTCAATCTGTAATCTCTTCACTTTCCACTCATACTATTCAAGCTGCTCAGGTACCTCTCATTTTCTAGAGCACACATAGCTGTCCTCTGTCTTCCCACCCATAAAAGTCTGTCTGAAATGCTCTGAAATACTCTTGGCATCCTGGCCTGTGGCCCACCCTATCTCTCCTTTATTTTCTACCGCAACGAACCCTTGTTCACTCTTCTTGCAGCCTGTTCTCATGCTGGTGTACCCCTCCCCTGCCCCCTGGGACCCTGAACTCCTTAAAGGCAGATGCCGTGGCTGTCCAGCTTCCTGTATGCCCAGTGCCTCATCACACTTCTGACAAATAATGTGTCTGCAGCAAAAGTGTGGAACAGATGGACGCATCTAGAAGTGGTGAACCATGAATCAGTTTAGCAAAGAGATGGGGGAAAAAGTAAGCATTCATTCAACAATTTCACTTTTGAGTACGTACTGTGTGCCAGGCTTTGTGAGAGGTGCTAGGAACACAAAGATAGACAGATAGGATGCTGCCCTCAAAGTGGCCATATTCAAAGGGAAGAGGCTGATGTGTCAACTAGATGTCGTACCAGGGGTGGTAAGTGCTATAAGAGAGGTCAGTGTAGTAATGCCGCCAGGGAGGGAGTGAACCGCTCTTCCGGGAAGGCTGGGGCAGGTGCTCACCAGGATGCTGTTTGAGCTGAGCCCTGAAACATGATCAGGAGTCACAGTCCACAACACACACCCAGGTGTGGAGTGGTCAAATGCTATGGTGGTTTCTGGGTCAAGTGACGAATTCAATGCAGCCAGAACTTGGGGCACAGTTTTATATTTGCCTGCCCTGTTTGGCTTATTCATGTACTTATTTATATTATATGGACTTGTGGATTCTTATTTTAGTCCATGGTGGATTTATTATCAAATACTGCATAGCAAATCCGTCTAAAACTTAGTGGTTTAAAGCAACAATGATCATTTACTGTCTCTCACCCATTTTGTGAGTCACAAATTCAGAGCAGTTTGCCTGGATGGTTCTGGTTCAGGTCTCTGATGGGGTTGCTGCGAGGTACTGTGATCCTCCCCACACCAACTGGGGCTGGCAAGTAAGTGCTATTTGTGGGTGAGAGGCCTCTCCACAGGGTTGTTTGTTCTCACAGCATGGAGTCTGGGGATTCCCCCAGAACTAACCCCTCTACACGTTGAAAGAAACTATTTAGTCCTTTCAAATATTGTGCAAAGAGATGACGCTGGACTGGGAGACAGGAACAGAACACAGGGAGAGATTTTCAGAATCTCAGTACGAAGAAAACCTTGGGTGAAAGTGGAACTCTGAAAAGCAAGAGGGATGACTCAGGATACTGTTTCTCACCACTAGAGATACATACATAGGTGGTGGAGGACTGAGAATGTTGGAGAGGGAGGCGGGTTGCCTGGATTTGACTAGGAGCCCTGCCCCTTGCTAGCTATGTGGCCCTTAGGCAAGTCACTTAGCCCCTCTGTGCCTTAGTTTTCTCATCTACAAAACGGTATTTATCTCATAGGGTTGTTATGAGGGTTAAATATATTTAATACTTGCAAAGCACTAGAACACTGCCTGGCATGTGGTGAGCACCATGTAAGTATCACCTATGATGATGGTGGTCATGAGGATGCGTGATGGTTGGGTCCTGTGCCTTTTGAAGAGGTTTTCAAATCCAAGTGCCTGTAAGTCCATCACTTGTGGGAAAGGACAGGACACACTTTAAAATTATCTATGTCAATTTGTGTTATCGTATATTTATTATGTCCAAAGTTTCAGATGTTGGGTTGCCCAGAATAATCTGTCAAATGTAGTATGCTTTAAAAGAACTAATGGCTTAACGTGAAGAAATCTGTAAGGGGTGGCTCACTTGGACACCCTGACTGTGACGATACCAGGTGGTGAGTGGTATCACACCAATTTCCCTGGACCTCCTTCTGCAGTAGATGATGAAGAATACGGAGAGCCCGAGGAATTGGGGAGGCAAGGGAAAAGGCTCTGGGTTTTGAACTGGACTCTGAACTCACATTGTTTTTGTCTGAAGAGGGCTGATTGCTTCAAGCTTCCTTCTAGTAAGTTCATGGTCTTTGCAACGATAGCTGCCAAGTCCATCTTATCTACTGAGTCTCCATGAGTTGATTCCCAATTCTGGTTGCCTGTTCTGACGGCAAAGGGAATAGCTGCAAGCCGTGGGAGCTTTCCACCCCTTTTCCCTGAATGGCCTGGGCTCTTTTTCTCTGTGCTGGCCACCTTCCCTCTTGTGATCAGTATTCTGGGAGCTGTGGTAATGGCAGGGGGTTTGAAACACCTTGGACCCAGAAAATCCACTTCCTGTTTGCTACATAGTGATGTTTCCTGTGTAACAGGCACATTTGCTCATTGCTGTGACTTCATGGCCAATATCATGTGGGTTATCACAGCCAGGGGTTATCTAATTTGTAAGGACACACTTTATTTGGTTAGCAAATTCATCTGTTCAGTGGGAATAGTCATGAGGATTAAAAGAGTATTTATAAAGCGCTCGGAAACTATGCCAGGCACATAGCAAGTGCTTTATAAATACTAACTCATTTAGTTTTCATACTAACTCTGCACACAACTACTATTATTGTTTCCATTTTGATGATGTGGAAACTAATACACAGGGAGTTTAGTAACATTTCCAAGATCATGCAGCTACCTATTGGTAGTTTTAAACCCAGGGCATCTGGCCTAGTTTGTTCTCTTAGCCAATGAGCCTTACTCTCTCCAGCGCCTCTGGCCCATTGTCTTGTGGTGTTTGTGGATTGATTGGCCCACTGTACTGAGATAGAAAGGTGGTTTAACAGGATGAAATGTTTATTATTAATGTTTTGAGAATGCAACTGTGCTGGCATACGATGAAGAAGGATTGTTGGGGTTTTTTTTGCTAGCCATTAAACAATGTCCTTATTATAATGCATCTTTCTATAACCTGGCTGCCTAATGGGAAGTCAGACATACTCTTTTCGGATAGGGAAAAGATGTCTTTATATGGATTAGTGTAAAATATTTTGGTGGAATAAGATAAGTACAACATATAGTAGCTTTATTTGATAATTATAAGGCATAGAATGGAAAAGTGGATCCTTTATTTTTTTTATATTATGCTCTACTTACCTCATCTGTAATAATTTCACTAACTATAGAATAGCCTTCATTTGTACTTTGGAAAGAAGAAAGTATTTGTTTGCACTATGCTCAGCTTTACCATAGTATAAAAAACAGTCCTCAGGGTTATCCCAATTATAGGTACATATTGGTAAGTGAAACTGTTTTAATACTGATAACTTACAATTTATTATGTAAATAATTACAAGTTCATATTGTAAATGGGGGGGCATACTTGAGTTGTTATAGTTCATTTAAGCAAATTTTTTCTTTTTCTTTTTTTTTTAAGCAAATTTTTACTTCTCTTTTGGTGAATTCATGACTTTTATAAATATGATTGACTAATCAAGATATTCAGACTGATTGAAAAGGAGAGAATCTTCTTTACCTTTATGTTCCTAACACCTGACAAGCAGTGTGTATGATTGGCAAATGTTGAAGAATGAATGATGACTTAGTCTCAGTTTGGGGTTTCACACTCTACCAGAGAGTTCTAGCTGGATCTGGAAACTCTCTATTCTGGTGGTACATTTGAATCACCCAAGCAGCTTCCAAAACTCCTAATGCCCAGGCCTGACTGTGTTCAAAGTGCTTCTCACTATAATCAAGGGAGACTGAAAATACGTAAGTAACTGTAAGATATGGCAGGTGGTGTTACAAGCTATGAAGAAAAATAAAGCAGCATAAGGTAGAGAGAATAAACGTTTAAGTCAAAGATGTTTAAATCTTGGGAAACTACATTTGGCTTGGCTACCATGTTAATTATTGGTTTAGGAAAAAACTCATTCCCTTTATTTGGCCTCCAGCTACCCCTTCCCCCCATTTTGTTACTTTCTTTATTATTATCCTCATGGGTTCTGTGCTTCTATTTCTATAGCTTCCAGCCATTAACTTCGATAGTGCCCAAAATAGCATGACGAAGACTGAGCACATCATCAAGGTGGGTGGACAGAGAGCCCGAGGTCAGGGGCATGAGTCCACAGAAGCTGTTGAACTTGAAAATTTTAGGTAAGAGTCCAGTATCTCCCTTGCCTTCAGCAACCTATTCTAATTAGCCCAAAACTTTGTCACAGGAGCTAAAATTTAAAGCTGTTTCAAAATTTACCATGGGGATTCTTAACTTAATCATTTTCATCCATGCTTAAATTATTCCCAGAAGTAGTGTGTAAATAACAGCTTAATGGCTGCAGCTGGAGCCGACCTGGGTGTTTCAGTACACCTTGCTGAGATACCTTTGGCACTTGTTCCATGAGAAAGTTGTTCCAGGTTGTTGACCTGGCCTGGCTGATTCCAGGCTTTGTCTTCAGCTTTTGGTCTGTCCATACCTTGCCAGCAGTGAGGAGGCATAAAAGAAGCCGTGGCTGTGAACAGATGTGATGGCTAAGGACTGTGGTGGTCAAAGCACCTGAGGTTTGCAGTTGAGAGGATTGCACCTCACCTTTAACATGGAAACCGTCAATCCATGTTCCTCTCTCCTGTCGCCATGTAGACCTCCTAGAAGTTGCACATTTTGTGGGCTACTCCCCTTCCAGGAGCTGGTTCTCTCAGGTTTACAATGTGCTGGCGTCATTTGGCACTAAATGCCATGTAAATAATGAATGGCATGAAATATCAAGATCAATGTTCTAGAATGATCCTTTATTTATTTGGCCTAGATTTTGTCTCCCTGTCATTTTATGACAATGAATTTAATAGTCCACAAAATCACATGACATTACACAGTTTCTGTTTAGCGAGGAACACTAAATTCTTTAAAAATTCTTACATATTCAGTCTACTAGTATCCACGTACTAAGAATGCACTACAGACCTCACCTGGCTAGGGTAGGGGCACACTGTCCAATGACATCTGAAAGACTGCAAAGGCAGAACAGTACAAATGATGATATAAGGCCATAGAACTTGCCTTTGAGGTGATATGTTCATGTAATTCCAGCTTATTTGGCCTGGATCTTAAACCCAGTCTATTTTAATATGCACAAAAATAGTATATCATATATTTTATAGCGATGTCACCATTTTGTGCATTATTTCTTATCCTTTCCCAGTTTTAAAGTGGAATGTTTTGTGGTATTTTTAGAACCTCTTTAATTGGCTATAATATCAGAAGAAAGAAGCTGAAGATGGGATACCTCCAGACTTTGTTAAACACACACAGACACATACACACACAGCAAACAATCAGCAACCACAGAAACTTTCACGGTTGAAGGGGTTTAGGCTGTGTTTGATAAATCCGTATTACCTACAAGGAAATATATATGGTAAGCACTGGTGTTACTAGCTATAGCAGCCAATGGGGTTGTGGGTGGAAAAATGAAGGGAAGAATTGTTTACTGCCTCATGCACAGTGTCTAGAAAATATGTCTTCATCATACTTTCTCTTCGTATCCCCTTTTCCTTCCTCTGAACAAGTTTATCTATGAAGTGTTTATGAGGAATAATTTAGTTAAATGGTGAAATGAAGTATATATGCTTGATTATAATCTTTATTAGTATTTATAATTGACTTTCTAGTTCCTTTTTTAACAGTTGATATGTGCGTTTAGCAATATGTTAAGTCCTGAGAATCCTCTCAGTATCTGCATGAATACAGATGGTCTGTGCCTGCATTGAGAAATTTGAGGCAGCCTAAAAAATTTCTATTACAAAATGCTTTTCTGTTTGTTCCATATCAGTATAAACTACAAGAATGAGAGAAACTTCAGCAGACATCCCCAGCATAAACTATTTCAGGAGATCTTTACAGCCTTGGTGAAAAATAGACTCATCTGCAGGTAAGATTCTCCCAGAAAAGACCAACAATTTACCCAAGAATGGCATATCTTATACATCTTATTTCTAGCATATGGTTTGAAACAGTTTATGAGATTGAACACATCATACTTAAAAGATAAAATAGAGCAAATATCATTTAGAAGGAGGCAAATGAATAGGCATTGCAGGCGATCTCATTAAAATTACTCTGGTTAAGTACTGCATTTAGCCAGATTTTATGACAGATAAGGTAAAATGATATAACCCACGTTATACTGTTTTTCTTATTATTCTTACTTTGAATTTGGATACTCAGGAGGAGTTTATTGCCAGGATCCTTATGAAACGGACATTGGGTAACCCCATGGCCAACATCCTCCTGGTACATTTTTGTGGTTGATACCAGGACTGATTAAATGGGCTACCCCAGCCTTGACCCTGGGGAAAAGATGAATGTGTAACCTCCAGTCATGGCCCAGTGACGATGTTTCTTCTCAGGACCAAGTCAAATGTTCTCTCCATTGCTCTTCCTTGTCTTAACACAGGTGCAGTGTTGGGACTGTAGAGAAGGATCAGCAAGACCTCTAGATTCTGTCTCACAAACATCAGGGATTTTCAGTGAGCCATTGACTAGTGTTAGATTGTAGTCAGGACTGAATTTTCTATCCATTTGGGCTGCTTGAAGTGAGAGCTGGTTATACTGCTGCTAGATATGAAGGTGGCTCCTAGCATTATGTCATGGTGGGACCTTGCCTTCTACTCTTCCCTGGAGGCCCAGGCTCTCTCCCCCAAGCGTCAGCTGAAAAGTTGCCTATAAAGAACCTTGAATCTTCCCCATTGCTTTGGAACTTGAGACTGAGATATCTGAATTCTTCCCCAGTGAGATGGGGAAAAAATTACTCCTATTCTGGAAAATAGGAGAAATATTAATAATTTAATGCTTTGACCATGTGACTCGGTCCAGTGCAATAGCTGACTTTAAGTAGAAAAGTATCTTGGTGGGTCCTGCATGATGAATCAGCTACTAAATATGCCTAAGTGGTGGTCTTATGATTTGATCTTTTGAAGGGGGTTATTTAGCATTGTGTATTTAAGTACTGGACAATAGCTGCCAGATACATTGGTTTAGTTTAAAGCAGTCCAGGATTGGGACTGCATCTGTTACACCTTTGTACTTGATTTAGGCAGAAGATTATTAGACTGGCTTAGATAATACAAAAAGCCTAAAATTTTTATCATGGTTATGGAATTTGGTCCCTGCTCAGTTCTTGACAATATACTCAAAAATTGTTGAAAGATTAATGAACACTACTACAAAGGACATGAAGTTGTCCTGGACTGTGTTCTTCTTGAGCCTGAACAGAGCAGAATAATGGTTAGTAGCAGAATAATTGTGCCTGAAATGGTATTAGGAAATGACGTTCTTTAATTTGTGTTGAGGATGACTATCATGGACTCTTCAAGGGATGTCCAGTAGACCATTTATCAGGTCAGTACTTTGAGGAAGGCAGAATATTTCCTATATTAAAGTTGTGAGAGATATCACTGTATGCCCAGTCTGAGGGCACTAGATGCAGATATTGTTAGGGAAACTAGTCGGGCAAGGGTTGGCATCCAACAGTTGAGAAGATCTTAACAATTCTGAAGTTAAGAGATCTCTTGTCAGGACCTTTTCAAATTCTTAGTGATGAATGAGGCATCTTAGATTGGATGGAATTACTGGCTTGCAACATGAGTAGTCCCTGGAAATCTTCAAACTAGGAAGAGATGATTATAGATCTCTTTGCTTTCATAGTACGAGAAGGAATTTAGGAATGTTGAACATCAAGGGCATCCTTTTATGTCATCCTTTGGCTGCTGACAGATTGTTACGTTCAGTTCTATTCTGAAAGCAGGGTTGGGTCAAAGATGGCTTAAGTGTAAAGGTCTTCCATTGTTTCTCACCCCATATGACCTTGCTAAGGTAGCCAGAATTACCTTTTCTCCTTTTCCCTCTAAATTTAGACTTATGGAAGAATTACATTGGGGCCTTTTCTGGTATAGCTTCCTATCCTTTTCTTTGCAAACATCAGATTTAATGTTGGCCAGAAAGCTTGGATTCAATTCAATAAATAAATTTTTGAGTATCTACAGTGTGCCGGGAAGAGAAGGAATAAACAGTGGGGAAGGAAGAGAGGGTGAAAATACAAAGATGAATAGGACGCATGATTCCTTTCTTCTAGGGATTCAGCATCTACTCTCTCTGGTCAGCAAAACAATTACCCACTGTCCCAATACGAGGGAAACTATGGTAGATATAAACTATTTATATTATGACAACTAAACACTCGGGGAGGTTGAAGGACTGTGGACTTTGGTCTTTGGTCCAGTTCAGGCTGTCGACAAGACTGGGCATATTCAGGATGCTATGCCATTCAGGTTTACCCTGAGGATATGGCTGATTGGGAATTTTGTCTCATATGTAGAGTGTGAGCCCTTCCAAGTCCTCAGTCAGCTTATGCCCGAGTGACGCCCTTCTTGTTCTTGATCTATTTCATTCTCCCCAAGTGCAATCTTCCCCTAAGCCACACTTCTGGATACCTCCTTTCTGAGTGCTTTTCCTAAGACTGACCTGTGATTACTTCCTTGTTCTCAGAAATGAAATCGCCAGGTGGCATCTGAAATGAGACAGGACTTGTTAATCCAGGGTCAGATAAGGTAACGCTGTAAGCTGCAAACACCTCATGGTCAATCTCAAAGGGCAAGTGAAAGTGTCATGTCTGAAGCTGAGGTTACTCCTGGTTACACATGGTCATGAGTTTTGATGTGTGGCAGAGAATGGAAGCAAATTTTGATCTTCCAACTTTCCTTTCTGCCATAACGTCATTTGTCTGTAGGAGAGTCTACTTTAGAAAATAAATCTACCCCCCTTCAATTTCATCTTCCTGTCCGGGGAAGTACACAGGGTGCTTGGTATCCAAGACTAGGTTGTTACGAGGTTGTATAGGGAAGTAAAACTTGTCACAAAATTGACCTATCCTCTAATTAACTGCTTATAAAATTGACCTCTACTCAGATATCTCCTCTGTGTATCTGTTCCTCTGAGCTCCCTCTTTGTTGGTCCATTCCTTTCTGATTGCCAGACAATGTGCAGATCCTATAACACAGTGCAAATATAACATAATCTCCTTGTGTGAAATGAACTTGCAAATCTGGCTAAAGATATAGAATTTCCTGAATAGACTAACAGTGATGGTGCTCAACTGTTGGAATCTAACAAATGAGGCACTGGCAGAATGAGACCACTGACAATTGAAGAAGAGGGTATTAACAAGGAGGATGACAAAGTGGGACTTCAAAAAGCACATTTGGACCAACAAAGGTTAGGAGAGGCCGTTAGGACAAATTGGTGACTCTAATATATTTGCAAAAATGAACCTCTTTTTGCTGCAAAGGTCAAAAATGAATTCAAGGATATTGGTTCATGTTACACGATTGGTCAGAAAAAGTGTGCCCCAAAATGTCAGCAGAATCCATTCCTGCTTTATTCTAGTTATTAGGGCAGAGTTGCAATTACAACTTAAATTTTGTTCAGTGTAAGATAAAATAGGTCTTAGTTTCATACTTTATATTTTAAGATCATGTTTTCATTAAATCTTGTCCCCTGCTATTTAATATGAAATTTGGTGTTATTTAAAGTGAGTTCACTTAACTGGTCTCTTCCTGGTACGGTTATCCCACAATTGCCAGGATATCCTCTCTTCCCTTGCCTGTAACTTTCGTAGAGATAAGTATATACAAGATTTTCAAATTTCAGTTTGAAATTTAGCATGATCCATTTAGCATGACCTTTTTGGTCTAAAAATGCAATCACTTCTCTAACAAGAACAAGTGGCAAGAGGAACGGACCAGAAGTTAGGATAGAGGAGCGATCTCTTCAGTATCTTGATTTAGTTCTTGAAATATACAAAGTTGATGGAGAGATGCTCTTTCTGTGATTTTCTTTCATCAGGTAGCAGACAGGCCAATAGGGGCCTTTGAAGATTTCCTCCTCACCTAGGAGAAGGGAAGTCTGGTCACTTGGGTAAAGTCTGGCCATCCTCTAATGACTGGGGTAAAATTCCAGTTCCCTAGTGGTTCACAAAGCCCTTTGAGATCTTGTTCCTTCTTGGCCTCATCTCTTGCTCCTGCCTGGTGCATCCATTGGGCTCACCACGATCAGAGCAAGCCCCTCATTATTCCTTGGAGAGTTATTTTCTCTCATCTCTGAGGCTCTGCTCATGCTAATCCTCACCTTAAGCCTGCTGCCCCCACCTCTTTGCCTTCCTGGTTGTTCTGGCCCCTCAACTGTCCTCCCCTCTTATGGCCCTGGGCCCCTGTTCCTCTCCCCCATACACTGGGCTCCCAGGGAAGAGGGCTTGGGTGTTTTATCTCCAACTCAAGCCATTGACGCTGGTTTTTCTGGAGAGCATGGAGGCTGAGAGTCTTCCTGTAGTGGAATTTCTCTGCATTAAATTATTTTGAGCACCATAAAAAATGTGAGAATACAGAAAATGATAAAAAATGAAAAATTACCCTTTATACCACTCTTAGAAATAGTTGCATTAGTTCTTGCTTTATTTCCTTCTAATCTTTTTAAAAATTCTATGCTTTTTTCTTCACTTACATGAGAAATTATTACCTACATATAAAACTGTATTATGCTGTTTATCCAGAGTAAAGTTTTTAAAAGAGCTGTCTCATTGGCTGAGACTCCTTTAGGATCTTGTCTTTTTGTCTGTCTTTTGCTCTAAGTTTCAGAATCTTAAATGTAGAAAGGAAGAAAATAACCTTCAAGAACCTAGGATCTCATGTAATCTTCAAACAAAAACAAGCGTTCTGCTTCTTCCCATCACCTAACTTGGAGCAAATGTTTAGCTCTTACACTTTTATTTCTCCTGAAATGTTATTCTCCTCAAATATATATACACCCCCACACACATACAAAAGACGTCATCCAATTATAGAGGGAATGGAAGAAAAAAATCCAGTCCAGGCTCATTTGATAGATGCAGTTGCTGAGAGGTTAAGGCCAAGCCTAGGGTCCTCAGGCAAGACTTAACTGGTACCCTTTTCTCCTATGCCTCGCTGGTTCCCGGGTTCTTTATTAATCAAAGTATATTTAAAATTTACTTTCAGTTTAGCACCAGAAAAGTATCACTTCAGTAATCATGTTCTCGCTTTTCTCCTATCTACTACTGCTTCTTGCAAAAATCGTCTAACAGGCATGAAACTAAAATGTCGCCACCTTCCCAGGGATGCTTTGCTTGTTCTTGGGCCACATGTAACCACCGGAACCAATTTGAACGTGGCCAAATCAATAAATGACAGGTTCCTGTCAGTTCATGAGCTTCTGAGAGCCAGGCAGTGAGTTCCAGACAAATTCTAGGAAGCACATTTCCATGGCTAAACCCCCAAACACTTGCACTTATGTAAGTCCACCATCTCTTTATCAACTTTGCTCTGGCAGACTGTACCTTATAAGCTGTATGTAACTGTTGTCGATTCATCTTTTGTTTTACATATGGCTTAGCGGGCTTTTTCTTCTTTGGAGATCTCAAGGTTGACATGCCCAAAACAGGACTTTTGACTTTTCTCGCTTAACTTGCCCTCCCTGAGCTTTACTCTTCTCCATCTATCGACCTGGTCCAAGCTGCCATCATGTCTTCCTTGGACAATTGCAGTAGGCTACCTGAGCTGCCTGCTTTGATCTTTGGCTCCCTATACTGTTCTCAACACTACTTCTGAAAGGATCCTTTCAAAATCCCTGTTAGATCGTGTTAGTTCTTTGCTTAGAGCCTTCTAGTGGCTTTCCAGAATAAAAAGTCCAAAGTCCCTATGCTTATTCTACAAAGCCCTGCAGATCTGGCTCTTGCCATCTCTCTGACTTCAACTCCTATTACTTTGTCTTTGCTCACTTTGCTCCAGCCCCACGGGCTTCCTTGCCAGTCCTTGCACAACCACATTCCTGCTCAGGGACTATATACTTAACTCTTTTGCTCTTCTGATCTAGACTCATTCCTCAAGTCACTTGGATGCTAATTTTATCAGAGAACCCTTCTCTGACTACCCTAAAATAGTATCCCCTGGACCCCTTAAACTTGAACCTTTGTTGTCCTGCATTATATATCATCTCATATAAATTTTTATTAGTTTGTGTTTATTATTGATCTTCTCCCTTTAGAAGGTAAGCTCCATGAACACAAGTACATGGTTTTGTCCTTTGTTGTACCCCTGGGCATGTAACAGTGCCTGGCTACCAGTAGGTGATGAGTAAATATTTGAAAGTATCCTACCTCTGAAACTTCCATCAACTATGTAGAAGAAATGCATGTAGACAGTCCTTTCTGCTCAATATCCCCCTGATGGTAGGGACCAGCAAAGACCCATTGGATGGACTTTTGGTTGGGAGCTTATTTGGGGTTACAGGAAGAATAAAGACCCATTAAGAATAGTGGAACAAGTCAGTAAAGATTCCTTGAATATTCATCTGTAATTAATTTCTTCACACACATTCTTTTTTTTTCTAAGTTTTACCACGTCTGTTTTGATATGAATTTTACTTTCCTACCATCCCCCCCCCCCAAAAAAAACCCCACAGGGCTCTGTTTTATGAATTTGGGATAATATTTATTTTGAAACAGGCTTGACTTTCTCTACTCTTAAATTTTGAGTCAAAGGTGGAAGTTTTGTTGTTGTTGTTTTGTATGTTAATGAAAAGGGAAATTTAAATTATACTCCACCATGAAGATGCTGCTTATTTTGAGCAAGAACCAGAGCAAAGCATGGTACAAATAAGGTCAGGGGTGAACCTCTGGCTTGTGTGTCAGCCCCTGGATTCAGCTAACCTCAGACCATTTGGCTGTCTTGTTGATCTTGCAGCTTTATGATGCAACACCACGGCCTCGTGACTGAATTTTACATAGAGCTCTCACATCGTATATTGGTCTCTTCCACCGTGCAAGAAGGTGAAACCCTGACTGCCCTCCTTTCAACAGCTGTGTGGCCAGTGCCATTTTTCCTTCCCTTTTTGTATCGGTAGCAGAAAGTGGCATGTGATGTTGAAAACAATGTGGCAGGTGGTCATGGACAAAGGCCGTGGGAGCTGATCACGCTGCCATGTATTAATAGTCCTGTGAAAGAAGTGGCAAAAGTTCAGTCACAGGAGGGGATAAATATTTGCCCGCTCATGAATCTGCTGCTGTGTGGCGGCTATGTTGGGACATACCCTCCAGGGAAACATTATCTTTGCAGACAGACAGCTTCTTCAGAGCTGCCTCAGAGGACCCCCGGCTGCTGTGCTCAACATTCCTGCTCCCACAGTAGACGCGGTTTGGAGCGTCACTGTCTCCCTAGTCACCCCCGCCTGGGGGACCTGGAGTGGGGATGGGAGGGACAGCAGGAGCACTGGCCCAGGAGTCAGCCCCCAGGTCTGCTCTCATGTGCAGCCTTTGGCCAGCCACTTGGCCCCTTGGGACTGCCTCAGTGGAACGAGGGCATCCGTCTTTACGATTGGTCGCTATTATTCTCTGTAATTCTCTGGTTGCACTAAAGTGTGTTTCCTAGTCCCCCAACTCTTGGCAAACAGAGATCTATATCGTCTTACAGAACACTCCATTCCTCTTGAATACCAGAGCTCCATCCCATGTGCTACGTCCTTGTGGGGGGTTCAGGGCTGGGAGCCAAGGAAGGAACAACTGCTCCTTCAGAGGTCAGTGCTCAGAGAGGAGAAGCCAGAGGACTCAGACACCAGGAATTCTATTTACATTTACAACAGCAGAGGCCAGAATCACGTAGAAATATTAATAGTTTTGGGCTTCAGTCCCAAAATTGCAAAACAAAAAATGCCATTTGCTTGGAATAGAACTTTTAACTCTGAGACTTTTCTGGAACTCATTTATTTATACTCCTTTAATAATAATAATTGTAAGAAGCCTATTCTGGATTTTTTTTCTTTTCTTTTTTAGAGGAGGGAGGAAATAGAAGAAAACTTTTCATATTTATTTTAATATGAAAAACATGGTAAAGGTCATGAACTTTCCTCATGAAGAGTGTATATAGTTAACAGGAAAAATACCAGGGCACACATATTTGTAGCATGAATCACCTCTTAATATGTCCTGTGGCTTTTTCTCTTAAATGATGAAAAGCAATCAGCATTAAACCTCATTAGGTTTTTAGCAGCTGTTGCAACTTGATCATTATTTCTGTTAGATCTTTGGATGTCGTATCTTTGCACTACAGTCCAGGCTATCTTTAGCTAACCCCAGCACCTGAAAGGGAAAGCAGTCATGTGCCATCTCCCTATTTATAAAGGTTAAAGGTATTCTCTCTGTAACAGGAGCCTCAGAATAGCCACATCCTTACAAATGTTCCCATAGGTGATTGTTTTAAATTCAAAGTGTATTTCAAATTTGCATTATTTTTCCCCATGCAAGAAAGCCCAGATGAACTATAGTGCAGCTGCCCAATGTGGCCTTGGCTAATTCTGCCTGGCTGGCAGCCCTGGGTTGGGTTGAGTCCTGCCTTTATTCTCAGAAGAAACTGAGCTTTGCCTCCGTAGCAAAGGTGCCACTGTCATGGTGACTGTGCTGGAGGAGGGCCGTGGTTTGATGGTAGCTACGGTGGGCAGTTCCTGCCAGGAGTCCTGGTGATGGCAGGAAGAACAGTTCTCAGCCAGTGGATGCATTGGGGACATCTTGCTCAGCTTCTCTCTGCAGAGCAAGGCCTCTGACAGGGCCTCTAATCTATCAGGAGCACTCAAACATCCCTGGGAATATAAGACTATGGGAAAAGCATATTTACTAACCTTCCCATGAGCTAAGTCTTAGTGGATAGGATTTGGGATGGAGTAGAATCGGGTGGGGGTGGGGTGACACCTCCAGGGGCAGTGACCGTAGATGTTCATTCTGCTTTTGAGGAGGGTGGGTCTTGTGCACTCAATTTTGAGATGTGCCAGTTTGGGGGCAGAGCTGAATCTCTCAGGACTGTGGAGGAGACGAAGCTGAATTCTACCACCAAAGGCTAAGGATTAATAGGAGGCAGGCCAGGCAAGGGTTGGCTTGGGACCTCAGCTTAAGCAAAGACTCCACTTGATGGAAGGGCAGATCTTTAAAGGCTCCTAACCTTGCTGGATGCATAACTAGCTTAGCTGTGGAAGATGGGAGAGGGTGGGAGAAATTATGTGGATTCTAGTCTGGAATAGCTTTCATTATCTTCCTCAGTTTTTCTTGGCTAACTATGGAGTAACAGACACTTTTTGTTTTCGGGTTTTGTTAACATCTCCACCAACCGCCACTGTTGGACTAGCTTAGAGGGCAGTGGGAGACAAGTGTTGCTTGAGATGGTGCCAAAGCTTGCCTTCCCCCTTCTCCTTGGTGCTCCCCGCCCTCAGTGGTCTCCCTCGAGGGCGTGTCCTTAATCATTCACCTGCACACCGACCTTCATCTCAGGCTCCGCTTTCAGGGAAACTGATGTAAGAAAATACCTTATCACAGTGTTTTCCAAACTGCCCACTAAAGTGTTCTGGAGGCTACAGAGAACCCCCAGGGGTGTCATGGGACCTTTTAAATTTGCAAGGAAAACAGAGCTATGCAGTATCTGTCAGACCCAGATACTTTATGGTTTCCATATGAAGGTTGTGCTGCCTTCCTTTAAATGATGCCATATCTTTCTGAAACTGGGTTTTCCGTGGTTGTCATGATATAGCAAGTAGGATGTGAAAATCAGCTGGAAAAGGAGATGAAGATGGTAGTATGCAATCTGGTTACAAGGCTTGAGAATTTGTTTAGAGCCTACAGGTGCACACACCCCAATCATAAGTAAATGTGATCAAGAATAAAATAAAAGCATTTTTCTTATAATGTATGTGTATTATTTTTTTCAAATGGATATGAAGTTATCAGGGCACAAGTTCTTATTAAGTCGAACCTAATTATTGGAACGTTTAGCTATGTCTTTTGGTCTGGTGCTGCCCTCAGCCAATAAGGGCACTGAGAGCCAAATAATTTTGGGGCCTCTGCTTCATGATGGTTATGACAGTTTTTATGTATTTTGCACTACAGTGGATTAAGTGTTCAGGGACCAACTAACAGTCCTTATTGCAGATTAAGTTTGAAATGAATTAATGCTATTCCTTCGTATGTTCCTTATTCTCCTTCATCGTCTTGTGTTATTCTGTCACAGTGGCCTTTTAAACATGGACAAACATGCTTTATCTTTTCTTCTTTCAGAGAGTGGGTTCATCGAGCCCCATCTATTCATTTTCTGAGAGTGTTAATCTGTCTGAGACTACTAATGAGGGATCCATGTTATCAGGTTGGTTGGAAAAAATAAAAATAATTCTTACTTGTTATGAAGATGAGATAAAAAAAAAAAAACCTGGGCCATGTTAAGCTTATTTTCTCTCTCACAACTCAATAGCTTTCAAATTTAGGAGGTATCTCACTTGCTATTTAAAAAGATACGAGAGACATGATTTCATAGAGACAAAAAAAAAATCTGTATGTTTCTGCTATATGAACTGTGGGATTAAGTAGATGGAACTTTTGGTGTATGTCTTAAACCACAGGCAATTCAGAGAGGTGTACACTTGGCCACAACTTTGAGTGTGTTTTCAAGGCTCAGCAGCTCACTAGGTCAACGTCAGCCGAGACAAGCGGGGGCCTTCTCAGGGGGCTCCAGAGGCAGTCAGTGGGAAAGGCAGGGCCTGCAGTTTTGGCAGCTGCTCCAGGGTCCATGCCCTTCCCCACGTCCAGCCTCAGACCCTGAGTTAAAGGTGAGCAAGGGACCTCCCATCTGTCTCAAATGAGGGTTGTGAGGTCAAGAAACTTTCCCTCCTCTTACTTGCTTAGTGCTTCTCTTGTTCAGTGCTTCTTAAACTTTAACGCCGCTAGGAATCCCCTGGGAATCTTGTAAATTGCAGATTCTGATTCGGCAGGTACACAGTGAGGCCCAAGACTCTGCATTTCTAACAAGTTTCCAGAGGTTGCCCATGCCACTGGTGTGTGGCCCACACATTGTACAGCCAGGACTTAGTGCTTTCGCCATGAGGCTCTAAAGAAAAGCTTAGCTGACATTTCACCCCGACCTTGAAAGTTAGTTCTTCCACTACTGGCTGGTAGATAGCCGCCTCTGTCAAACAGCAGCTCACACACTTTTGTGTGCATCAGAAGCACATGGAGGTCTCCGTGATGGCTAGAGCCCATCACCACAGTTTCTGATTCAGTAGGTTTGGGGAGGGCCCAAAGATCTGCATTTCCAGTAAGTTCCCAGGTAATGCTGATGCTGCTTGTCAGGGGACCACAGTTTGAGAACCACTGCTCCAAAGCCTCAAGATTGCTTATTTAGTCATTGTTGTTTCTGCTTGCCAGTGTTAAATATCTAGAGTGTTCTTAGTATTCATACATGCTTCAGTAATTTTCACGGATTTTTCTTCCCCCTAAGAAGCATCTCCTTTTACACCCTGTCCTGATAAGCTCCTAGGAAGCTCAGACCACTCGGAAGATCTTTTAGTTTGGATTTGATTTTACTGATGAGTTGTTTGAGTCAGAATGCGCCTCTTTTCATTACCCCAGTAACCGTCTTTTCCAAACTTGGCACTTAAAAAATGTTTTTGGTACTAGTCAGCTACAGAGCCTGCTCTGATTTGAGACTTCTGGGATTCATGGTGGTTCCACATCTTTCCTTTAGAAGAATCACCACTTCCTCATTGGTATTCTGAGGGGGCTTTGTGCTATTATCATTTAGCTAGCTCTTTGACTGTGGGCCTCAGGGCACACTCCAAATGGCTTTCTATCCTGGTTGCTCAAAGTTTTCTGGGAAGATGTATCCTTTTTCCCCCATGACCAGCCTTACAGAACTGTGTGTTCCATGTATTTCTGAGCTGCCATTTGCAGTTCTGTGTGGGGCATATCTATTAAGGGTGGACCATGTGTTCCATTTTGCCCGGATCAGTCCCAGAATATGCTCATTGTTCCCACTTAATTATTAATAACACCCTCTTTGACTGTCACAAAGGTGGATTGTTAGCAGGAGATCTAGTTTTTTGACTTACAGAAGTTAATAAAATAGATGTTCTCTAAGATGTTCTGTTTGTTCAGAGAATTGATGACAGTTGTCTCATGCTCTGCTGATCTCCAGCTAAAGTATTGCCTTTCTTTTATTTATTTATTTATTTATTTATTTATTTATTTATTTATTTATCTGTTTGTTTGTTTGTTTGTTGTAGTGTTCCATGATTCATTGTTTGCGTATAACACCCAGTGCTCCATGCAATAAAGTATTGCCTTTCGTAGTCTAGTTCTTGACGGATTGGGACAGGGTTGATTGCCCTGCTCTCTCCAGGAAAGAATTCAGTGATCTCTTTGTTTATGGGATTTTGTGACTAAACATATATTAAATGAAGTCTTTCCCTGATTTCTAGCCTTTCCATAGAAGGGGATTCTCTCTGAATCTCTCCCCCCGGCTCTCTTTCCACAAAGAAGAGCATGTGCTCAGGCAATTGTTTAACTTCTTGAGTTGCCAAGAATTGTTGGCTGAAGTCACGAAGCTTTGCTGTGATTTCCTGTAATTTATGCCGGTGAATCTCAGCAAGTCTTCACCCTTGCTAGGCATTCCTCTCTTGTTGAGTCAGTGCTACAGGACCCACAGTGGCTGGTCCAAACCGGGTCCACCTCTCATACCCCAACACCTTCCTACCCCTGTCATTCTCACCAAATCACGGCATAGTCTGTTTTACGGAGAAAACCAAAACCATCCCAGTGGGAGCTCTCTTATTATCTCTTCTTTGTTGCTTGAAATATTGGGATTATCTCGAAACTTTATGTTCTTCTTGTTTTGGAAGAAATATCCCTCCTGTTTGCCAAGGCTTACCCCTCTACCTATTCTCTTTCTTACTATGTCAGTGGCTCCCTTTCTATTTTCCATTATCATAAAAATGTCCTTTCCTTGAACCAGATATCCCTTCAGATCTTCACCTTACCTTCATTACTCCATTTCTTGAAAGGTCAGGCTATGTCTCTTGAACCTACTTACTTTCTGTCAGGACTGATGGGCTGCATAACTTGCACACTGAATTTTGTGTACAAGGTTCTGCTTGGAAGCCATACTTCAGTCAGCATTCCTTGATCCAGAGGTTGCAGACTGGTGGCTCATAGATTGGCCCTTGCCTGCCAGAGACTTCAGTATATGCTTAATGGAGATTCCAGCGAGAAAAAAACTGGAGGGAATGAAAGAGAAGCCATTTTGAAGGTACACATGCATAGAGTTTGTCATAATTAAAGAAAGACATATGTTCTGAGATTTCAAGTATAGTAAGAAGCCCACACAGGATAAAGTTAAATGCCCACCTGCAGGCATTCCTGTGAAGCTGGAGCACATTGCTTATTGATGATACAGTGAAGATCTTAAAAGCTGCTGCCTCCAATTATATTAGAAACCACAATAAAAAGATAGTCAGGCTGAGTGACCTTTTCCCAGCACCTGCATTCCTCAACTCCTGTAACAGCACACAGCCTTTCCCACATTTCCTGTTTGCCTTCACCCATCCCATGGGGCTCTAGCTCTTCCTTAGCACTTTGCACCTTTCTGTATTATTTACTTGCTCTTTTTCTTAATCCTGCCTTCCTAAATGTTGACCTTCTCAAAGTTCTTTTCTTTAATCATCTTCTCCCCTATCTTCCACCCTCTTGGCTTTAACTCTTGTGGTTGGCATTGTTTTTTGCTCACAAGTACTTATCTCCAGTCTAACTTGTGTCTTTATGTAAGTCCCAAATTTCCAGGGGTATTTTGGATGGCCATGGTTCTCAAAGTGTGACCTGGGGACTGCTTACAGTTCTCTTAAACCCTTTCAGGGGTTCTACCAGGCCTAAAATATCTTAAAAATAATGCCACGATGTTGTTTGCCTTTCCACACTCAATGTCTTACATGTGCGCAATGGAATTCTCCAGAGGTGAGAGGATATGTGACAAGGTCACCACTCTGAGGGCTGAGGGAACAGGTGCTTGTGTACTGTGCTTTAAAAATTTCTCACATTTAACTTCTAATATGGTAAATAGATATAACCCACATAAACAAAACTCTCTGAGGTTCTCAGTAATTTTTAAGAGTGTAAAGGAGTACAGAGACCAAAGAGTTTGAGAAGCACTGTGGTAGTGCATTCCACTCAATAACTTTAAAATGGAACTCTTCTTCTTCCTCTCACCTTGAACCTTCAGAACCAACTCCTAATCCTTTTAGTGGCACCACCTTTCCTCCAGACTCCAAGGTAAGAAACTTTGAACCATCTCTTATATTTCCCTTTGACTCACTCCCTACAAATAGAGCATAAGCAAGTTTATCGAAGAGTATTGCTCTTCCATCTGGAAAGATAAGATGCCAGCGCATAGGGGGGCCTTAAAATCATGACCCAGGAATGAACAGTGTGGAGCCCCTCTTGAGTTTTGAACAGCAGAGTAAAGTAATCACATTTGTGATTCACTATTAAGGGCTCACTGCAGTGTGTCTGGCCTTGATTTGGTTGCTGACTAGGTCTAGGATGAGACCCTCTAATGGCAGTGACGTTTTCAGCTGTGGCAAAAATAGTGGTGCACTAACAACACCCATTCGGGTGCTGCATTGTGCTCCATTTTTTGAGAACATACTCGTTATCTGTACTACATTATTGTACGCCCCCCTTTTTTTTTTGTAAAGGAAAACCTCAGGGACTAGTCAGAGCAAGGACATTCATTACATATCGTACATTGAACTAAAGGGCAGATTGACTTGGGGACTTCCTCCAGGTCACTGGGCTCAGAGCTACTGAACCCAGTCTTGTGACCCTCGGGCTTGTGACCAGGAAGAAAATGCTGAGATCTGACAGGGCACCCAGGAAGTGTTGCTGTAATTCAAGCGTGCAGTCATATTTGCTTTTCCGATTAGGACCCAGAACTGTTAAGCCCAGGTATGTGCGTACCTTGTGGTCTTGGTTTTCTCCAGTTGACACTCTCAGATGAAAGCAGTCACATTGGTATGAGAAAGGAAACATAAGGAAGACCAGGAGTCTGTGAGCAATCAATCTCCTGGCCTTGCTCCCGTCTACCCAGAAGCATGGGGGAGGGGAGAGTGTTTATTTCGTAAATGAAGGGTAAATTCTTGAGTATGTAATAATGACATTCTCAGAGAGTGACAAAGCCTCTGTCCCCTTCCTATACTTCCTAACAGTGCTTCTCAAACTCCTGTGTTCCACAGGAGTTAATATGCATTCTGTGAAAAGAAGTGTGCTTCAATTAATGATGCTTGGGAAAAGCTGCACTTCAGTCCTCGCATTGGAGGCTTAGAATGCCCTGCAGCATGTTAAAGGCTCTCAGGGGTCCTCTGATAAAAGCACTTGTCAAACTATGTTTAACGTATCATTTCCCAAGCTAATTTGAATTTAGTCATGAAATTATTATTATTATTTTTAAAACAGAATGTCTACTACCACCCACTGCACAGAATAAAAGGGCTATTCCCAGAACGGCGTTTGGGAAATGGGATTTAGTCCCAAATTGTTAATAGTGATTATTGGATAGATATGTTACTTGTCCAGGTAAAAATTTAAAAATGACCATGCCAATCATTTATTTTTTATTTTTTTTAAAAAAGATTTTATTTATTTATTTGAGAGAGAGAGAGAGAGAGCACAAATGGGGGAAAGGGCAGAGAGACATCAGATTCCCTGCTGAGCAGGGAGCCTGACACTGGGCTGGACCCTGAGATCATGACCTGAGCCAAAGTCAGACATCTAACCAACTGAGCCACGCAGGCGCCCTGTGACCAGTCATTTAAACATTTTTCTCTCCCTTGGTGTCTTCTCACTCCCAAGCTTCAAATTTAAATCTCCTTTAAGAGACTCTCAGATTTCAATGTTTTGCCCTTACCTCGTCTTTCATGGCCTCTTCTACTTTTCTCAAGTGAACATCCCATCAGCAGCTCAGTATGTCCCAAGTGGAGTCTTCTCTAACCTAGACTCCTCCTCTCTCCTTCCCTGGGTCTGTTATAGTATCTTGCTACCCATCAGTCTCCAGGCTCAAATATTGTTCCTTTTCTTCCAGCATGTCTTTATGTTTGGTTGATCACACTACTTCCTAGACTTGTCTCTGCCTCTCCATTCTCCTGCCCAGTGCCACTGCCAACCAACTGGGTTTCTGGGTGGCTCTCTTTCCCTCTCTAGTTCATTGAAAAACCAGAGGGGGGCCCTCACGGCTGATTCTAATCATCCCTTATTCACACAATATTTTCATACCATCTCATGGTCCACGTGATGAAGGTCAGATTCAGGCTCACAGATAAGTCTTCCCACAGTGTGGTCCCACCATGCTTTCCTGACATTATTCCCAGGAACGCCCTTCATAGAGTTATGGAAGTGTTTCTTGGAGTTATGGAACACGTTGATGTTGTTTCTGCACAACTTCTGTGCACTTTTGGACCTGTTGTTCTCTGTGCTTGGAATTTCCCTGATTTTTCTTCTCAGCCGATCTATCCATCCTTCTAAACCTTTTCCAAGGCCACTATCCTTATGACATTTTCCATAGTCCTCTCAGCAGGATATCATGTATCCCTCCTGGGACATCATAGCACTTCACGTATAACTTTCTTATCACACTTACCAAATTCTGTCTTAAATGTCAGTTGTTTGTATATCTACCTTATGCTTGCCAAAGCTCAGTGAGGTCGGCCTCGCTCGTCTGCATATTTGTGTCCTCTTCAGAGCCTGACACAGGGCTTTTACATAATAAGAACGAAAAAAAATTGTTGAATAAACATTAGTAGCGTTAAAATGTTATCTTTATATGTATAAAATATTCTGCCATAGCAGGAATAATATATACAGTATTCTTCTGTTCTTTAATTATAGCTCTTTTAGAGTGAATAGCAATGGTGAAAATTCAAATTAGTAGGTAGTCACAGAAATATTTTTTCTGAGTTGTAAGTGTCACTTCATACTTAATTTAAACATGGGCATGTTTACTGTTTCCAAATTCCCTGCACATACAATAAGGAAACCTTGATCAGGAGGCCTTAAGAATCTTGAGCCTTTTTTCAGCCTGCCCACTCAGTTGGCTTCAAGGTGGAACTAGATTGTTCTCCCTCACACTCAAGTACTCATCGCCATGCATTTCTCAGAATTGGAATGATGGCTAATATTTATTTTTCAAAGGACTTCCTTGTGTGTGTGTGTTGAGGAGAGTACAGCTTTAATTAAACAGGTTAGGGTCACTTGAAACACGTCTGCCTGAAGATAAATGTCAATGTGGATAATCTGAGAGCACTTGCTATTAATAGAGTTCCAAGTTGGTCCCTCTCATGACAGCAGCCTCCCACCCCTGTGTTCCCTAATTACCACTCGTAGAGTAGTTTCAGAAGTTTCATGAAATGCCTTCTTATTGGGAATTGGATTTAAAAATCTGTATCAGGAGACATTTTGTGATTATTCTTACCTTCGTTTAAAGTATGGGTTTTAATAAGACCATTAGCCTCTTCATTTTAAGGAAGAGCCCTATAGTCTAGAGCAATTCTAGTCAACTTTTACTGTCTGTGAATTACCTGGGAATCTTGTGGAAATTTAGAATGTGATTCAGCAGGTTTGGGGCGAGGAGGAGATTCTGCATTTCTAACCAGCTTCTCCATGAGGCTGATGCTGCTGTCCATGGACCACACTAGGCAGGGGCCTACAGGAAGGTCATGGGAGTTGGTGATGCTGGATTCCATTCCTCTCCAGGCTGGTCACTTAGGCAAAGTGGCTTACCTTTCTGGGTCTTAGTTGTCCTAATCTGCAATGTGAGGGAACAATATCTTAACAGCTCTTTCCAGCTCTAACATTTTATGATGACATGAGGGGAAGTAGAAAGAATGAGGAGTCAGCCTGCTGGTCTGAACATATTTTCATTCTTTTAATTTCAACCCAACTTTTATATTTATTAACAGTTTATCTTAAATGTGGTATGAATAACAAACATTAAAGAGCTGCATATTTATGTTAGAATGTGAACCTTTAAGAAATAATTATCAATCTCATGATTTAATAAAGAACTTCCATGTAAAATATACTTCTCCCTCCACCCTCATCTTCTGTGTATGTTCTGTTGTTTTTGTTTTATTAGGAAATACTCCATAGCTTGGGTGGAATTGAAAACCTAGCTCAGGTAAGATTCCTCTGTGGTGGCTGGTCTTGCCTTTCCATTTGGTGCCATGGCTCTGGGCAAGGATTACATAGGTGTGTGACCACAGGTGGCTTTCTTACCTTAGGTTGCCTGCCAAGGGGAGGGGCAGGCAGGGTGGTTAAGTGTGTGCGAGGCAGGATACTCACAGAGCAGGAAGGGACCCATGACATTTTGTTCCAGCTAATTTTACCCAGCCTGCCGAAACAAGAAAGTTCTATAAAAGGTCACATGTCTTTAGTTAGTCATGAAAAGAAATAGGTGTTGACTGGCAGGCCCAGAGCCTCAGCATTGCACATACCAAACGATGGAAGAAAATATTGGTTATAAAGATGTTCATAATTGTTTCACACAAAAAGAATTATGCCCACTAAAATATTTCCAAATACATGACAATGTGAGGAATGATCTTAACCTCATTTATTTTTCTGCTTTTGTCTAACTACTGAGGGAAGGTAAGCAGGTTGAGCCAGTCGAATGTTTGGGTTTATTGGTATGATAAGGCAAAATTTCTAGGCATGGCATTGGGTTGGAACAGCCTACTCATCTACCACATAGAGAAAGAATGATTTTCATAATGAACTTTTGGCCCTGCAAACTCATCCTGTATTATTAATGGAAGAGTAAGTTTAATGGCAGGTTAATGCTAAATCTATTATATTTTATTATATTTTCATTCTTGGGAAATTGCTGCAACATGTCTAGTTTTTGTTTTTAAGATTTTTTTTTTTTTAATTGGCTGGAGGTTTACCTCATTTAAAGAAATGACTGTCTTTCATAAAATTATATTATAAAGGATCCTCTTACCCACCTTAACTTCTCTGGTCATATTAGAATTTTATGTGTGTTTCTCTGAGCCTATTTCTTATTATAACCAGTTATCTGCAGTGAGTGATTATCAGACTACCCACACCCATTTTATTCTGATTATACCTATTGGTGTGTATGCTGGTTAGATATAATTTTTTTGTATTTGGAACCAAATTACACCACAAACTTACTTAGTTACAAGTCATTTTTTGAGAGTTTATACAGTCTTTCCATGGTCCCGCCCTCAACATCAGGGCATGCAAGAGAAGATAAAGAATCTAGAAACTCAAGCTACCTTTTGTACTTGAGTGAACCTGGCCCAGAGGGCTTGAGTATTATTTGGTGTATCCGTTGTGCCATCTACAGCTCATTTTCAGAAGTACACATCTTGTCCCTTATCTGCTTGTGTGCTTTTACTAATCTTTCCTTCTGACTCTTGTTGGTTTGGTCCCTCCTGCAGTACATGGAGATTGTGGCCAATGAGTACCTAGGCTATGGAGAGGAGCCGCACAGTGTGGACAAGCTGGTCAACATGACGTGTAAGTGTCATCGTGAGGACATGGCAACTTTTCCCACTTGCCAAATGAGCAGGATGGCGTTTTCAACAGGAAAAAGGATCCTTTGAATATTTATGAGTATACCCATCCACAGTTCTAGTACTGGGAGTCCATGCCAATTGTTATATTCAGTGGCAAAATATACCCAGAAGGAAAACTTTAGATCGCAACTCTTACCTTGCAAAGCCCAATTTCACGTTGAAGATTTTCACTGAGCACAAGTTTATTTTAATGCAAGAGGGACTTCCATAATGGCAGATTTTGGCAAAAATGTTTTTTGCTTCCTTTGATTTCTCTTAAAATGTCAGAGGCTATTCACTTTTCATCTATAAAGTTTTGTTAATAATAATACCTACCTCATAAAATTTAAAACTTTGTGAACATAAAAAAGAAAAAAAAAGATCCTGATGTAATGATGAGAATGTGAAAACATGGGTCTGTGTGTGTGGAATTCAATCTTCTCTCTCTGGAGGCTCTTTCCAGCCCCACCTTGCTTCCTCTCCAGGTTTGATGAGCTGTAGGTCCCCTGTTGCTGTGGGATGCAGGCCCATTTTCTTTGAATGGTCTGGTTTCCCGTATTTGTTTCCAGGACAGCACACTGATTCTCAGTTACAGGGAGAGGAGAGTACGTGGTTAGCCCTAGGCACCAGGAAGTTTCTTTGAGAACAACTGTTCCCCTCGGCGGAGGAACCTTGCTAGGTCCATCACCTTCAGTGGCCTTCCTCTCCTTTTTATATTTGAAATCTTTATAGGGAGGATCTTTGAAGAGTAGGTTTCACTTTGAACTTGTAATGATGTTGAGGAACTCATTCAACTTTAAGCGGAAGGAGATGTTTGCCCTTTTTGCTGTCTCCATATTTTATTATTATAATAGAAATATATAATAATTATTATTTGAGCTTAAGAGGTAATTCTCAGAGTAAAAAAAAAAAAGTAACCCTGTTCTTCCTCCCTCCATTGTTCCTTTTGTGTTATCTGTCTTCCCATGTGCCCTTTCTGTTTGCCCATCAGTACTTTTAGACCTGAGGTTCCATGAATACTGCTGCCTTTAAGTTCTGAATCCCTCTTTGAGTTATTTCCTTTCTTTATAGATATTTTTCAAAAACTTGCTGCTGTCAAAGACCAAAGAGAATGGGTCACCACAAGCGGAGCACACAAGGTGAGTAGTCCCAGAAGGAGTGAACACTTCACCTCCATATGGCAGTGGTTCGCATGCTGGGGTTCAGAGCCCCGTGATCAAGTTTCTTATAATTATAGTTCACAAACCTGCTAACCTAGCCTAGAATTGTAAATCTCTGTGAACCCTTTAATATTCTTTATCAGCCTAAGGAGTAAATATAGAAATAGCAAACAGGTTTTCTGAAACTCTTTTTTTTTTTCCTTTTTCCTATGCCACTTATTAACAACAAAGTTTGTTGCTTTATTTAAATGTTGCTTGAGAAACCCTGGCTATATAAACTGCCCCTAAGTGTGTATTTACAAATGAACAAATCAAGTGTGTGTATACATATAAATGCATTCCCTATGGCACATGGAGTTATATACATGCTTGAACCATAAGAAATTGTCATGTCTATTGGGCAATTTCATATGGTTAAACCTTATAATCAGACGGTAAAGTATTATAAGCATATGGATCAAGTATACATTTCAAGATGAATGGGTGCTGGTTTAGTCGAAACAGACTAAATTTATATCTATAGCAAGACTATTCAGATGGTAGCTGCCTACAGCCAGTTTTCAATAATCTGTTGATTTCTCATATCCCAAGAGGCCACTTTCGAGTATATATTAGAGCAGGGTTGCCTAAAATGTGTTCACACGTGCTGCTCATTGTATAGGAGATGATTCTAGGTCATATACAAATCAACGCTTTTCATTTCAATAACTACATATATTTCACTGGTATTACCACTTAGAATTTGAGGAACACTTTTGAGTAGCATTAAGGAGTTAAGTGGATATGGCAAAAATTGTGGGAATGTTATGTCAGTGACTGAAGTTTGGGGAACATTGTTGTGTTAGGAGATCAGAGAAAAAAGTGAGAGAAGAACAAGAAGAGGGGATCAGAGAAATAAAGATAATGATGGCTTCATACAAAAATGAATGAAATCATAAAGGGGAATATTGACGTAACAGAAACCAAAAATCAGCCAAGCGGTTGTTACACGGCTCGCAGCTCTGGCCTGAAATATGTCTGGGTGTGCACTTTTGGGGGACTCTGAGTTCTAAAAGTCTAGAGAGAAGAGGAATGAATTTGCATTAATGGGAATTCAGAAAGGGCAACTGATAAGGTACAGACTTACAGTTAAGTCATGTTATTTAGCATGATGTCTGGAAGCCTTGATTCATGCTCTTTCTACATCATTACAAATCTGAGAGGCAAATGAAGTGCTTGGTAATGTTGACATATCTTGCTTAGTTTGGGGGAGAAAAGACAGTTTTCAATACTTTGGTTAAAAGTAGTTCAACAACTGGGAAAGGGCCTACCACAATGCCTAGTTCAGAATGAGTTCAAAACATGAACTCAAAAACAATGACTGGTTACTCCCAGTATTAGTCTCCCTACTTTCCTTGGGGAGAGGCCAGAAGAGGCAGAGGGGACATCCTGGGCACATGAAAATAGAGGGAAGAGGGAGAACCTTGGCCATGTATCTTGGTCCCCTTTGCTTCCTGCCCTGGGTAAGGAATGGCCACAAGGATCTAGTGTTGAGTTTCAAAGCAGGAAGGGGTCCTGCCCCCTGAAAGAGCTGGGTGTGGTGAATGTTTAATAAAAAAAAACTCCTCTTGGGGTTAAGCCTCAATGATTTTTGAAAGAAACATTATACCACTCAAGAAGCTTGTAGTACTTACACAATGAAACTTTCTTTTACTTCATTTTTCAGACATTAGTAAATTTACTTGGTGCCCGTGATACTAATGTTTTGTTGGGTGCCCTTCTGGCTCTGGCTAGTTTAGCTGAAAGGTAAGTGTATTTTAATATCTTTCCAGTTCCACTGCCGTAGTAGTTCAGGTGGGAGAGATGAATAATAGATCAGTTTCTCTAGTTACTTACCTGCTTAGTTATAATTTGAAAAATAAGCATGAAGTAGCATTAATATATTGAGGAGGATTCTGAATGAAAAAGCATCATTTTAAAACTTAAGTTGGAAAGGAAAATCAGTTTCTTCTCTTTTTCCTGACCAGAAATACCTACCTAGTCTTTCATCCAACCCTCAGATACTTGCACTTTCAAAATAACCACAATATTTCTTTGACAACTATATCTCCCTGACCTTTAAAAAAAAGTTCTCTCCTGTATATTCATTCTAACATATAAAACATTTTCAAACACTTTTACCCTTAAAACAATTCTGGGTAACATGTTCCCTTATAGACATCATGATTATTTTAAATAAAAGTGTTTTAAATACATTTTTATGCCAATAAGTGAATCAATGCTTTTTTTGTTTTTATTTTTTTAACTTTCTATGGAATAATTGACACATATAACTGCATATGTTTAAAGTGTGCAACATGATGATTTGATATACATTATGTGTATGGAATGATTATCAAGTTCAAGATATAATTAATATATTCATCATATCACATACTTTTTTGTGTGTGTGCGCAATAAGAACACTTAGATGTGCTCTCATCGACTTTCAAGTATAAAATACCATACTAACTGTGGTCTCCATGCTGCACATTAGATCCTCAGTACTCGTTCTTCTTATAACTGAAAGTTTGTACCCTTTAATCTGTATTTCCCTCCTGTCTTGCTCCTACCAATCACTAACCATGCTAATCTCTATTTCTATGTGATCAGTCCTTTTGTTTTTTGTTTTAGATTCCACGTATATCTGATATCCTACAGTAGTTACCTTAGCACCATTCCTTTCAGGTTCACCCATGTTGTCACAAATGGCAGAGATTCCTTCTTTTTTATGGATGAATAATATTTTATGGATGAATCAATTATATTATGTAGGTCATTTTTATGTCTTGGCTATTGTGAATAATGCCGATTATTACCTTTTTAATGAAAAGCCTATTATTCTTTTTGGAGAAAGGGAATCATGTTATCATCATACTGTTATTAAACAAATTTCAACTGATGACATATAACATTTGTTGAATGTTGGAATTTGATGTAGCCCGACCCCATGGAGCTATATTCCTTTTTGTTTGTCCTCCTGAGATAATACGAGAATGAGGGTATTAAATGAATGGATATGGTAAAGTATGTTTTTAGTAGTTATTAATAGTTTTCAATTTGTAGTCCAGAATGTAGGGAGAAGATAAGTGAACTCAACATTGTAGAAAATCTGCTGATGATTTTGCATGAATATGACTTGCTTTCCAAAAGGTAGGATTGCTCACAGGGGAAAAAGACAATGTCATATTTGATGAAAATGATAATTGTTATTTTTATTATGTCATGCTATTTACATTATTAACTGAGTGTTATGAGTCACCTTGACATTTATTTTCTATTTTCTATTTAAGTTTTTATAGAGAAACTAGAACAAAGAGGTGTATTGATTTATCTTTGGTCTTGCATCACTTCTAGATCTGGGCATAGAATCACATTATATAAATCTTATGATCACATCTTTAATATTTTTGTTTATTGAATTTTTTTTACATCCTGTCTTTTTAAGGAAAGAAACTCTGAGGTGGCTCTATTTTTAGTAATTTCGGATTGTATATTGAATAAATTATTAGATTGTTAAAATCTATTTTGCTTAAGGAACGTAAAATAAATTAGTATAGTATAAAATAGTATAGCATGACCACCTGTTATTATCACTCCAAACAGAATCTAAAATGTATTCATTTTCAATTGAACTACATATTGCTTTAAAGAATTACTGTATCCAGTTAGTTATTAGGTTGTTTTTAAATAGAGTTGCAACTACATCATTTGATATTTAGTTAAGTAAGTCATGATTTTCAGAAGAGGTAAAACAGATAACAGAAATATCAAGTAATGAAAACCCAGACACTTAACCGTAGTAAATCTCCATGAGTCTTTCTTCCAAGTCAGTTTTATCCTCTTTTACAAACTATACTTATAGACCTGTGTACCTGAACTCATTTCTAGGAAAACAACCTCTGCACAGGTGTTAGAACACCAGAGATGAATGAGATAGTGTGTAGTATAGGAGAGGGGATGGGCATGCAGGTCAGTGGTTTCACCATAGCATTGTAAGTGGTGTGGTTAATGGATGCAGAGGACACTCTGGAAACAGAGCAGAAGCTCCCAGTCACAGCCAGGGGCCACACCAAGTTTCCTGAAGGAAAAGGGAGTTATCTAGGCAGAGGGAGAGAACAAATGGAAACAGAATATGCTGTTTGGAGGCATGAAATGGTCTGTGTTAGAGGAACTGCGTGATTGGGCACAGCTGGAACAGAGTGCAGGAGGGAAAGTGCCAGAGAACTAGATTAGACAGTTAATGATAAGTTAAAAACATAGCAAATTTTGGTCTGGCTTTCTCTATATGCTAGACCCTGCTTTAAGCACTTTTGTGTGTTAATTCATTTGATCTACACAGTAACCCACAATTTCCATATTTTAAGGGAGGGCAACAAGATGATTTTAGCCAGGTCACAATGGGCTCTTTGTGCCAAATAAGAGTGTGTTTTTTATCCATGCACATTATGTGGACTTAAAGAAAGACTTTAAGCATGATCAGATTTATTTTGTGGGGAGATTACTCTGATAGCAGTATGTGGGTTGTGTGGTATGGGGAATATAGCCACACAATGAGATCCATTTAGAGACAAGGAAGGGGATGTTTGGTGTGGAAAGTTTGAGGAGATGCAGAACACTATTTGCCAAAGAACAGATGTTCTGAATGTCAGAACACAAAAGTTTGGGAGGGATTGATGCTGTGGAAAATTGGCTCAGGGGAAAGGAACTGTGGAGCAGTGTGGGCATGAGAAGATTGGAGAGGCAGGTGACGGAGAAGCTTATGTCTTGAGCACAAAGATCACAAGAATGGGAGGAGCAGTGGGGTTAGGCAGCTGCATGACTTGCAAGAGAATTAATCTCAGCTGTTGCCTAGGAAAAAGGCAGCGGTGGATTGGGAAAGGAGAAGGAAGTGTCTTGGATGATTCCGTCTTCTGGCTTGGAAAATTGAAAAGACTGTGATACCACGAATCACCACTGGGGATATAAGAGGGAAGAGCCAGTATGGGGAGGAGAATAATGACTTTGAGTTGAGACACAGTGGGAGGAGTACCTGTGGAACTGCTGTGTGGCTAGAACTTCTGGAGGCTGAGAGTGATGGCTGAACTCACGGGACTGGGATAGAGGGGGCATTTGGAATGGATGCCATTGTCCAGGGAGAGGGTTTAGAGTATGAGACTGGAGGGTTGTGGATGGTTCTATGCAATGTCCCTCATCATCATGTTTCAGAGCCCTGCTGAACCCTATGTGTCCTATGCTATCAGTATCTTTATTTTACACACCAGATAGTCACTGGGCACGTTGCATTTAATCTCCTTGCATTGTAGTGGTTTTGGCGTTTTATTTTAATGTCCTGTTTTTGTAACCAAATAGTGAGTTTCTGAAGACTACGATAGAGCTTTTATTTCTTTTGTTTTGAGCACAATGCAGGTCCCATTGTATGTACCTGATATCTATTTGCCAGCTAGTAGGTTTTTAGCCAGACCAGTGGGCTTACAGGGAGGCTATGACTTAGAATGGTGGTCAGCAAACTATGACCCACAGTCTAAATTTGGTTCCCTGCCTGTTTTTGTAAATAAAGATTTATTGGAACACAGCAGTGGCTGCTTTTACATATGTTGGCTGGGTTGGGTAGTTCTGACCAAAGCTGTATGGCTAGCAAAGCCTGAAACACTGTGCTGGGATCCAACCCTTTACAGAAAACATATGTTGACCTGTGACTTAGAAAATGTTAGAGCGCCACAGTGATGATAGCTCTAGTCCAAATGCAGAGTCAGTAACTCACTACGCCGTGATTCTCATCCTCACCACCCTCCCATCCCCTTCCAGATTAACTGCGGAGTTACTGCGCCTACTTTGTGCCGAACCCCAAGTGAAAGAGCAGGTGAAGCTCTATGAAGGGATACCCGTCCTCCTCAGTCTGCTCCACTCTGACCACCTGAAGCTGCTCTGGAGTGTTGTCTGGATTCTGGTTCAGGTTTGTGAGGACCCTGAGACCAGTGTGGAAATTCGCATTTGGGGAGGCATCAAGCAGCTTCTTCATATTTTACGAGGGTGAGTCAGAGGGGGCTGTGGCTGACTTTGCCTTAGTCACTGAAGGTTGGGGACTCTGCCATACAATGGCAGACTTGGTACGTGATCAGCTTGCTTCCTCCTGCTCTTTGGTCCTTCGTGTTATGGAGAATCATTTATACTTGTCACAAACATACTTGAAATCATTATCAGGGGCATTCATCTTTTAAGTTTCTTGGGAGCCCTGAAATATTTATCTTTGCATCACCAGCCTCCACGATAGTGCTGGGAATAGAGAAGGCCATCAGTCTGCAAACGTAGATTGATTTGAGACCCAACAACCACAGGAAAACATTTATATTACCACCTTTTTCTTGGCAACACTCTATGCATATTGTAATCCCAACAAGTATAATAATTTTACTTGTAATTTTACTTTAAATTTACTATTTTGCTAAAATGTCTGCATTTGCATATATGGCACTCACCTACAAAGAGAAAGCAAAACCTGCAATTAAAGAACAGATATATAATCCTTAGTTAAAATGGGAGAAAATATTATTGATCAAACGATTGTCATGTTACTGACCCTGGTCCAGTTGCTCTTCTTTCCTCTCTCAATCTTCATTGCAGTGCTCCTAAGGTGGGTTAACACCTATCATCTCTCTTTTAAAAGTAGATATGAGGAATTCTTTATCTCAGGAAACAAACTGAGGGTTGCTGGAGTGGCGGGGGGTGGGAGGGATGGGGTGCATGGGTGATAGACAGTGGGGAGGGTATGTGCTATGGTGAGCACTGTGAATTGTGCAAGACTATTGAATCACAGACCTGTACCTCTGAAACAAATAATACATTATATGTTAAAAAAAAAAAAAAGAAGAAGAAGAAGATAGCAGGAGGGGAAGAATGAAGGGGGGGAAATCGGAGGGGGAGACGAACCATGAGAGACTATGGACTCTGAGAAACAAACTGAGGGTTCTAGAGGGGAGGGGGGTGGGGAGATGGGTTAGCCTGGTGATGGGTATTAAGGAGGGCACGTTCTGCATGGAGCACTGGGTGTTATGCACAAACAATGAATCATGGAACACTACATCCAAAACTAATGATGTAATGTATGGTGATTAACATAACATAATAATAATAAAAAGTAGAATTCTAGTGACATTCAAAGCCTTGAGTATGGAGAAGGAATGGTTATTAAAATAGTTTCAAATTGAAACTTTCTTGAAGTATGTTGCAATAAGTATGTATTAGATATATTGAAGCTATGGATAATGACATCTTTTGGTACCATCAGTGGGAAAGTTCTAGTACCTAAAATTATTATAAAGGATAATTCAGCCCTATAGGTACTGAATCAGAGTTGAAAAGGAATATGTCTGGGGTGCCTGGGTGGCTCAGATGGTTAAGCGTCTGCCTTTGGCTCAGGTCATGATCCCAGGGTACTGGGATTGAGCCTGCTTCTCCCTTTCCCTCTACTGTTCCCCCTGCTTGTGCTCTCTTGCTCTCTCTGTCAAATAAATAAATAAAATCTTAAAAAAAAAAGAAAAGGAATATGTCTGCCTGAAAGGAATCACCCTTGTAGTGTGCAGTACCTAAATAAAGCTCTCTCTAATAAAAACAGAGTGACTTATCATTCTTAATATGACCAGATATTATCAAATCAGTGTTATTCAGACTTTGTGCTTGTTATATCTCTAGGTATATTATGGAACTGTGTGTTATTGACTTCATTTTCTGTGAGGGAATGTTTCAAAGTATAAGAACAGACTACAGTGGTATGGACAATAGCTTTATTAATTATTTCTGTCATTACCAAAACAAAGGAAAAATATAAGCTATTGATAATCTACTTGCTTTTTTTAAGATTTTTATTTTTATTTATTTACTTGAGAGAGAGAAAGAGAGAGAGAGCAAGGGGAGGGACAGAGGGAGAAGCAGAGTTCCTGTTGAGCAGGGAACTTGACTCCAGGCTCTATTCCAGGACCCTGAGATCATGACCTGAGCTGAAGGTAGACGCTTATGTGACTGAGCCACCCAGGTGCCCCTACTTGCTTTTATGAGTATCACATAAAAATCTCAACTACTTTAAAGTATAAATTATAAATCTTTCATTAGTACTGTGGCATAATAAGCTAGCTCCTTGAACATTTAGCAAAAGTTTTTTGTTTTTGTTTTTATTTTTTTTTTTTGCTTGCTTTTTTAGGATGCTGATGGTGATGCTGATGGCAGTGGTCAATACACCTATTCCAACAGCTATGGGTTGCCCTTTTGGAGAGCAGTTATTTTCTTGATGATAACATTAAATTCTGTGATACTTAAGCAGTACTTCAGAGATAAAACCTGCTGTTTTACCACGTAGGATTAAGTTTAATACAAGGCACCAGTTTTCCTCTTTGGCTCAAGATGTAACCATCCTTGAGAGAAACGAATTCTTTCACATCTAAAGAGTCAGTTGGCCAGTCCATTTCTATGGTGCCGTGTTAGAAAACTCTTTCCTGGGAAAATGATATATGTCAACACTTACTCTGTGTTAAATATGTCTCAGCACTCTGGGAGAATTTATTACCCCAGCTGGGTAAACAATATCTCTTCAGAGCTTGTGCCTGCCTCTGGGCTGCCTGGAGCTGGTACAAGGGGTGGACGTTGCCAGGCTGTCTGCTGGCATGAGTAGGACCAGGGATTATTGTCAAGGTGGTTTCCAGGAAATCTGTTCGTGCCCATTCACCTATAATCATAAGCTCCAGAACAGATCCTGAAGGCCTATAGACTTGAGTAGGGGGAGTGATCTCTAAAATTTGAGTTTAACATAATTTGGTTGTAGCAAGCAGCAGAGTGGCGTAGCGGAAGCGTGCTGGGCCCATAACATAATTTGGTTGACAGATAAGATCACCAGTTGTGACTATCCCTAGACCTAGCTCCATTACCTTCCCAAAGCTAACTGAAGGAAGGGCACTAGTGGGCCCAGATGACATGGGAAGGAAGCCAAGGAGACTCCATCTGTGTAATATTTAGGCACAAAGAAATCAAGATAGAGCCATTGCCATAAAAATTAAAGAAATGAAAAAAATATAGTAGCTGCATTAAACAAGAAGGAACAAAACAGATAAAAGACATGAAGAAGCTATTGTGGAAGATGTTACCGTGAGTAAGCAGAAAACAAGTGCTTTATTTTATCAAAGATATTAAACAGAACATGACATTTATGACCTGAGATTAAAGATGAGATGCTAGGACTACAAAAAGGGGAGGATAGAGATTACAGAGCTAGGAAGAAAGGCGAGGACTGAATAATCCACAGAACTGAGACATTCATCAGAGTACCAGACAGAAACTGGAATTAGTACAAGGAAGGGCACACTTGAAAAAATTGCACATAATGTGGAGGAAAAAGACAAAGGAATGAGAACCATTAGAAAGTGAAGGATATGGCTTGCAGAAGATGAGTTTTCAATCTGTGGATTGAGAGACTAAAGCAAAAGGAATAAAAAAATTCAAAGATAGGGGTACATAGGGGGCTCAATCGGTTAAGCATCTGCCTCATGATCTCAGGGTCCTGGGATCGAGTCCCACATCGGGCTCCCTGCTCAGCAGGAGGCCTGTTCTCCCTCTCCCTCTGCTCCTCCCTGCCCCTGACTTATGTGCCCTCTCTCTCAAATAAATCAATAAAATCTTTTTAAAAAATTCAAAAATATAAAAGAAGAGATCTTTACCAAAATAAGGAAAGACTAGAATTGCTTGGAAAAAGAAAATTCAGCATGAGGAAGACTGACATGTAGTCAGGTGAACTGATAGCCGCAGAACAGAGTTCAAAAACAGGTGGGGGAGAAGGAGGGGGTGCTCCTGGCTGGCTCAGTCAGTAGAGCATGTAACTCTTGATCTTGGGGTTCTAGCCCCCCACGTTGGGTGTAGAGATTACTTAAAATAAAATCTTAAAACAAAACAAAACGAAAAACAAAGGTGGGCATGTGGAGCTGTGGGGAAATGACAGAGTTTTCAATAACTAGTACTGGGGTTAGTTCAGTAACCAGAGAAAGAAGAAGGAGGGAGGGAGGGAGGGAAGGAAAAAAGGAAGGAAAGAAGGGCCCCCACCTCACACCATACACAGAAATCCACTGTAGGTGGATTGGAAGGTGAAACAATAAAGATAACATAGGAGAAGACTTCATGGCCTGCGGGAGGCAAACATTTCTTAAACAGGACCCAGAAAGCACTGACCATGAGGGAAAAGTGATAAATTGTGCATTCACTTTTCTTTTTCAGAGACAGAAATTTTGTTTCCGATCGTTCTTCCATTGGCAGCCTGTCTAGTGCAAATGCAGCGGGCAGAATCCAGCAGCTTCATTTGTCAGAAGATTTAAGCCCTCAGGAAATACAAGAAAATACTTTTTCTCTTCAAGCAGGTATTTATATCATATTGTTATGTTTTGCTATTTGATACTGTTTAGCATAGGTTTTATTATGTTCTGTGATGATGATAATAATTTGTTATTCTCTGTTATGTATGATAATATGAAGTAAGCACAATTTGTAAGTTTAAAAACTGTGAAGTTAAATCCATGTAGGTGTCTGAAACCTCCTGGGACTCATGTTGGGCCTGCAGGTTAGTGATACCACAGACTTTTCTCTCCCTTTCACATTCTGAACACATTGAGAAGTCAGCATAGAAGTCAGACATAAAGAGAGCAGAATAGTAGCTTCATTACTGGAAAAGCTGGATTAGAGAATTCAGCTTGCTTTGTGGCCAGAATCGTGGTTCCTATGTTTTCTAGATCTCGGGGCACCCTCCTTCAGGGAGATTCTACAATGCACACATCCATTCCCCTGGGAACAAGGGAGCACCTTCCTTACTCCATGTGAACACCTAAAGAGAGGACAGAGCCTCTCTTGCCACACGAAAGCAGGAGCAGGGGTATATGCCCACATTTTTGGCAGTTGGCACAACCCTGAACAAGGTTCACAAAAGGGCACCTGGCCTTTGGGACGAGTGGGGGCTTTGGTGCTGCCGACCGAGCTGGGCGCCCTGCCACAGCCACATGACGGGGGCAGAGAGGCACTGTGGGGTGGGCAGCAGGAGGGCAGGCAGGAAGAAGTATATGAGAATATATGTAATGCCCGAAGCACTGCAGGGCCAGCACAAGGGCCCCATAAAATGGTAGTACCCTTCACAGGTGCTCTGTGCTGTAGAATCCAGCACATTTCTGGTCGGACAAGAAGCAGCTCCGTACAGAACATCACCAGAAGCTGCCACGGTGACTGTGAGGAGGCAGGAAGGGTGGTGCTCAGGGTGTGGGATTTAACATCTAGCAGACTGCAGTTGGACTTCTGGCCTCTTCACTTACTAAGTTCTATGGCCTAGTCTGTCAGTCTCTGTGAACCTCAGTTTTCTCATCAGTAAAACTGGTAGTCATGGTACATCCTCTGATTACAAGGGATACTTTGGATCATATATTTAAAGTACTCATGTATCCAACCATTGTAGATGTATTTACTGAGCACCTGCCAAGTGCCAGGCACTTGTTGGGCCCTGGGGATTATAATGAAGCTGCTTCCCGGTACACAGTAAGTGCTCAACAAAAGGCTGCGGTGGGGTGTAGATGCACATGAATTACCTGACGAGCAGAGTTAGACACCACTGCAAGTCAGTTTCCCTCCCCCCAGAGCTGTGTCACAGGGAAAGGTACTGTGTTTGGAGGAGTGGCTCTGTCACAGAATTCCCTGAGGAGCCCAAGTATTGACAGAACAGTGTAGAGCGCGGTCCGTGATGACAGACACGATCATCTGGTGGTTTTCCTTCCAGCCTGCTGTGCTGCCCTCACCGAGCTCGTGCTCAACGACACCAACGCCCACCAGGTGGTCCAGGTGAGAACGCTGCTCTCCTGGCTCCCGCTGCAGACCGCGTCAGCACTCACGGACCCCACCTCAGGAGAACTGTGTAGCCCAGAACACAGCTTTTGGGATCCCATGTTGTGATTTTAAGATATTTTAATATGTCTTATTTGAGTTCTAGAATTCCATTTTATATTCTCTTTTATTTTTTAATTTTTAAACTTTTTTTAAATTAAGATTTTATTTATTTGTCAGAGAGAGAGAGTGAGCACAAGCAGGGGGAGCTGCAGGCAGAGGGAGAAGCAGGCTCCCCGCGGAGCAGGGAGCCTGATGTGGGGCTCGATCCCAGGACCCTGGGATCATGACCTGAGCCAAAGGCAGATGCTTAACCGACTGAGCCACACAGGTGTCCCTAATTTTTTAAGCTTTTTTAACATTTTATTTTTTAAGTAATCTCTACACCCAACATGGGGCTCAAACTCAGAACCCCGAGACCAGGAGTCACATGCTCTTCTGACTAAGTGTCCCTAGAATCCCATTTTATAGTCTTGTCCTTCCTTTACCTCACTTGGCTTGGAAAGACCTGCCCTGTGTTTAACCTCTGGTGTTTCTTCCCTATATCATGTGTAGTCGTTTTCATTTTTAACTCTTTTTTTTTTTTTTAAAAAAAAAACTATTTTGAATAGCTTTAATTCTGGACATATAGTATACCACGAGTTGAGGATAGTAGTCATTTGAATTAAGAGTATATCAGGTTAGGGACGCCTGGGTGGCTCAGTCGGTTAAGTGTCTGCCTTTGGCTCAGGTCATGATCCCGGGCTCCTGGGATGGAGCCCCACGTCCGGCTCCTGCCTCAGCGGGAAGCCTGCTTCTCCCTCTCCCACTCCCCCTGCTTGTGTTCCCTCTCTCGCTGTGTCTCTCTGTCAAATAAATAAATAAAATCTTAAAAAAAATTTTTTTAAATTAAAAAAAAGAGTATATCAGGTTATTCAGCTAGAGGTGACTGAAACACACACCAACAACATATTTATTGCCAAGAAACCATTTTCACAAAGCATAATTCATTAGTCAATCCACTACATATACAGCAATATATGGAAGTAGCATACAGTATATCCAACTTCAACTTCAAAATACATAAATACATAAAATGTCATAAGACATCAGATCACCAATGATTAGAGGCCCGAGGGGAAGCTCAGCAAATCAGGGGGTAGTGGCAAAGCAGGGCATTTGGACTTGGCCAGTTGGAGGTTCATTTCCTACTATCATTTCCTGGTGGTTCGGCCATTGGAAAAATGACTTAGTCTCTCTAAGATTTGGTTTTGTCATAAATAAAGCAGGGAAATTATAGACTGCTTCACAGAATAGCTATAAAGACTAAATGCAGAAAGGCAGGTAAAGCTCTTCACAGTTAAAAAAGCCCATGTATAGTAGAGTTCAGTAAATCAAATATTTGATAATAGAAAAGTAGCAATAAGTTAGCACTTTTTGTTCATTCTGCTGTGTATATATTAGAGTATTAGAGTAAGTCTAGAAGGATAACTTTCTGGACTTTCATGCATAACTTTCATTTTCTAAATCTATTATTACTCTTGTTTCTTTTATTTTTTCTTTGTTCTTTTCTACAATAATTTATCTATGTATATTGTTTAATTACCAAACTGTAAAGGGAGAAATTATATTTCATAGTTAGACATTTAAAGTGCAAAGTACAAAGATATTTGGATCCCTTTACTCAGTCCTTTTTTATCCCCTACTCCTTCTTAAAGTATTTAAATGACTTTAAATTGATATGCTTTATTATTTATCATCTTTAAAGACAGGTGAAATTTTGAGTGTGGTTGTAGTCTTTAGTATTACATTTTGATATATTTACTATTCTCCTGTGTACTTACACAGAGTTCTAAAATTCTACGGACATTTCTTCTCAAATACTAGTTTTTGAGATTGTGTAGTTGCTTCTTTGTGTGTCTCTCTAGCATTGGCACTGGTCACAGATAACATGTGCTCTTTATTCTTCCAGGAAAATGGTGTATATACAATAGCAAAATTAATTTTACCAAACAAACAAAAGAATGCAGCAAAAACTAATCTATTACAGGTAATAAGCATGTCCATTGTTCTTCTGTACCAAGTTACTGAAATCTGGGGAAACTTTGAGAATATAAATTCCCTCCCAGTCTCCGTACTGACTGGGAAGAAAAATATCAGGTGCAGGAGGCTGGCATGAAAACAAATGCTGTCAAAACAAAATAAAGAGCGTAACAGTGGTTTCTCTGGGTTGGGGGGATCAGGTGATTTTAAGTATGTATTTCTTTGCTTATCAGTAAGTTCTATTTTTTTTCAAAACAATGCTTATGTATCAGAAAACTGTAAGAGGAAAATTATATTCCATCTTTAAGCATGGACCACAGCTGGTAACATTTCATCTTTACAAAGGAAAGCCTGTAAAATAGATCTTGGTGGATGAGAAGAGACTCACCAAGTTGCTAAAGGGGTGTGAGTGGGGCAGCCACGGCATCTGCTACAGGGTGGAAGAGCATTCCACACAGAGGGAACACCAAGTGCAAAGTGCGAGAGCCAGGCAACTTAGAGTGTGCTTCGGCCGCCCGGCGCGCCCGGCGGAGCAGGGGTGTGTGGTTGGGGGAGGGAGATGAGGCCTTGCAGGCAGGAGGGGTGCACATTATTGCAGGCTCCTGCATGCTGTTTTAAAGAGTGGGCATCAGGGGGCCAGTGTCCCTGAAGATACTGGAAAGATAAAATCAGATTGAAAGTAAGCCTTTGCAGGACTTGCAGCTCATTCTTTTCCCCCAAGTCATTTAGAGAGGAAGTAAGAAACCATGTTTACCTCCAATCCAATCGAAGGGCTGTCACCCCGAACGAGAGAGAAGACGAGCAGAGAAGTTTTGGTGGTATCCGTGGGCTGGCAGGCAGAGGTTTTAGAGAGCTACCCATGACAACATACAGGTGCGGAACTTAATTTCTTTGGTGCACCACAGAGGCATGATGTGATGCTGGACAACAGAAGAAGTCAGATCCACCTTGCAGATGCATTTTGTTAAGGCAGTAGAGGGTTTCTAAAAATTCACATTGAAATGGTTTTTGAGGGACGTTTGCATCCTGCACTTTCTCACTGCCTCTACCACCCTCCACCAGGCTCCGTCATGTCGTTGTGTCATCTGCCTGCTTCCCTGGGCAATTTTATTTGGGACCCTTCGGTATTCAGACCACTAATTTTATGGAATGATTCCAGATCCCAGTGCAGCAGACCCCGATCACCCCCATGGTGGCCTGTGTACAGGACCGACTGCAGGCTGGGGGCTCTCTGTTTTTTTTCTTGGCACTGCAAAGTGACAGACATTTAGACGTTTATTTTTCTTTGGTAAAGTCTCACAGGCCTCTTTCTGAGCGTTCTTGGGAGTAGTTACTGTAGATTGTTCTATTTGGGAAATGCTTAAGACTCTTTACTCAAGAGACCAATTTGTCAAGTTTGAGTCCAATGTGCCTGTGGCTATTTTTATATGTTATCATTTCGAGTGTTTATTTTCTCATAGAAGCCAGATAAATATTGAGGCATACATAGCAAGCTAGAAACAAAATAAACCTTGAGCTCCTGAAAATCTCTGGACATTTGGTTTTCTCAGAGTAGGAATTTTATTTCTGGTCTCTGTGTTCATTTTGTACTTTCTAGAAAGGAATTAATGACAAGTACTGAGTGGAACGAGGCTAACCTCCTAGCATTCTACAACATAAATGCTTTTTAAAAATATGAGACCTACCCTAGGTATTGATGGTTTTTGTCTTTAGTCATAACCTTTGGCTCCCATGGAGGTCAGCCACTCACAATAAAGTCACTTTAATGTTTAGTTCATGATAATTTTATCCTGGCAGTGTTTTAATTTGCTGAGCTACCTTTGAGAATCACGCACCCTTTTATTTTCCAGTGTTATGCATTCAGAGCCTTGAGGTTTCTCTTCAGTATGGAAAGAAACAGACCACTCTTTAAAAGGTATGAGCTTAGAGAAATTTAAGTGACCGGTGATCATGAGATTGAACTGTTTTCACATATCTGATTCAGATGCAAACAGTAAGAGAAGAATGAATCAGTATGCAAAGCATGTGTTTTCAGATTTCTTGGAATCCACAGATAATAAGACTGACTTACCCTCGTGATATCTTAACACTGAAAATGAGCTAAATGATGAAGAAAGGGAATAAATCACTCTATCAATACAATTCTTAATTACTATGACTGCTATGGGTTTTAGTTTTCCTTTTTTTTGGACGTTAACATTTTAAATGGATGACATAAAAATATGTGCTTGTTCTTATGCATTCAGAAATTCCAAAGTTGGTCTAGTCATTTCCTCTGAATCAGTGGAAAAAGAAGTATTTTCAGGGTATCCTTCATAGGGCAGGAGCTCGTTTCATGGGGAGGAGGCTAGGTGTTCTTGGGTCAGGAGGCTGTGCTGGTGAGTGTGACAGAAAAACCAACTCCTTGGGAAGCAAACACTAGTTACCTATGTGTGTGGTCTGCATGCCCCTGGGTTGGCCAGGCTGGCCAAAATCATAGGCCCAAGTTCTTACTAGAATTCTGTTGATATAAGGTGGAATAGAAATAAGAACTTGAGTTAATATAATGTGTTTTGTTCTGAAGCATTGGAGCATTTTATGTTGCTACTTTATTTACAAATGATGTTTGAATTTGAGGGAAGAAAAAAAAGTAAAGTTATTATAACCTTTTATTTCAAGGCCCTAAACCATCCATTTTTATGGACTTGATGATTTTACTAAGCCCTTGAAACCAGTACCCTGCAAATGATGCATAAATCTCTCCATTTTTTTCATTTACCTGTATTTTTATTTTATTTTCATAAAACATTTAAAAATGGGGGTTAGTATTTACCTCCTAGGGTTAATATGAGGACGGAATCAAATGGCGTTTATGAAAGTGTTCAGCACTCCATAAACACCCCATAAACATTCCTTTCCAAAATGCTTAATGCCTGTACCTCCAGATATCTTACAAATAAGGTCTTTGTATAATCTGTGTCATAACATGAGATCTGCCCTCTTAATAAATGTTTAAGTGTACAGCACAGTATTGTCAACTATAAGCACAATGTTGTACACCACATCTCTAAAAACTTTCCTCTCTGGTTGCTTTTCATTATCCCTTAAGACCTGTAGTTCTAGTTCATTTTTGTGAGATAAGCTGGTAAGTACTATTTGCCCCCACTTTGTTGATAACCTAAGGAAGTTGAGTTTATTTAATGTAATTAATCTGTGAGTGAGCTAGATCCCAAAGGGAAGGAATGAGCAACAGTTACCAAGCCCTACATGAAGTGTCTGTGTATGTTTTCCCTGTAGACTTTTCCCCACCGACTTGTTTGAGATCTTCATCAATATAGGACATTATGTTCGTGATATCAGTGCTTATGAAGAATTGGTATCAAAGTTGAATTTGTTAGTGGTAAGCCCTGAATTTTAAATATTTGGGTAGGCTGGTATGTGGTCAGAAATGGAAATTATCATAGTGCCCATTTCCTTTTTATTTTTTTGTTTAGGAGGATGAACTGAAGCAAATTGCTGAAAATCTTGAAAGCATTAATCAGAATAAAGCTCCTTCAAAATACATAGGCAACTATGCAATTTTGGATCATCTTGGAAGTGGAGCTTTTGGCTGTGTTTACAAGGTGACTTTGCCTTTGGGGAACAATATTTCTGATATTCCCGAAGCAAACCAGATGTCCCACTTGCACACACCCACGCAACTGGATTAAAGCCCTCGTTATTGAAAAATAGATACAAATTAGAATGTTTGTTTTTGCCCATCAAATAGCTGTCCTGATGTTATCTTATCTCAGCTCTAGAAATTTATCACTAATCTTTGAAGACAAAAGCCGTTGTTATGTCTCACAAAAAAAATAGTCAAAGTGGCTTGTCCCAGTGCATGAGACTTTCTCTAAATTCATACCAGAGTTTTCTATATTTACCCAGGAAAATCCTACCGAATAGTGCAGACTGACCCAGGAGATACCAGTTTTTTGAGCTGAGCTTAGTGTCCATACAGACAAAAATTTTAAAAATTCTGTTACTTATGTAGATTTTTTAGATTACTTGTTTTAATCATGTGACTTATTAATCGATCTTTTTCCCTTCTTTCTACCCCCACCCCATCATTATTATTTATTATTATTATTTTATTTTTGTTTTTATTTTAGGTTAGAAAGCGTAGTGGTCAAAATCTTTTAGCAATGAAAGAGGTCAATTTACACAACCCAGCATTTGGAAAGGATAAAAAAGATCGAGACAGCAGTGTAAAGAATATTGTTTCTGAATTAACCATAATTAAAGAGCAGGTAAACGTTTTTCTTGTTTATGAAGATATGTTCCTTAACTAAGTGTCATTAAAAGAAAGTAGAGTTCTTGTGCTATTCTCGTCCATGCTGTTTAAGAACTGGTTCTGTTTATAATAATTGATATTGAGGTGATAATATTTTGGTTAGATATTTTTCTGAAGGCTTGACATTGAACCATAGAAAGACTTTCTGGAGTTTATATCAGCGCTTGGGGTGCAGAATGATTGGGTTTACAGCAGAGTGCCACATATATGAAACACCCTTCTTTTTTCATTGCAAGCGTATCCTTTTCCTTCTCATTATGTTGTAGAATATTTGGTTCCTTAGTTACATGCATAAGCATATGACCAAGAGTTCCCTGACTTTTGTCAAGTGGAACCAAGCTGTTAACATTCCTCAAATACAGCTTATTAAATCTAAAAGTAGATTTTCAAGATGGATTATTATTTATTGGAATGAGTGGAATATTCAGACATAATTTAACAACCCAGTTAACTATCATTATGAAGGTTTGTTTGGGGAGAAAGAATAAACATGTCAGAAGAGAAGTGAGATTGGATTTTGTGATCCAAGAATACATGGGTTTCTTTTTCAGCTTTCCTTATTTATACATTCATTATGGGTACTGTTCATTTGTAACTCCTGTGGAGAGCGACCAGCTTCCCTGCTCTTTGTTCTCCATGAGTTAAATTTGCATAGCATCTGTGCTGGGACATAAAGATCACCAAATAAATATGATGATCTTTATTCATCAAAATATATAGTTCTAGCCCAATTCATAAATTGCAGTACATACTATCACTGATAGCTTCTTTTATAGTTGACTTTCATATATAGTAATAGAGTGGACTTGAAGAAGAAGTTAGTGTCCTCTCCTGCGTAGGATACTCTGATCTTCAGCAGTATGCTGTTTCACTATAGCACAAGGCTAGAACATGGCTTTTGCTGCAGGCTGATCAAGTATCTTCATTTGAACCCTAATGCAGATATAGTCCTGGCCAGTGAGCTAGGCTTAGAATATGGTTCTGTTGCTTACCTGGTCCTGTATTGTTTAAAATCTGCTGACCACTTGATAGTTGATGAGGTAGACCTTGTTTTAGCACATTTCCTAAGAAATTTCCTAAGAAAAGAAAGTATCAGGGTGGGGACATATAAGAGGCATGTGTTTGGACTTAGAGAAAACTCAAAATTGTACAGTTGCACTCTTACGAGGGGACTGAACCAAAGGAAAGGATAGTCACATTTAGAGGTCTAAAAGGAGGAGGTGATGGCAGACAGAAGTGGCAACTAGGAAAGGAGAGTGTGTTTGTTAAGAGTAAGACTAAGCTGCAGTAAGAAAGACGCTCCAAATCCGTTGGCCTAAACAAGAGGCTTGATAATGCAGTGAATTATTTCTCTTTCATGTGACAATCCTAGAGTGAGTGGACCAAGCTGGTGGTAGTCTCTGCTCCATGCAATCATTTGGGAATGTAGGTTCTTTCTCCCTTACTGCTCTGCTACCTCCTAGGCCATTGTCTTCATCCGCTTGGTTGAAACTGCCACAGGCACGTTCACATCCAAGGTGAAAGAGGTAGAGCATGGTGGCGGGGGGTTGTTCCCAGTGTTTAGGACTCAGACACAGGAGCACACATGTTTCCCCTGACATTCCCTTGGTGAGAACTTAGTGACAGTCCCTCTCAGGGCTGCAAGGGAGGCTGAGAGATGTAATCTCTGACTGGGAAGCCATGTTCCACCCGAACTCAATTGCAATGGAGGAATAGGAAGGGAGGTTTTGGGTGGACAGTTACCAGACTCCCCTTCAAAAAGGCAAGAAAAGAGACCAGAAGCAGATGCAAGCCATTTATAAAGGTAATGTCAACTATTCTGAGATAGAATAAATTTCAATTTGCCTAGAAACTTAAGTTATAAGTAAGCAACTATAAAAATTTTAGTATTCTTATAGGAAAGGAAAGTTTTGAAAAAGTAGAATTTCTGTGTAATATCCTGAGGTAAATTTAGGCCAAAGAACTGAATACTTCTTACACATGGCAAGGAAGACTTCATTCAAGACAACTGCAATAGGAATCAAACTATTACAACAGGGGAAAGAGATTGAACTCAACTCTGAAGACAACCAAGAGGCTGGGTGAGGGGGTGCCTAGATGGAAAATTACTCGGAAGGATTTCATTAGCTGTCAAAGATGGGGTGATGAGGAACTTGATTGGATATCAAGAGTGGGGAGATTCTTGCTAAACTGGCTTGGCAGGATTCTTGATAAAACCAGGCAGGCCAAGCATGAAGCCTAGTCAAGAGGAGAGCTCCGAGAAGCCTGACTAAAGTTTGGCCAAGAAGGGAGTCCTTGCCAACTATTGTTGTCATGTAAATGGAGTTAGTAACACTTAGACTCTTTCAATTTCATACTAACCATTTTAGAAAACATAGAAAGACACCAAGTGTGAATAGACATAAACAGTATATATGAATATTTAAGTAGTAGGGAGGGGCAAGAGGCGATGGTGTACCTATTCAGCATAAATCGCTTCATTGCAGTTTTCTTATCTTTGCAATGTGTGTGTAGTGTTGGGATGGGGAGCGCTAAATGAATTCTTCGGGTTACTTTGAGTTCTACAGTTCTCTGTTTTAGTTAAATTAGGTGATAAAGTATAAGCTGTTTTTAATTCTAATTGATAAGGCTATATGGGAGATTGCTATTTTCAGATTAGTTTTGTAGGTAACAAATAATAAGAATCATGATAAAAATCTCAAATCTCAATTAGATGATATCTTGAAATGCTTAATTTTATAGATAGATATGAATGCAATAATTTCTGTGTTGTTTTCAATTATATTCAATTATAGTCCAATTATATTTTGAAGTAACGTAATGTTTGTTATTCATTTTCTTATAGCTCTATCATCCCAATGTTGTACGCTATTACAAAACATTTCTGGAAAGTAAGTATGAGTTTTCATGATATTTCTAATTAAGGAAAAGTATCTATATTATATATTTCTATATTAAAATGTTACAAAATAAACTCAATTCTTTTCTTTTTTCCAGCTATTTTCCTTATTTGTGGAAGATCTTGTGCATCACTTTTTTGATCAGTGAAACAGTGATATAATAATCAATGACCTACAGATAGTTATAAAGTACTTAGACTCCTATATGAAAGACACTGCATGAACAAAGCAAAATAGTTATTATAGCTATTTTCTTACATACACACACACAAAACCATAGTAGGATCAGGAGAGCAGCAAACTAAAGGATAATGGCATATTTAAGACAAAATTAAAAATTGTTTTCGTTGACTCAGATGACATTTTTCACCCCCCTAATAAATTGGGAGTGGCTACATCTTTGAGATTTATGTTACTTAAAGTTCAGGTAATTACCACAAGGTGGCGGTGGAGCCCTGACTGATTCTGCAGGCAGGCCCTCTTAGGTGTAAGGAGGATGGATTACTGAATCAAAAGGTTGAGATAAAGCCAAACTCAGTCACATGCTTAAAACAATATAGGGCCTTTGACGGAAACAATAAACCTTAATGATGTGCATCACATATGAAGTTTCAAAGTAAGTCGTTTGGAGGAAGATTTAAAGAAGTACAAGGCAATGGTTGGGACTTCTTCATTGCCTCTTTATAAATGCTATTATTAGGCCAACCTATTGTGTACTGTGGCAATTTATGATTTTATCCATTTCCCTTCCCCTAGCTGACTCAGAGGAACCCAGTGCTGAAACTCCAGTAAATCCTGCTCCCTTGATATTAGAATTCTTGATAGTAGAATAAATTCTTATAATTTAGTGCATATCCCATTAGAGATCAAGATTGGCTTCTGACTTGCACTACGGAAGTGACACAACTTAGGCTAATTTAAAAACAAAACTTTTATAACCTGACATCTTCCAAAAAGAATTGGAAGTGACTCAAAAATACCTAAAATATGATAAACATAGATTAGGGAATTATGTGAAATTGGAATTAGGGAATTATGGGATTAAGAGTACACTTACTGTGATGAGCACTAAGTATCGCATAGAATTGTTAAATCACTATACCGAACACCTGAAACTAATATAATACAGTATGTTAATTATGCTTCAATCAAAAAAAGAAGAAATCAATTAATATAAGAAAGGAAAAAATTAAGCTAGGAGTAAGATTAGTATATATACTGAGTATTTCTTGGGATAATAAACAATTGAAAATAATATGAATGTCTATCTTTAGGTGAATAAATAATGATCTATCTGTGTTGTGTAATACTATGCAGCCAGCAGAAAGAATGGCATGGATCTGTGTGTACTGTTAGGGCAGCCTGCTGAATGAAAAAGTATAAGTGGCAGAACATGTATAGTAAATATTTCATTTTTGTAAATATTATGTACATACATATTTTATATACATCCAGAACATCACAAAAGATACATATCACATATCATCATTAATAGTTTCATATTGGCTTTGGAGGAGAAAGTAGAATTTACTTTGTTTCTTGATATCCAAAGCAAAGAGATGAATGCAATCAGTTATGAGATTCCCAGTACCCATAAGATAAAACCAGTAAAGTCCAGCTTTCTCTGCTATAGAGGGGCATGACAGAAATTTCTGCACAGGTTGTCTTCTCAGCTGTGCCATTGCAAGGCCATGGCATGATTCCATTTTAAAATTCTGTGAGGTTCATCTATGAAACTATCAAACAATAGTTTAAAATGCAATTTTCTGAATTTCTGACATGATTTAAGGGTAAATTTTAAACTACTGATAAGAAAGGTGGATTTACATGTTCTTCAGGAAATGCTCCATGACTTGGCATCATTTACTTGTTCTCTTTGGCCACTCCCAACTGTTCCCATCTTGGTGTACAGAGAAAATGATAATGTTTGCCAGCATAAACTTATGCTAGGAGGTAGTCCATAACCGAAAGGGATTGTTGCTGGGCTCCAGGATCCCCAAGAGCCCCTCGCTTCCACTGTCTCCAGGACTGACTGGATCCATATCTTAGCACATCTCTAATTCTTTAGTGCTGTGCCCTGCACACACGTTGGGAAGCTCGGATTCTAATTCATAAGTTTTTTTTCTAAATATATTGAATTTAAATTTCTATTATCTCTTCCTTGTTTTCTTATAGATGATAGGTTGTATATAGTTATGGAGCTTATAGAAGGGGTCCCTCTTGGAGAGCATTTCAGTTCTTTGAAGGAAAAACAACATCATTTTGTTGAAGAAAGACTATGGAAAATATTTATACAGGTACACTTTTGTTTTCATTAATTTTTTTTTTTTTTTTTTTTTTTTTTTTACCAAACAGAAAATTTCTGAGCTGATTTCTTAGAGATGTGTATGGTGGTCATCAGTGGTGATATGTATATTGGGGGAAATAAAATTTGTTTTTTATTTGCTCTTTCAAGCTGTGCTTAGCTCTTCGGTACTTACACAAGGAGAAGAGGATTGTGCATAGAGATCTGACACCAAACAACATTATGTTGGGGGATAAGGACAAAGTAACAGTTAGTAAGTATAAGAATCTCAAAATTTTTAATTTAGGAATTCCTGAATATTATACAAGAGCAGAGTTGTTCAATAGAAGTTTCTGTGCTCAAGGGAATGTTCTGTATCTGCATTGTCCAATATGTGGCTCTTGGGCTCTTGAAATGTGGCTAGTGTGACTGAGGATGTGAATCTTTTTTTTTTTTTAATTTTTTAATTAACATATGATGTATTATTTGTTTCAGGGGTACAGGTCTGTGATTCATCAGTCTTACACAATTCACAGTGCTCACCATAGTACATACCCTCCCCAGTGTCCATCACCCAGCCACCCCAACCCTCCCACTCCCTCCACTCCAGCAACCCTCAGTTTGTTTCCTGAGATTAAGAGTCTCTTATGGTTTGTCCCCCTCTCTGGTTTCATCTTGTTTCATTTTTCCCTCCCTTCCCCTCTGATTCTCTGTCTTGTTTCTCAAATTCCTCATATCAATGAGATCATATAATACTTGTCTTTCTCTGATTGATTTATTTCATTTAGCATAATACCCTCTAGTTCCATCCACATAGTTGCAAATGGCAAGATTTCATTTTTTTGATGGCTGCATAATATTCCATTGTGTATATATATATATATATATATATATATATATATATATATATACACACCACATCTTCTTTATCCATTCATCTGTTGATGGACATCTAGGCTCTTTCCATAGTTTGGCTATTATGGACATTGCTGCTATAAACATTGGGGTGCATATGCCCCTTCTGATCACTACATTTGTATCTTTGGGGTAAATACCCAGTAGTGCAATTGCTGGGTTATAGGGTAGCTCTGTTTTCAACTCATTGCACCCAAAACCATAAGATACCTAGGAATAAATCTAACCAAAGAGGCAAAGAATCAGTACTCAGAAAACTATAGAATACTCATGCGAGAAATTGAGGAAGACACAAAAAAATGGAGAAATGTTCCATGCTCATGGATTGGAAGAACAAATATTGTGAAAATGTCTATGCTACTTAGAGCAATATACAGATTTAAGCAATCCCTATCAAAATACCATCCACTTTTTTCAAAGAAATGGAACAAATAATCCTAAAATTTTTATGGAACCAGAAAAGACTCTAAATAGCCAGAGGAATGTTGAAAAAGAAAAGCAAAGCTGGTGGCATCACAATTCCGGACTTCAAGCTCTATTACAAAGCTGTCATCATCAAGACAGTTTGGTACTGGCACAAAAACAGACACATAGATCAATGGAACAGAATAGAGAGCCCAGAAATGGACCTGCAATTCTATGGTCAACTAATCTTTGACAAAGCAGGAAAGAATGTCCAATGGCAAAAAGACGGTCTCTTCAAAAATGGTGTTGGGAAAATTGGACAGCCACATGCAGAAGAATGAAACTGGACCATTTCCTTACACCACACACCAAAACAGACTCAAAATGGATGAAAGACCTCAATGTGAGACAGGAGTCCATCAAAATCCTTAAGGAGAACACAGGCAGCAACCTCTTCGACCTCAGCCACAGCAACTTCTTCCTAGAAACATCGCCAAAGGCAAGGGAAGCCAGGGCAAAAATGAACTATTGGGACTTCATCAAGATAAAAAGCTTTTGCACAGCAAAGGAAACAGTCCACAAAACCAAAAGATAACCGACAGAATGGGAGAAGGTATTTGCAAATGACATTATCAGATAAGGACTAGTATCCAAAATCTATAAAGAACTTATCAAACTCAACACCCAAAGAACAAATGACCCAACCAAGAAATGGGCAGAAGACATGAACAGACATTTTTCCAAAGAAGACATCCAAATGGCCAACAGACACATGAAAAAGTGCTCAACATCACTCGGCATCAGGGAAATACAAATCAAAGCCTCAATGAGACACCACCTCACACCAGTCAGAATGGCTAAAATTAACAAGTCAGGAAACGACAGATGTTGGTGAGGATGTGGAGAAGGGGGTCTCTCCTCCACTGTTGGTGGGAATGCAAGCTGGTGCAGCCACTCTGGAAAACAGTATGAGGATGTGAATCTTAAATTCTATCAAATTTTAATGAAGTAAACATCCCTATGTGACTAGTGGCTACTGTATTGGACAGTCACTAGTGTAGTTCTTGATTGAGTTGTATTTTGCCCATATGAGAGAATGTACTGTTCGGATGTTTAAGTATTTAATTCCCAATTCAATGATTGCTAGGTTTTTTTCTCTCTATAGAACACTACCTCATCAGCAAAAGCTTTTATGACTACCACATAGGCACATTGTTTTGAACTATTTTAATATAGTCTGTACCATATGGGTGACAAGTATACATATCAAGGGCTATGAAAAAATCTAGGCATTTGTATATTTTAGCATCAGTTTTTATCAAAATATTTTCAACTGATACAGGTAGGCCTAATGTTGGCTAAAATTTTATAAGTGAGGAGGTTAATTTTTTCCCCACAATTGTATAATTCTTGATCATAACTTAAAATTAACTTTTTAACCTAGATTGATAATTTGCATTCTCCTGTTCTTCCTCTTCACTCATCAACACTTGTGTTACTCTCATGGACTATTAATCGTTCACCAACTATAAGTAGGGATATACATATCTAAATCAGTAGTCTCTAAATTTTTTTTGCTCATGACATTCCATCAGTAAAATATTTTTTGTAATATACTGCCAATGTATATATGCTTACTTATAAATTCTATACTTATATCACTGTACAATTATTCAATATAAAGTACATAAAGTCTACAAATAAAATATAAAGGGATGCACTAAAAAATCAAAATAAAGGTTTCAATACTTTTTCCTGCCCTCTAGTGGATTGCCTTAGGCATTTTGCTTTGGAGACCACTTCCCTAAATGTTATTGATGTGAGAGACACATGATAACATTTTAAGGCTGATTCTCTTCGTTTTAGTAGAATCTAATTCTTCATAAAGGCAATTCCAAATGTGCACCTTTATCATCACCACGTGTCCTCAGTAACAACAATTAGACTTACTGTCCAGATTTTTCTAAGAGCATCCTATATTAGTTTAAAATATAAAAAGCAGCCCCAAACAGGAACTCTATAGATAACTTCCAATGCAAAGTTACTTGGAAATATTTCCAGGCCAGTGCTTTGTGAAATACAAAATGAGACCAAATAATTGTGAATCTTCACCTTAGACACACATTTGCTTGATCATTTGAAATTAATTATAATTTTGTTTGCCATAAGCTTTCATTTTTTTCTTTTTTATAAATTAGACTTGTGTTTCCTTAAGAATTTTTCCTATTTATATACCTATAGGTATTTTAATTTATAAGTTAATGAGAATTCATAGAAATCAAATTTATTACACCTATATATTATTAAATAGGAATGAACAGATTTGTTTTGTGTTGGTATATGATGCCTTTGATGGCTATTCAGGCCACATTTCTGAGTAATAGCTAACCTTGCATTTTATTTTCTTACTAAGATCAGCTGTAATCATTTCCTTGGCTACATTTAAAACAGTGAGGTTAATCTTTTATTGTAGTAGTTTGATTTCTTTTCTATCTAAGCTTATTAAATTTTATATTTATCTTCTGTAATCAGTACTGCATATCAAAATAGTTTACAAAATAAAATAGTGCTAAAAATCTTGTAAAGAAACACTTACCTCTTTGTAATCCCCAGTTCTCTGTTTTCTGAAAAATTTAATTCTCTTTAGCTTCTTCTGGCATTTGACTTTCCATTGTGATAGTTGAGGATTTAGTTTTCTTATTTTTTCTTCTTCCCCATCTACCATCCTGCCAGTATAGTTATCATACAGTTTGGGGTTAAATCAATATTTAATGTTTACATTATTATTACTGTATAATTCTTGTTCAGTGTTGATCACCTTTCCTTTCTCGTAGACCTTTCTATTTTTCTTGGAGCTAATAATTGCCTTCTTTTTTGTTTGTTTTCTTAACTTTCTATGTAGGTATCATTTCTTCTTCCCAAGTCTTCCAAAAAGATTATAAAAGCCCTCTCTGTACATTTCCATGTGGTCAAACATGGAGGTTACTTTCAATTTTGTTTTCCTGGACATCCAGCTGCATGCTGCAATGTAGACTGGATTTTAATTTAGGTCTGCTGCACGGCCATTGTCCTGGAACTTACATTTGCTTCTTTTCTAACTGGAGTCTTTCTTATGTTCTGTGATTTCCCCTTTCTTTTTTTTTTCTTTCTTTTTTTCCTTCTTTTTCCTTCCTTCCCTTCTCTCTTTCTTCCTTTCTTTTTCCCTTTTTCTTTCTTTTGTTCCTTCGTTCTTTCTTCCTCCCTCCCCCTCTCTTCCTCCTTCTCCTCCTCCTCCTCCCTCCCTCCCTTTCTTCCTTCCTTCCTTCCTTCCTAGTTTTCATTTAAATTCCAGTTAGTTAACATACAGTGTAATGTTAGTTTCAGGTATAGAATTTATTTATTTTTTTTAAAGATTTTATTTATGTATTTGACAGAGAGAGACACAGCGAGAGAGGGAACACCAACAGGGGGAGTGGGAGAGGGAGAAGCAGGGTATCCGCGGAGCAGGGAGCCCGATGCGGGGCTGGATCCCAGGACCCTGGGACCATGACCTGAGCCGAAGGCAGACGTTTAACGACTGAGTCACCCAGGTGCCCCAGTGATTCATCACTTACACACTCTTCTTTTTTAACTCTCCTGCTGTGCTGAAGTGTATCTTCTAGTACTTTCCTTAAAAAGAATGTTCTGGATCTTAAAATTTTTGGGTGCTTGTGTGTCACAAAATATTTATAGGAAACTTCGTACTCTATTGGGTGGGTGTAGTATTCTCAGATAAAAGTCATTATCCTTTCAAATTTGAAGGCATTACTTCAGTCTTTTGGTATCCCGTTTTGCTGTTTGGAAAGCCAATGCTATTTTGATTCCCATTACTTGATATATGAGCTCTTTTATTTATCTAGAAAATTTTAGGTTCTCTTCATCTACAGCTTTGGGTGGGTCTCTTCATTCAGTGTATTTGGAACTAGGTGTGTACTTCAATACTGGAGGCTAAAACTTCAGTCTTGGGAAATTTTCCTGCCTTATTTCTTCATTATTTTTCTCCCTTCTTTACTTTCTAGAATTCCCATTAGTCTTGGATCTATATGCTAAATAATATCCTAATTTAAAAATAATTATTCTCTTAGTTTTCAGCTCTGTCTCTTTGTTCTACTTCCGTTATTTCTTCAACTTAATTTTCTAGTGCTTCTATTGAATGTTTAATTTTGATTTTCACATTTTTTAATTTCCCCTTTTATCTTGTTCTTTATTTCATTTTCATGGAATCCTGATTTTATTCTCTCTCAAGGTAATGTAGACTTTTCTTTTCAGCTCCCTGCATTGTTTCTGTATCTTCTGGTTCCATCCCCCATCCCCCCCACCCTCCCACCCTCCGCCAATCTCTCTTTCCTAATGGAGACTTTTCTCAAATGTCTATTGGTCCTGGGCTGACAAAGACACTAAATAAGCTGTTGGAAGCTCTGTGGGTTCCAGCTAAGGCTGCCATCTGTAAACTTCATTAGAGCACAATGACATTTTTCTTTGGAAACCTCCAAAGATTTTACCTAAACTTTTTCCAGAGAATGCATCTCCAGTATCTTGACTGAGGCAAAGTCTATTTGTTGCTGTCATTTGGGGAGTGGTGTGGAAAAAGGGGCCTCAGGTAGTTAGTTATGCTCAGTTGATAGGTTTTCCCTGAATTCCCATGGGTTCACCCACACTCTGCTTTGTTTCTTTCTGGTTCAGTCAGTTTCTCTGGAAAATAAATTTCTCTTTTTCTGCTAGTGGCAGGGGGAACTCAATTACCGAGGAGTGTCATATGTGAATGTGGGGAGGGACCTGTGGACTTGATCTTAACTCTGTCTTTTGAGCTTCTTTTAACTTCACTTATCCTTGTGTGGCACACTGGGCTCTGCAGGGTGAATGGGCTCCCTTTTGGCCCTTTTATTCTCAGACTCGTGGTTTGGGACTTCTGTTCCGTACATTCTCCAACTATGTTCCATCTTACAAAAATTCATTGGAATATCTTATCCTCTGTTGTCACTAAGCCCATTCTCATTGTCCTTGTAAGTTAGTAATTTATATAGAAAATTGATTTCCCTTCATTTTAGCAAGATTTTGAGAGCTAGAAGACATACACACATGTGATCAATCTACCTTTTTTTTTTTTTAAAGATTTTATTTATTTGTCAGAGAGAGCACAAGCAGGGGGAGCGGCAGGCAAAGGGAGAAGCAGGCTCCCCGCTGAGCAAGGAGCCCGATGTGGGACTCAGTCCCAGGACCCTGAGGTCATGACCTGAGCCAACAGCTGACTGAGCCACCCAGGTGTCCTGATCAATCTACCTTTTAAACCCAAATGGGCAGGCCAGTTACATTATTAAGTCTATATATTATATATGGCAAAATATTCCACTTTCATCTTTACTCTCTAACTTAAAAAAATGTATATTTTTTTCTTTTTTTTTTAAATTTTATTTTATTATGTTATGTCAGTCACCACACATTACATCATTAGTTTTTGATGTAGTGATCCATGATTCATTGTTTTCGTATAACACCCAGCGCTCCAAATTGTAAAAGACTCTCTAGAAAAAAAGTTATTTTGTTTACAAGGATAAATAAACTTTTATTTTGCTTTTCTCTTTCCTGCTCCTCATCACCATTCTGCCCAAGCTTTTTCTTATTAATATTTATTAGACTTAAGTGTTATTCACCTAAAAATTATATTCAACTTTCAAAACTTTTTAGCATTAAATGAGGCAATATTTTTCTAGTTTCAGATAAAGAATCAGTGATATACCTCAGAACAGAATCTTATCCTAATCTTGTTTCTTTCCATTAAAGCAATTACATGGACAGGATGTCGATGTGCTATTGTCATTTTCAATGAGTGTAAAATGATTTTATGACCAAAGATAATCCAAAGAGACTTGATATCAGTATTTTAAAGATATTTTAAATGTAATAGTGATGAAAATATTTTTCAGTGTCTATCACTATTGGTATAAATGTGGACTTAGAGACTTTTATTTTTATGACAGGTATGGTTAAATTAAAATCTTATAGCATTAATTTGAAACCAAATGTAGAAGATACCCATATTTTGGGAGGTTGAAACAAAACTGCAATTCATAGAGCCTATAAAAATAGGTGCAGTGTATGTGAAATCATGTCACCACAAAGGGGCAGCCTTGTCATATTTTATTTTTCTCTTGTGCTAGAAGGCTTTACTCCCAGGAAAGAAACATGGCATCAACAAGTGATGTTTAAGATGCATGAGACAAAATGTACTGAAAATGTAACCAGACAAAAAAGCTTTAGAAAAATCAAAATTTCCCTCTTCTTCTCTTTTTCTTAATGTAGATGAATTAGATGTTTTAAAATTGAGGTTGGGGTGCAATTATTTATAGTAAGCACACTAGCTGGGAATTTGCCTTCATGAGGCAGCAGAATAGAGTACTAACTTTATATTAATATACTAATATTTAGGTATGTGTGATTTTACAAATCGTATCTAATCTTAATGTCTAAGTATATTTCCATTTAAAAGACTGTATATTTTAATGTCTTGTTCTGTGAAACATGTCCAGGTCTTGCCTCTGCACTTATTTTCAACCTCGGATGCCACGCACCTGACTCAGTGGCACGCTAAGCAAAGCACAGTCAAGGTCGGCTCTAAGTGCTGCTGCCTGTCAAGTAAGACCTACACTGTGCCATCCCATTATAGAATGGCTCTGAAGAAGGGGATATGCTGATAATGAACTTGCTCGCAGATCCACCATTTCATATTTCTTGACCTTTTCAAATACCCACATTTTAATGTAAGCCTCTCATGCTCCCATTTTCTCCCTGATCCCAAATTAAAAAAAAAAAAAAGAAAGAAAGAAAGAAAAGAAAAGAAAAAGGAAAAAACAAAACTCAATCAACTATGGTAATAGATTTCAGACATGGGCTTTCGTGCATGACTCAAGAGGTCACATGTTCATTCTGCAACCAAACAGGCTGTGCACATTTCTACATGTTTCTCAAATGATATTTGGCTGTTGCTACTGGTAATAACAACAGAAAAATACTTGATTCAGTGGAACATTTATCAAAGACTCAAGTGCTTATCAAATGCCATCATATGCCAGGCATGTCGGGGTGGATATTAGATGAAAGCCATGTCCTCTGTCCCTTGAAATCTCAGTCTTAGGGGGAAGACTTGGAGTTCTTCACTCAGCAGTTTACTCCTGAGCTACTACATCTGGCAGTGAACAAGACAAGTCACTATCTTCATGGAGCTTCTAGTTGTATTACAGGGTGATAAAGACTAGAAAGTTGTCTTTGCAAAATACTATATTAGTTGGGGTAGGTCAGGTTATGCTGCAGTAACAAGTGACCTGAAAGTTTCAGTAGCTTAAAACAGTGGCATACCATAGCCTGTGGGACAAATCCAGGTGTGGCCTGTTTTTGTATGTCCTGTGAGCTAATGATGGCTTTTATTCTTTTAGATAGTTGTTAAAAAAAAAACAAAAGAAGAATATGTGACAAAGATCACATGTGGCTTTTGAAGCCTTAACTATTTATTATCTGGCCATTTACAGAAAAACTTTATCCTTGGGGTGCCTGTCTGGCTCAGTTGGAAGAGCATGCCACTCTTGATCTCGGGGTCCTGAGTTTCAGCTCCATGTTGGTGTAGAGAGTACTTAAAATAAATAAACTGAAAGTTATAACCCACTATGTATTCAAAAAAAAGAAAAGAAAACATTTGCTCACCCTGGCTTAAAACAGCAAGGTTTCTATCTTAGCTCATACTGTGTGTGCAGTGTAGGTCACTAAGGGAGCTGTGCTCAGAGACCCAGGCTGGCTCCTATACACCTGCCTCAACATTGCAGAGGCAGGAAAGAGAAAGCATGGAACCATACCTCAGCTCTTAAAACTGCCCAGACTTCATGAGTGAAAGCAAGTCAAGTTTAAAAGGGTGAAGATGTGTTTCTCCTCCCCAGAGAAGATAGTCTGTCACAACTCTCAGGCACAGGGGAAAATGTGATTGACTCTCTCTGTGGGGTTTTCAGGTGAGGAGTTGAGCAGGAAAGCATTCCATGGCAGCAATACAAAAGGTTAGAGACCCGAAGTGCTACAGTGTGCCTAGGCACTGGTGTGATGTTCAATGTGTCAAGACAATAGATTTTGGTGAGTAAGGAGCATGGGCATTGATATTTGGCCAGAGACTTATCTTTAGAAATTTCCAGACTGGAAATTATGTGATCAGATACGGGATGTGGAGGATAATTGTAATGGCAGGTGAGGGGTACCATAAGGAAAGACTGGAGACATCCCCAGTTTAGGACATATATCAGTTAAGATCTGTTCAGATGCAAAAAGCCAGACTAACAATGGCTTATGCCATAAGGACATGTAATTATCTCATAACAAGAGGTCTGGAGGTGAGCAGTTCTAGTGCTGGTTTAACAATTCAAGGAGGTCAGCCATGATCTAGGCATTTCTGTCTTTTCTTGCCATTATCCTCAGCAGATTAGCCAGAGCTCTAGGCATCATTACCAAACTCAGACAGGCAGTAGGATGGCAGCTAGGTTAAAAAAAATTCTGTGCTTCAAATGTCTATTTCCTTTTATCGTTAAAGAAAATCTTTTGCATGGGGGTCCCATTATATGTCTTACATTCTGTTGGCCAAAGCCAAGTTCTGTTAGCACCCCCAGCTATAAGGGAGACTGTTTAGGTTAGCTTTCAGCCTCTATAATTGGAGATAAGAAAGGGGAAAAGGGATGGCTAATGGCTTTTTGAGAGCTAGTCCACAGTATTTGCCGCCAAAGACTTGCAATTGTCCAGGAAAGATGTAATGTGAGTTTTACCTATGGCAGCTGCAGAAGAGGGTACAGCAGAAGGTTTAGATTCAGCAGTTATTTAAAAGATTTTGTGCCTAGTTAGAGGTGTGAGAACTGTGAGAAAGAGTCTGAATTTGTGAAGATTGTGACAGCAGAGAATTGGGTGAGGGGATTTAAGGTGTAAGGTTTTGGACATACTGCTTTAGAAATCTGATCATATCCTTTCCTGGTTAAAGTCCTTTAGGTAGCTTCCTATGACATTCCTTAGAGCACCCAGAGTCCTTCCTTCATGATCTCACCTTTGCTCTTTGCTCTAGCCTCATGGGACAAATTGCTCCTTCCTGAGCAGACCAGGGTGTGGTCCTATATCTCTGTGACTTCCAACATAGTGCTCTCTCTGCCTGGAATGCCATCTGCTACTCAATTCAAATGCCATTCCTCCAGGTGGCATCTTTGATGTCCACATCTGATAGGTTCCATTTCTGGGCTCCTTCAGTATACCAGGCTTGCCTTTCTCAGCATATAGGGCAGTGGTTTATTGCCATTCTCTCCTTGAGGTAAAGGAAACTGGTTTTCTTGGCTTTCTTTCTCGGAAAGCACTTTATAATATTTATTGACTAAATGGACAGATGAATGAATGAATAAATGAACTAAAACCCACCCAGGGAGAAATATTTAGAAGCCAGTTACAAACAAAAAATAATGATTAGGGAAGATACTTGGGTTTGAGATCTTGATCTGACAGCTAAGATTTTGTGGGAAGAGTGTTTAATATAAGAGGAATTGCGGATTAAAGTGAAAATCCAGTGCATACATGGGGAAAGGTACAAGCGGTTCCCACTGGCATGGCAGCAAATACCATAACCCAAAGTATGAAAGGAAAAAGTTTACTTTCTTGAGTGCCAACAAAGTTTGAGAAATCAAACTAGACCTCTCTTGTATTGCTAGAATCTTGGCATTTCCATTGCTTTCTAGAGGATTAGAGGATTTTAATTGTTATTGTTTAGCTCAATTGCTGCTGAGAAATCTGTGTTATTACAGGGAAAATGAATTAGTGTTACACTTCTGATAGGGAAGTCAGAGTCCTTAAATGCATATTATCTCATATGCCTCTAAAATCTCCTGGCTAAATAAGCACATAATGAGTCTGTAGCTTTTGTAAGTCTCTTGACCTTTCTTTGAACCTGTTGTGTTGCTTACTTTTCATTAACTGGATATAGTATCTATTTGGGTCTAAGCCAACCCAGAGCTTTGAGTGTTCTTAAAAAACTACAGAATATTGAGTCACTTGTATTGTATACCCTCATATAGCATCTGTGTAGTAAGGGTAGCCACACAATTTCTAGAATTTCTCTCAGTCAACAAATTGCCTTCATGTCACTAGGAAAGCAAGAATATTTTCTGTCAAGCCCACCAGTTTCCTTATATTGCTATTAGGTCATGTGAAATAAGGAAACATTGAAGCGAAATTCAGTCAAATCTAATTTCTAAAAAATTTTCTAAGATTCTCACACCGCCAGTGGGTCAATCTGCAATTCTGAGATTTGAATAGCGGTTGGCTTCCATGGAAAGATGAGAATGGCAGTCCCAAGAAAGTCCGAGCAGAACATCCTGAAAGTGCTGATCTTGACCAAATGATTGTTATGCTCTCCTAGTGGGACGGACTCACCATAATTGACTGCATAAGTGAATAAGGAGGCCTTGAATCTTTACCATCTTAGGAAAAAATTAGAACTAAAATCTTCCCAATGTTGGGTTTATAAGACTTATAAAAACACCAAAACACCAAGGATAATAAAGTTTATTTTAGTGTGTGTTTTCATATGGGCATATTGGGTTATGATTTAGTTCTCTGAGAAATTTTTAATGTAAAGGGTAGAATCTGATGTGTTCTGGACATGTTATTTTCATTCTGTGAGTTTTCCCAAAGTGTGCTCTGAAACAGCATGGTGAGTGGGTGGGAGTGCCTATTTTTACACAGATTAATTCAACAGTGCATGGTACTACATATCTGATCAGTCTGCCCAGCCTCCTAAGTGTACTGAAGCCACTGGAGCCTTTTGGACTCTATAATCATGCCATAAACAGTGTATGTGTGTGTGTGTATGTGTGTGTGTGTGAGAGACAGAGAGAGAGAGAGAGAGAGAGAGAGAGAATGAGAACAAGAGCCTGACTTCCTGTTTTTATAAGAATCTGACCCTTAGCACTCCTACTTAATATTAGAACCTCATGTTTATTTTATTTTATTTTTTTAAAGATTTTATTTATTTAATTGACAGAGAGAGAGAGATGGCGAGAGAGGGAATACAAGCAGGCTCCCCTTGGAGCAGGGAGCTTGATGCGGGGCTCGATCCCAGGACCCTGGGATCATGACCTGATATGAAGGCAGACGCTTAACGACTGAGCCACCCAGGCACCCCAGAACCACGTGTTTAAAGTTTCATTCATTATTCCAAGTAACAGTAACCAGAACAAAGCCCACTTTGGAAAATGATTTTAGAAGAGCCCATATTTAGTAAGGACATTGGTTTCCCCAAGAATGTAGTCTACTGATAGATGTCCTAGAGTGAAATGATGTTTGTGTACAAAAGATATGGAGTTACCTAGAATTCAGGAAGTACTTTTATATCAGGTGTTGGATTTTTCATCCTACAACTCTTTGTTATAATAATTCCATCAATAAAAATCAATCAAATAATGATGCTGTTGAGAAAGAAAAATACTTTTACTCTCTCTCATCCAAGGAAGAGCCTGCATTGGGGAAGGAAGCTTTGGAAGAGTGGATGGCACAATGGAAGAGCTCACATTAAGAATTTGAGTGGCCTTCAGAGGAGGAAGTGCCAATGAGGCAGGGGTTTGTTGAGCATCTTTTCGAGAACTCCTTATCTCCCCCCACAGAGCCCTGCATGGAGAGGATGTTACTGATGATCTTGTCACTGTGGAAGTTGGAGGTTGGCCTTCATTTACTGAGGCAGAAGGAAAGAGCAGAGAGGTAGATGGACGAGTTTGCAAGGTGGACATCTTTCTGAACTATTATACAGTTGTGTTCAAGTAGATGCCTTTGTCATTGCCTGGCACTATAGAGATTTCAGCTGATCATTTCCTGAAATTTCACAGTCATTCATGGTTTTTATTTTACTCAGGGAAGACATTTTTATCATGATGAAAATTTTAGCTGTGCTTTGAAGGAAAAGAGTAACTACCCATAGCTACATCTCTTAAGTACTTACTGTGGGATGAAAATTATATGTTACCTCATCCAATATCTGAGGCACCTTCCCATCCTCACAGATAATGAAAAGAGTTAGAGAGGTTAGAAAACTCACTTAAATCACCCAGCATTTAATAGGTTGACAGTGCCAAGGATGAACTATATCTGGTTCTAGTGTTCATCTCTTCATAGTATTCCCCCAGAAAGATCAATTCAGGTAAAGAAAAAGTCATCCTTGAGGGCATGGGGTGCTCATAATCAAGTATTGTGTTCCATGAATTGGATGAATCCAATAGTTTTGTTGAGGTGGATGTTTTAATTTGGGCCATATTGATAGGGATCAGTCATCTGAACATGGCCTGCAGGGTCTTGCATCATCTGGCCGTGCCCCTGATTGTCTACCCTCCAGCCAATCTAGCCTTTTTTCAGTTCTTCAATTGACCATGCTCTCTTGATCATGGGACCTTCTCTCAGTTCCTTAATGGATCATATTTCCTTGATCACAGGACCTTTGCACATGCAGGTTCCTCTGCTGGATGTCTCTTTTCCACTTTCTCTTCTTACCTAGTTAACTCCTGTCTTCTGTTACATATTTCCCCAATCACCATTTTGTCACAGATTTTCCTGATCTGCTGTGTTTGCTATGTTACTCCCTCATAGTATCATAGATCTACCTGGTCTTTAGTGATCTTATCACAATTATAAATTTATATATGTGATGCTTTGTTTAATGTGTATCTCTACCATTGGTCTCTATGGACTGTGTCAATATGGATAGTTTCTGATCTGGTTATTGGGGAAATGGATGAATCAGTGAGTAAATGGACAGTATTGAAGGCATAGGGCTGCTGGAAATTTTATAAATATTAGCAGTCAGGAGACATTCTGGCACTTATATGGGGGCTTGCTGTGATGAAGACAGGGGTTGATAGATTATTCCATTGTTAAATACCCTGTGGAATGGATTAGAAGGAAAAGTTTTCTGATGAGATGCACTTAGGTTTTTGCAGGAAAAGGGAGGGCTTGGGCTCCTGGCACATTTAAACTGTGGTCACAGAATCAAGAGAAAGATTCAGATACAAGAGCTGAGGAGTTAATGAACATAGGAGCACGAGAGAAGAGGCAGAGATTTCAAGCCCAGAAAATGGGGAAGATGAGATGCCTTCTGCTGCTTGGGGTATCCCGGATGACTGTGAATGATGAGCTCAGTCTGGGGTGTGAAGGGCCAGGTGTGAATGAATTGACATGGCTTTGAATGTGGGAGCTACTGACACAGGTGGTGGATGAAAGCGCCCTATGGAGAGGGATGGAAATATCTTATAACCCCTTGCAAAAGATAAGTTTCATAGGCTCTTTCTGAGAAAACAGAGTAGTTAAGTTATGGATCCAATGTCACATAGATAGTAAATGACAGAGCAAAAATCTAGGCACTCAACCAGAGACCACACACATTTTCCATCTGAAAGTTGACAGCTATAGGCTGTAGCATAAACAGGCTACAGTTTTAGCATTTCCTGTATCATTCATTCTATCAAAGGAGATTTTTTTTACTGATATTTTTTGGCATAATGTGCTATATGTAAAATGTCATCTGTTGTCATTTTGAATTTCTATAATAGCACATGAATGCTTTTATGACCACAGTTTCTGAAATAAATCCTTTACCTCTGCTCCAAATATGATCACAAATGTAGAAAGAGTAATAGAAACATTACCGCTACTACCAAAATCTTCCAACTTGCCAAACAATATTAGCTTTTGTTCTCTTTATGAATACTTTTCAACTATCTCTGTTTTTGCAGACATCTTTCTGAGTTTCTGCCATTATCCACATTACATAGAGTGAGTAGAACCATTGTGAGTACCACTCCTTAGTTTTTGCCTTTCAAAATCAATGCCACTTTTATAAAAATGAGATAATTTCTATGTAGCACTAAAACTAAAAGTCAAAGGATTATTTTAGATTGTAAGTACATGAAGTCTATGTGCTAAAATTATAATGAGCTCCTAAAAATATTGATATGCTATACTATTTCTACTAATTTTCTCTAATACACACAATGGAGGAATAGGAAGATTAAAGCAAGCCATCTAACTTATGGATAGTCTTTTTTTTTTTTAAAGATTTGTTTATTTATTTGAGAGAGAGAGAGTGTGAGCGGAGGAGGAGGAGTAAAGGGAGAGGCAGAGAGAAAATCTCAAGCAGACTTCCTGCTGAGCGTGGAGCCCAATGTGGGGCATGATCCCAGGACTCTGAGATCATGACCTGAGCTGAAATCAAGAGTCAGATGCTTAACCGACTGAACCACCCAGGCGCCCCTAACTTGTGAATAGTCTTAAAAACACTTTGTAAAGCTTAGCCATCTACTATTTCTCATTACTACTACTGGACTAAGAGGATAGATAGATAGATAGATAGATAGATAGATAGATAGATAGATACGCATATACATTTGACCATTGAACAACATGGTTTGAACTGCACTGGTCTGTTTATACACGGATTTTTTTCAGTAAATACAGTTCAGTGTTGTAAGTGTATTTTTTCTTCCTTATGATTTTCTTAATAACTTTTTTTGTCTACCTTTATTGTAAGAATACAGTATATAATACATATAACGTACAAAGTATGTGTTAGTTGGCTGTTTATGTTACAAGGCTTCTGGTCCACAGTTGGCTATTAATAGTTAAGTTTTGGGAGAATCAAAGTTATACATGGATTTTTGACTGTGCTGGGCATATGCACCCCTAGCCCTCACATTGTTCAAGGGTCAACTATGTATCTATATATTTATCAAAAGCTATAACTCTGTCAATATACAGTGATAACACAAAGTATGGATCTTGCATACTAGTTAGGAATGATAGACCCTAAATACATAAATGAATATTAAACAAAAATAGAACCCTAGTCCCCTCATGGTCCCATTTCTGCTCCAACAAGATCAAACTATCATGAACCAGGAAAAACTCACCACACTGCCAGCCCAAGTGCGCATTGGTAGGAAAGGAACTGCTCCCTGAAAGAAGGTGGTTCATAGAGTGGCTACAGCAGATGATAAAAAGCTTCAGTTCTCCTTAAAGAAGTTAGGGGTAAACAACAGCTCTAGTATTGAAGAAGTGAATATGCTCACAAACCAAGGAACGGAAATCCACTTTCACAACCCGAAAGTTCGGGAAGCCCTGGCGGCAAACACTTTCTCCATTACAGGCCATGCTGAGACAAAACAGCTGACAGAAATGCTACCCAGGATCTTAAACCAACTTGGTGCAGACAGTCTGACTAGTTTAAGAAGACTGGCTGAAGCTCTGCCCACACAATCTGTGGATGGAAAAGCACCACTTGTTACCAGAGAGGAGGATGAAGAAGTTCCAGATCTTGTAGAGAATTTTGATGAGGCTTCCAAGAATGAAGCAAACCAATGAATTGAGCCAACTTCTGAAGAAGATAAAACTTGAAGAAGTAACTGGGGGGTGCTATTTTATATTATGACTGCTTTTCAAGATTTTGCTCATGGATCTGATAAAATCTAAATCTCTAATATTTTTAAGGCCAAGTCCCTTGGACACTGCAGCTCTTTTCAGTGTTTGCTTAGACACAATTCATTCTTTGTCACTGATTAGGCTGAAGAAAGCTGGGAATAAAGTTTGAAACAATGTTAATAAAGTTCTTTGCCTCATATATGGCTTTATTTTTTATTTCATTGACACTGATGTGTACACAGAAAGCAAAGTTGTTTATAGAAAGCTAATCATGGCATGTAATACGTCTGGTAATCTTTGATGAAATCTGATTAAAGATTTTAAGTGATTTTAAATGGCAGTATAATGTAAAAAGATCAGATGATGAAAGATATGAATCAAATAAATGTAACAGAAAAGTATTAAAGAAAGGGACATATTTATGATAGTATGGTCAGGAAAGACCTTTCTGAAAACCCAGATAATATATGGTCTTATATACCTAGTAGGAGTTTGGCTTTTAATCTTAGTATTTATTAGAAGTCTCTCTAGAATTTTAACTTTGTGAGTGGTGGTCTCTGCTCTTGTTTTTTCCGAGATCATTTTGGCTCTGGCATGGAGAATTATGTTTTGGAGGGAGCGAGAGAAGCATGAGTCCTCTTTAGGAGGTATTGTTCGGTAGCCTACGTGAGCGCTCATGGTGTTTTGGACTAAGGTGGTAGCAGTTGTATTAATTTTTCATTACTGTGTAACAAATTGCTGTGAAATTTAGCAGCTGAAGACAACAAACATTTATTTTCTCATCATTTCTGAGGAATCCAGGAGCAGCTTAGCTGGGTGGTTCTGGCTCAGGGTGTCTTATGAGATTTCAGTGAAGCTGTCAGCCTGGGCTGCATCTGAAGCCTTGACTCAGGGTAGTGGGTGGACATTCATATGGCTGGCAGGTAGGCTCTGGAGTTTGGCTGGAGCGGGGTCTCTCATCCTCCAGGCTGCTCTTCTCTATCTGGCCTTTTCAGCAGAATAGCCTGGACTATTTTACATGGCTTAGGCAAGTATTTCTTAGCTACAACATCAAAACCACAATATATAAAAGAAAAATTAATCGAATTTCTTCAAAGCTTAAAACTTTTGTTCTATGGAAGACATTAAGAGAATGAAAAGACAAGTTTCAGACTAGGAGAAATTATTTGCAAATTGTATACCTGATGAAGAATTTGTATTCAAAACTCAATCATAAGGAAACAAACAACTCAATCGAATAATGGGCCAAATTTTGAACAGGTACGTCACTAAAGAAGATACACAGATGGCAAATAAGTACATGAGAAATGGTCAACACTATTAGTCATTAGGGAAGTGCAAACTAGAGCTATACTGAGCTATCACTACATACTTACTAGAGTGGCTAATTAAAAAAAACAAAAACAAAAACCTGACAACAGGGGACCTGGCTGGCTCAGTTGGTAGACCACGTGACTCTCGATCTCATGGTCATGAGTTCAAGCCCTACCTTGAGCCTAGAGCTTACTAGAGGAAAAAAAAATCCTAAATAAATAAATAAATAAATAAATAAATAAATCTGACAACACCAAATGCTGGTGAGGATTTAGAAGCAACTAGAACTCATACATTTCTGGTGAGAAAGCACTAGAAAATATTTTGGTTTGACAGTTTTTAAAAAACTTAAGCATACACTTACTGTATTATCCAGTAATCTCACTCCAATGAATCCCTTAAAAAAGAAATTAAAAATTATGTTTACAGAGATTTGTATGCAAGTATCGTACTTACTTGGACCTCTATACAATCTTGAATAAGAATGGTGAGAGTGGATATTCTTTCCTTGTTTTTTTTTTTCTTTTCTTTTTGTATCCTTGAGTTAATATTGCCTTGTAATAATTTTTAATATAGGAAATTTTGTTGTCTCTTTTCAGCAAAATCCATGGCTCCTTTTGGTCCTTTCTATTTCTATTAAGTATGTTAATTTTATACTTAATCTGTGAAATTCTACCTAAAATATTTGGAGGCATTTGATTGGAATTACATAAGTTAGTTTAGGAAGAATGACATCTATGTAATATTGAGAATTCCAATCCATGAACTTGGAGGTTCTCTCCATTAATTTTAGTCTTCTTTAATGACTCTAACAAAATTTTATAATTTTCCCTGCATAGATCTTTCATGTCTTTTGTCTGGATATTTGTTTCTCTGCCATTGTTCTAGTGTGTTCCCTTCTCCTTCTTCTTTGTCTCCATCTTCTTCCTCTTTATCTTCTTCAGAAGGAAAAAAGAAAACAGAAATATTTTTGCTTTATTTTAAAAATTCAGATATTAAGGGCACAGTAAACAATTTGCTTATGTGACAATCTCTCCAACACATATAGCAATATATTAACAAGATTGCCACATCTTTTATTTGTTTTCTTTTTTAAATAGATTTAATTGACATATACCATGTTATTACTTTCAGGTGTAAAACATAATAATTTGATATTTGTATATATTGTAAAATGATCACCACAACCAATCTAGTTGACATCCAGCCTTGTTTTTGAACTTAAAGGAGAAATATTCACATTAAGTAGAAAATTAGTTGTAGCTTTTTATAGATGCCTTTTATCAGGTTAAGGAAATGCATACCTATTTTTACTTTTCTGAAAAGAATATATGTGGAATTTTGTCAACATCTTTTCATACATATGATCAAATGATTTTCCTTCTTTAATGTGCTGATTTGACTTTGACTTTTAAATGTTGAATCATCCTTGTATTTCTGGCATAATGGCCCTTATATATTATCCTTTTTATCTATGTCTAGATTTTACTAGGTTATATTTTCTTTGTTTTGTTTTGTGTGTGTGTGTGTGTGTGTGTGTTTGTCTATTTTTATGGGCGATATTGTTCTGTATTTTCCTTTTCTTTTAATGTCTTTGCCTTTAGTCTCAGAGTAATCTTGGCTTTATAAAATGAGTTGGGAAATATTCTCTTCTATTTTTTGGTAGAGTTTGTGCAAATTGATATTTATTCCTTAAATGTTTGGTAGAATTTGTTATTCAAATGATCTGGGCCTGATTTTTCTTTGTTGGTAGTGGTGTTTTGATAAGGATTTGGGGCTTTAGAATTAAGTAACCCCCGACTCACCTCTGACTGTTGATTTCTCCTTGTGAGACGTTGGGCAAGTTACTCAATCTCTAAGTAAACTGAGCCTCAGTTTTCTCATTTATAAAATGGGTGGCTGCGAAGATTGAATAATGATATGTATCAGTTGTTCAACTTGTATTATCCTGCATTTACATATGTTAACTTATTCAGATTTTGTTATTGTACCATACTATTTAATACTATTTATGCTATTATAAGCCTTGTTTTAGAGGTAAGAAAACTACTGCAAAGGGAGGTTAAATAAGTTACCCAGAGTTACTCTGGTAGCACATGATGGAACCAGGATTTGAATTGAGGCTGGTTCCCAAGTTCTTGCTTTTAAGTGCTAAGCTGCACTAACCATAATAATACCCGTCTTCCAGGATTGCTAGCAGTATTCAATTAGGCAATTCATGTATGCAGCTCAATTTGTGTTATTTCAAAGTTGTTGTTTAGTCAATAGGTATTGTTATTAATAATGTGAATTACTACTATTAGTTTGAAGTCTAACTACTTTGGAATATTTTCAGCCTGAAAGACTATTAGTATAGATACATTATCAAATACCTTTATTAAAGTTCACTGAGGGGGGCGCCTGGGTGGCTCAGTCAGTTAAGCATCTGCCTTCTGCTCAGGTCATGATCCCAGAGTCCTGGGTTCAAGAGCCCCCTTGTCAGGCTCCCTGCTCAGTGGGGAGCCTGCATCTCCCTCTCTCTCTCTGCAGCTCCCCCTGCTTGTGCGCTTTCTCTCTCTTTTCTGTCAAATAAATAAATAAAATCTTAAAAAAAAAGACAATGCAGTGAAATATCATAAACATTTGGTGCACTGTACAAAGTGATATTGTGAACATCACATCTTCTTAGGCATCGCACCTTGATTTCTTGCCCTGGTTCAGCACTGTCCTTTTGTGTAATCCTGGTAATTAAATCTCTCCAAGTGTTGGGGGCTATGAAGAATATCTGTTTCCTTCACTTTGACCTAAGTTGTTGAGTGGTTTAAAAAAGAGAAGTATCTAAAGGTGCTTTGAAAAGTACAGCTAGTGCTCATATTAAATATAAATATTTGGTTTTCTAAGTTAAAAATCAAAATCCTTTGTTGATATACAAATATTTTGAGATGATTCTGAATATCATTATTTACTGTGACAGTACAGTTAGATGCCATTTAATATCAGATGTTCAGGTCTCCATGGTGGTTATTCAGGCTTACATTATTTTAGTTTCTTTCTTTTTTTTTTTTCTGTCCAGATGAGTTGATGCCTGGCATATGCCAAAATATCAGATTCATTTTATTTATTTGAAAATTATAAAGATAACCTAAAAAGTGGAATCACAAGTTCAATAAGTACTTTGCCCTACTTTTCAGTTGGCAAGACCTATTTTAGTTTTTTAGTGATAAATCTCATTATTTCAAAATACATAGCATAACGGCCTATTGAATATATGTGATTAATGAAGACTGTGAGTGGTATGGAAGATTGGCACATGGCACGTTTTGACAGAAGGTTAAAATAAAGCTTTCTGTTGTGAACTTTAATAGTTATTGTGAAGAATGTCAAAAGCTAAGGAACCACGATAATAATAACATTGCATTTTTTGTGAATTATAGCTGACTTCGGGCTGGCAAAGCAAAAACAAGAAAACAGCAAACTCACTTCTGTTGTTGGAACAATCCTGTATTCCTGGTAAGGACAATTATTTTATGGTTTTCAAACATCATACCTAACTGATTGGGGCTTTAGTTTCATGTCTTGGCTTGCAAAGGAAAGATGATTTTAGGAAAAAAGAGCTTATTTAATGTTTTCCTCAATTGCCCAGGTAATACACATGAACACAAGTATACATCATTATGTGTGTTTGAAATAACAACAAAAGAATTATCTTTCCTCTATGGTAACTCTGCCCCTCATGGAGACCACTTTTATTACTTATAAATTCAAATGATCCTTGGTACGTAGTAGGTGTGCAATTGTTGAAGAATCTGTAAATGAACTAGCAGACTCACTACTCACCATGACACTTGGAATGTTTTATTGTACCTATTCAAAAAATGACTGTTTTTCTCTGTCTGCCTATAAACATTCAAGGGCAGGAGAATGGTTTTTTGTGTACTAATATGTATCCTGACACCTGGCAGGTAATAGTTGCTGAATACATTTTACTGAGTGAATGGATAAATGATGACATATATACTTAGACATATGTTTATAAAGTTGGTGCTTCTTGGGTAAATGGGTTTTTATATTTTAATGAATTGAAACATTTGTAACTTATTTAACATGCTTTGAGGGTTCCTTTACAATCCATTAATTATTAGGCAGTGAGAATCTTCTTTTGCTGATCACATATCACTTGTTTGAATTTTTTCAAATTAGCAAGCAGATAGAGTTGTCAGTAGACATAACAGATTCAGGGAAATATTCTCAAATCTCATTCAGCAGGTCAAGCCATCTAGACACTTCCATCTTCTTTTTTAATCTACTCTGTTGTTGTGCAATTGATTCCTGAGGATAGGATTCAGAATAAATCTTCTCAAGGGAGGGTGGAAATTCTCTGTAAGTAACAGTCTCATTTTAAAAATTCCTTTCCTACAAGAATGTTCAGAATAGTGTCAGGGTTCCTACTAGGATTCTGACATTGTTGGCTAGTTATGCTCTCAAGTTTTAAGTATTCCAAATGTAAGACATTCTCTAATAAATTCAGTGACATGTCCAGTTCCTTTTGAATTTTCTGTATCCTCATTTTCTGAGTTTGTGAATTGGACAGAAATAAAGTAGATATATTTCATGGTCCCTCCCTGCTCTGAGTCTCCTACCTCCTGCCTTTTCTTGAATTGTCTTTTTAGCCATCCCCAAAGTGTTTCCCACCAAATTCTATAATCTTTGTATAATCCTAAGCTTCTCTGAGCCTATTAATGTGGATGTGGATGGCTGTCCCTGCCCTCCAGGGTTCCAAGCGTTTGATGAGTCTGATGTTCCCGCATCCTTTGCTCTTTCTTTTGCCTTTGCTTGCTCAGATATTACCTTATTTAATGGAAGAATGTTCTCTTTATTAACTCTTGTAGGAAGTGCCTCAGAGCATTCTTTATTCTACATCTCAGCTGCTAGATAAATGGTTTGTGGACACTGGACTGATTGTGCTAGAACAGAGGGTCAATAAAAGCTCCTTTTCTTCCTCTGATTTGATTCATTATGAGGCAGGTCATTGTTATCCTTCTCATGGAAAATAATCTCCAAATATGGTCCTTGGTTCTGGTTTTTATCTGTATGTCTTACTTCAATTCCAGAGTCCAAGACTGCACATTATCTTCAACTGCATTTTCAGAGCAGATTTTAGAGTTTGAAGCTCTGAGAAACATTTTAGGCATGATCTTCATGGAACGTTTATTTGGGATTTCTGGATAATAAGCAAGTATGAACTAATATGAATGGAAAACTTTGACTAATCCAGGAATGGGAATTCTTTGAGACTTTATTGCTTAGTGTAATCCCATTCACATTATGACATTAGATAATTTAAAGGAAAGCTCGGGAAGTTTCCATAGTATGGATCAAAATAAATCTGTAGGTAAACTTGGGCAAGCAGAGACAAAGTGAAGCACACCCAGTTATTGACTATACCTCTCGCATTCTTAAAAATGCTGTAATAAACTCAGAACTCTTAAATGGCTTAGAATACTTCAGTAGCTTCCAATTGCCCATTATTTAAAGACCAAGTCCTCAGTGTGGCTACAAGCCCACAACCCTGCACACTCTAGCCCCTGCCAAGTCATTGTCTTTACTTTAGACCCGACCTCACTCTATTGATTTCTAGCTGTTGCAGCTGTGTTCCCACTGACCACAGGGCCTTGGCACATGCTGCTCACTCTGCCTGGAATACTCTTTGTCCCACTGACCATCTGGGTAACTCTTTCTCATTCTCTACCTCTCCTCTGGAAGTAGTCTCCTCAGGAGAAACCCCTTAGCCAATGCATGTTTCCCCTGGTCTACATGCTCCATGCACTTTTCCTTATGGTTGAACTTTTCACTTATTTTGTGATATGTCCAGATGATTTTATTCACCACTTCCCTACCCGCCAGAGTCTGGTATGTTATAGGCTCACAAGAGGAATTTACTATATGAATGATCTAATACTTGCATGGTTATGAACAGTACCTGACACAATGGGCTATAAAGAAAATTGCTTCTTTCCACTGTAACAAAATTTTAATCTTCTATCACTCTCCCCCTGTGCTGTTCCTTCAGATCTTCAAAATGCTCCTACATGGTTACTCTTTCTCCAGCTAGCTACAGAGTTTATGTCCTTACTTCCTTCAGGTATCCGCTTTAATGTCACTTCTGGAGGGAGGTTTTCCTGATCACCTGCCCCAAATAGCAGCCTCCTTCAGACTCTGTCCTGTTCTCTTGCTTTATATTTTCATAGCACCTACCTCTGTCTGACATTATGTCATATTTTAATTGGTCTATCCTGTGTCTCTCCCACTAAAACACAAACTCCTTGACAGTAGGGCTGTTGTCGGTTTTGTTCACTGTTGTTTCCCTGGGCCCTGAAGGAACAGACTGACAGAATCCTAATAAATATTTTGAATTATTAAAGTGAAAAAACATTTTTTTAGAAAGTGAAAATGAGTCCTTCTGGTTGTTTATTGTTTGTTTGTCTGAAAATGCCGTTTTAAAAACTTTATTAACTAATTAGGAAAAATGGACAATTGTAGTTGTATATATTTAAAATATACAGTATAATGATTTGATTACATATACATGGTGGGATGATTATTAAGATCAGGATAATTAACACATCCATCCACATAGTTAACTTTTTTTTCTGTTGTGTTCTTGCAACAATGCTCAAGATCTACTCTCAGCAACTTTTCAGCAAACAATACCATATTATTAATCACAGGCACCATGCTGTACCTTAGATCCTCAGAACTCTTTCTTCTTATAACTGAAATTTTGTATCCTTTGATCTACATCTCCCAGTTTCTCCCTCCCCCCAGCCCTGGGCAACCATCACTCTACTCTCCCTTTTTATGAAATCAGCTTTGTGGTTTTCTGTTTTTTTGTTTTTGGTTTTTGTCTGTCTGGCTTATTTCACTTAGCATAATATCCCCTAGGTTCATTTATGTTGTTGCAAATAGCAGGATTTCCTTCTTTTTAATGGCTAAATAATATTCCATTATATAAATATCCCACATTCTGTATTTTAATATGATGAAAAATCCATGTGTGTTTTTATCAGGGTCTAAAGCACCAGTATATCTTTGAATTTTTCTGACTTTTGCCTTCATGAAGCTTAGAGGGGACATTTTTAGTTTGAAACAGTATGTACTTTGGTGCCAGGGTCTGCTGTATTTTTTCTATTTATTTACTTTATATTTCTATTTTTCATGGTTACCAGAAGAGTGAATAATGGGATCAGGTAGGATATTATCATTTAAAAAATAACATGTGGAATGATTAGAAGTTATTGAGACAAGTATTCTTCTATGACTGATAAATTGGTCCTGAGGGAAATTGCTAAAGAAGAATTTTAAAGAATGAGAGCATCATTGGAAAAAGGATGTGATACTGAGAGGCAGATTGGTAAGGTCATTATTAAGAGCATAGGATCTGGAATCCGACTGCCTGGGGTTAAGTCCTGGGTCTACTGTGGAGAGTTGTAAATTATTGAACTTCCCTGTGCCTCAGTTTCCTCATCTGTAATCTGAGATTATTAATAGTGCCTGCCTTCTAGGATTGTTGTCAGATTAAGTGTGGTGGTACCTGTTGAGTGCTTGGAACAATGCCTGGCTGGCATATGGTAAGTACTCATTAGATCACAGTGATTGGTATCTGCTAATGTGAGTCTAAAATTTGAAACGATAGTGCTCATTTGAATATATAAATTGCATTGTGTCTAAGAATCAGATTCATTTCTTAAGAATTACAATAGAGAAGAATTACTTATGCTGTGTTTATTTATAGTTCCTTCTCCCCTGATTGGCTGCTTTGGTTACTAGGAGGAACCAGGATTTTTCTAGCAGCTGAGGAGTGTGAAAGGGAAGGAGTATGTGTTTAGCATGCAGAGACAGGGAACCTGGAGGAACAGAACTTTCTGTAGTGGGGCCTTGAGCAGGTGGGATGTGGGGATGGTTTTACCTGTAATTGCGTTTATTCATGGCTTCTCTGTGGCCCAGCAGGATAAGATATACCTGAATAATATATAATATCACCCCTTTCCAAGGTTGTATAAATACACACACACACACACACACACACACACACACACACACCCAACACACACACACATGAAGGAGGGAGGAGGAGAGAGAGAGAGAGAGAGAGAGAGAGAGAGAGAGGACTGTTTTATTATCTGCTTAGGTGAGGTAGGAGTGAATTTTGAAGAAACTCAGGATTTACTTACACAAATTGAACTCTAAAGACATCTCAAGACTCAATAGAATAGGTCACATGGTCTCATGAATTTAAATGGAAGCTGCGAGATAGAAACTACTAGAGAGCATCTATTAATGGTGTTCCACCCCTTACTGTCTACCATTATGTTGCCAACCCCGTATTTGTGCTCATTTTTATTTTTCTAACACATGAATGGAGTTTGCTATGTGGCAGACACCGTTTTAAATGCTCTGCAAATATTAAGTCATTTGATCTTCCAGCCTCTTTTAAAATAGGTGTGACTGTCTTCAGTAATCTTTGGGGAGGTTAAATGATCCTGCGCAGCATCATAGCTAGGAAGTGGAAAAGCCTGGATTTAAATTCAGACAGCCTGATTGCAGGAGTGTGTGTTCTTAACCTCTCTGCTGTGCTGCTGCTAATGGGTCAGTCATTGGTAGACTGAACTCATGTGTCAATAATGAGAAATATTGTACTCTGGCTGATGTCTGCCTTAGGAACATTGTGATTTGTTCTCTGGAATGCATACCTTCCAGGTAGCCTACATCATATATGTATTGTTTGCCAAGTTTTACTTTGAAATGAATACTAAAAATTCCTGTTTTACATTTTTTCTAATTTTCAGTTATTTTCTCATCATTCAACACTTTTAAACAATTTTAGATAAGTTTTGAATACTGATAACAGACTTAATGTCCAGAGGCATTCTGAATTCTAACTTAAAAGTTAGTTCTTTCTAGGAAAGAAAAAAAAATTCAAGTTAAGGACATTTATAGCTTTATATAAGGCTATAGTGTCTTTGATTCTACTGACATCACAGGAAATGTATGAATGGAGAACAATACCTTATAGAATACAGTTAGGATATGGCCAGTTTTCATTTTGTATGTCCCTGGCAATGTGAAACACTTGGCCAAGCCTAGATTAGAAGTTTGAATATAGATACATAATGTGATGTACATGATGGATTTTTTAGAGTCTAATTTGTTCTGAACTCCCCAGCAGCACAAAAAAGCAAGAAAAGGAGTTCTCTGATGATTGATTTTGTCAGTGGAAGTCCTTGCTTCTTTATTGACTGGTAATTCCAAATCACATATCTTCAGTTTCTACATTTCCTTTTCCTTACCCTTTTAAAGTCTTTATTTTTACAGGTAAACATGGTAAGCAATGGATGTCTTTCTCCACATTTGCCTGAGTTATTTGTCTCGTTTGCCATTTTAAACATTTGATATTCAAGTCATTATGTTGAATATTCCACATTTCCTATTGGAAGTAGATGTGAGAGGGATTACAGGATTGTCAGATGTCTTACTTTAACATGTCTTTCGGGGCAGGGGGGGTGGTTTGACCAAAGGAAATGTCCTCCTATTCTTAAACACAAATTAACTTATTGAATAATTAAGAAATTAGATGAATTATTGGATGATGAGAAGATGTATGTTTTGATTATCTACTGTTATAGAACAAATCATCCCAAAATTTAATTACTTAACAACAGTCTGTATGGGTGTGCTCTGCAGTTCCTCTGTTGGTTCCAACAGGCTCACTTATGTGGATGCATCCGACTGAAGTATTGTCCAGAAGGTCCAAGGTAGCCTCACATATCTGACAGTGAGTGTTGATTCTTGGTGAGGAACCCCTGAATCTGTTCCAGGTAGCCTTTTGTTTATGTGACTGTGATAGAGCGGCATTCCAAGAGGATTCCCCCGGATCATCTCATGCCTATACTGCTCACCCCTGACCCATGCTGGAAATTGCAGGAACCCTCTTCATCCTGCAGTGTCCCTCTGGCTCTATCTGCAGAGAGAGCTTAACACTGTGCTCACTTTATAGGAGAAATACTTAAAGAAATGCCATTGTTTATTGAAGGGTGCATTAGGAGCTAGGAGGTATTAAATCGATAGCTAAGACACGAAGTCCAAGGTCTGGCTCAACACACCTGAGGATGGGGCATTAGTAGAATAGGTCCACAGTACTGCCATGGCATGGTCAATGCCTTTATTTCCTCCATACAATACAATACAATTTATTTCTCTGTACTTCAAGCTTTGGTACATTGCCAGAGTGTGAAAATGAAATTCTCCTTCAGTTCAATTCTTAACAGACTCAGCATATTTAGGCAGAAGCAGGAGCTGTGGTTTGGCTGGGTTGGGATTTATGTTGGAATAGTGGGAGACCTGGAATTTTCCTCTTGGCATTATAGACCCACTGGGTATCTCTCAGCATGGCAGTCACTTAATAGAGATGCTATTGTTCAGAAGATCTGCAGAATGAAACTGTTCATCACTTCACCTGTTTCTCATGTAGATACCTCAGCACTTGTCAGGAGCAGATAACTTTGTTCTTTCCCATGGGGAGAATTCAACTTAATTTGGGGAGACACACACACACACACACACACACACACACACACATATATACACACACAGGTAGAATGATCAAGGATTAGTAAGCCACACAGTGCTTATATGAGCCTCTGGCAGGTGCACAGAGGAAGTCCCTAGGAATGGTACAGAAAGCTATGGTAGAAAGGGGAGCTGCCGGTGCTGCAGAATTGAGGGACAGGCCCGGGGGTGGAGGGGGCACCATACTTTTCTGTGTAATAGTTATGCCATGGTCTATGCACTATGCAGGGTTTATACAAAGTAACTTATATTTTCCTCCCATACAGACACTATGACAGGACTTACTTGGAAGCAAGTCTGACCGACTGATCAAACGGTCAGAAGGGAAAACAAGAAAAGAGAAGAGTGATGAGGGTAAACAGAAAGGAAACTGTGGGGGAAATGAGAGGATTTAAACAGTGGGGAAATATGAAGGTCAGATTATCATATCAGAGGCAGAGAATTAAAGAAACATTTTAGTTATTTTGCAGTGCTACATTCAGCCTATCTTATTCTTATGAATATATTACCCAATGACATTACCAATCATAAATCCATTTACATCAATTTATTTCATAACTTATTTAGCTAATATTAATACTCTGTACTATTATTACATTTTAAACTTAATTTTAATTATTGATTTTTAATCTTGGCATTTCAGAATGCCCTTAACAATCCTAGGAGAGGCTATAGCACAATGCCAATAAAAGAAAACCTCTTTTGAAGTGGCAGATATTGTTTTCTCTAAAATAGTAGGCAGATAGTCACAAATCCAATATTTGAAATTCAAGCTGCCCTTTAGGGAAGAAATTTTCAAAAAAATACACATAACAACAAAACAATAAACTGTCAATCTGTGACAGTATTATGGTCTATAATAAAATGACAAAATAAAGATTTGAGAATGTGAACTGTATGTAACTTTGATACATATTGGTAACACTCAGCCATTTCAGAACCTCATTTTCACAGAAGGCGAAACTTTCAGGATTCACACATTTGGTGGGTAAATTCTGAAGATTTTATATATATTACCTAATCACATTTTAGTGTTCTAGGGTTTCAAGAGAACCTTATCTATTCCCCATAAAGCACTTGCCTCTCAGTCTACCCAGATCCCCTTACCTTATTTACTCTAAATTTATCCCCAATTTTTATAACAAAGCCTGCTTCATTCATAAGCTTTATAAACTGTGCTCCAAATCACAACAGTGAGAGTAGTAATGAGTAGTAATAAGAAAAATCTTCAGTAATAAGCGGTCATTGGGTTTACCTGCAGGGCTGTCCTCCCTTAGGAGGACACCAATATAATGTGGTGCAGACTCTAGGCTGGGTTTCCTCCTGACTCTATGCCTTCCTGTTTGAATTCGGGCAAGTAGCTTACTATTTCTGGGTCTCAGTTTCCTTATCTGAAATGGCAGAGCTGGTGGTGATACTAATAGTTCCTACTGCATAAGGTTGTTGTGAGGATTGAAAAGATGATAGATATATAGGTAGATAGAAAAATAGAGATAAGTAGATTGCACTAGGATTTCGAGTCTAGCAGGGATTCAATAAATATTAGCTGGGAGCAACAGCTTTGTTCTTTAGGAAAATATTTCTTTCCCCACTCCACTCCAGGTACTATTCCAGGTGGGTTAGTAAGTCCCATTGCATTACATATCTTGCCTCTCTGGCTTGTTTGGGCTGCCCAGACTTGGTGTTTCTCCCAAGGTAGGCCAGTGCTAGCATTCCCGCCCCATTGGGAAAATGGCAGGAGTGGGAGTGTTCTCTTCATTGAAGCTGGTCTAGTTGGAATTCTTTCCTGAGAATGTGTTTAGCTGGGACTCAATAAAAAGGTGAAGCTTGAATGTGAAAGGCCCAGGAAGGTTTGGTGACCATGTTTGTAGCCATGGTGGAGGTCCATCTGAGAAGGAGGCCAATACTTGGAGAGAAAAAGAGGGATAAGTGGAAAAGTTCTGGCAATGTCCAAACCCTAGATTCCATTTTCCTTAAGACCCAGCTGCAACTTTGCTCTTCTTATATGTACAGAAGCCTGTCAGTGAATTAATTCCTCTGGTTGCCTAACCTTGCTGTGTATCTTTCGCTTGACTCTTAGTTCAGGTTGCCCCCAGGGTACACTCTGACACAAGGGTTCATGTGCAAGTGGTTTGTTCCAGAGGGGATCCTAGGAAACAAGGGTGGGTGTGGGGGGGGAAGAGAGACAAAGAAGGGAAGACAACAGATAGTTTCTTGGGGCAATTCACCACTATGAGCAACTGGACCTCCAACCTGCTGGAGCCAGTTTAAATGTATAACTCAATGATCTCACCCAAGAGGAGAGAGTGGGGTGATTACACTCAGTCATATGCCATTGGTTAAGGTCGGTTTCTGGGGTACACAAGTTGAATGACTCTTCAGCCTTGTTGTGCTGTAGGCAAAGAAGGTCCAATGGGTTAAGAAAAATCCTCAGACAAATATGCAAATGGTTGGGACTCAGGCCAGTATGCTCTGAAGAAGTAAGGGTCAAGGGGAGTGGGGAAGTTACCTACAGCATCTGCTTTGACTTACAAGGGAAAACACTTTGACTAGTGCGTGAGAAATACACTTGCAGTGTGGCCTCAAAGTCTTTGTGCAAGCCGGGCAGAAATGTGTCTGATCCTCTTCTGTTCTTTGAGCAAATCTAAAATTTTCCCAACTCTTTCTGGACACAGTCTTCTATGTCAATAGTAGGAAGTCATTAAAGAAGTCCCTGACAACTGGTTTGAGATTTTCCTCCTAGTTAGATGGAGGTGAGAATTTTTTTTTTTTTTCCACAGTTTCACCCTGAGAGACTTTCTGCTTCCCTATAGTTCTGGACTCATTAAAGAAGATGGTAATGTGATGCAGATGATGTAGTGATCGTTTGAAAATAACTGTGAAAGTAATAACTAAAAATCAGAAGCAAATAGGAATCTTCTCTGTATGTCTACTAGCATGTATAAAGGCTGTCAAGTTCACTTGGAAGTTGCTTGACTGCTTTTTAAAAATCAGTCTTTTGTTAAGGAGCAAGACTATACATTTTTATGTGATTTTATATTTAGAGGAAGGCATTTGTATAATTATATACTAGAATTGAGAGATTGTATTATCCTTCTTTGTAAAATTACCATAATTACTTTATTTAGTTATGTACTTGAATTTTAAAAGCTGGTGATATTTGGCTTGAATACAAATAAAAAATGTGTGATGTCAACCGATATGCTAGCTATTTTTTTAAAACATCATTAGCAACAAGCAAATGGCAGTCAATGTACAATGAGAAATTTCAAGGCTGTTGGATCTGGGTGAATTTAATTTCTGTTTGTGACTCTAAGTAGGCAGTGCTTGATAATTTGATGGCTAGAGTGTAATCACTGGGTGAATGTAATCTATTTGTTTAATTGCCCAGACTCCTCACTGTATTTACAGTTAATTGGTTCTCATTATGGTCCTCCTAATAGATACCATAAAGCAGTAGGATTAGAGAAACCTGAAAAAGAACATTTAAACTGTGTTCCTTCTTGAAGCAAAGACTTAACAAGTATATATCTGGTTCATTTTTCACCGTCTTCATGACGGGTTAAGGGGGAAAAAGTCTCCAAGGGAGGTGATTTATAAATTATTTTCATTGTTTGGGGCCTTTGAAAATTTCTATAGCCAGAAAGCGAAACACCCAAAAGTGTTCTTCTGTCTAATTGGAGTCCTTTTCTTATGACTTGAAATTCTTTCTTGGACTCTAGTGACTGTGCAAAGCAGCGGATCACTACCCACCATTTAATAATTCTTCATATAGTGAAAGATTCTAAGTCTTTCCTTCTAAATTTCTTGCCTCTTTCTTCATAGTTCTAAACCTTCAATTCAGGCTTCTAGATATTCCACAAAAAGACTGACCATACTAAACCTTTTCTAATGCCTTAGGAAAGCCACAGGAACTCATCTGACGAGGAGGAATCCAAGTTCCCTTTTTTAAAGTGCAATTTTAGTGCTGCATTTTTAGCTCAAATATATGCATTTGTTCCACATAAGGGTTGATTTTACTTCGTTTCATTTACTGACTTCATTTACTGATGGAGAAAATTAAAATTGTAAATGTCCCTAAAAGATTTTCCAGTCTGCTTTCTCTTCCCTTCCTCCTTCCCCACATTTACCCTCACTATAAAATCTGGAGCTTTCCTACATTAGTTGGGTTTCAGGCAATTTGCAAAGAATTTGATTGAAAACAAATTGGTTGTGGTGCCAATGTAACCAAATAATGAAATTACTGTAAATGAATATTTCTCATCACTAATTTTTAAAATTGTAGATTGTAATTTTCAGAATGTTTTTAGATATGTAAACGTTTTAACTTATTTTTTTCTTTTTTCACCCTATGTATTTGATATTTTATTTCTAGATTATTTTCAACTATTGTGGATATTGTACAGTGAAATGGGCTGGTTAGGTTGGCTAGGTAAATAATGGTAAGTGGTATTATAGTAATGTGTTTGTTGACCTAAAAGCATATGCACGGTATATTGTTAAGTGGAAAGATAGGTTACCGATAGTATATGTATATTATGATCATAAAAACAGAAATATCTGAAAATCCTGCCAAATCTGGCATCACGAACTAAAAATGAATTAAAAATTGGCGGAGCAAGATGGCGGAGGAGTAGGAGACCTGGATTTCGTCTGGTCTCAGGAATTCAGCTGAATAGGGATCAAACCATTCTGAACACCTACGAACTCAACAGGAGATCAAAGAGAAGAATAGCAACAACTCTCTGAACAGAAAAGCGACCACTTTCTGGAAGGTAGGACGTGCGGAGAAGTGAATCTGAGGTGATATTTGGGAGGACAGATGGGGGAGGGGGCCTCCGTTGGCCGCTTCTGGCAAGTGATAGAGCAGCGGAGCACAAAATTGCTTTTAGAAGTCGGCTCCGCTGAGGGACGTCGCTCCAGTGGCTAAGCGGGGGGTGGAACCCTCATGGGACAGTGTGGTCTCAGGACCCTCGGGGTCACAGAAAGACCAGGGGTGCCTGAGTGTGGCAGAGCTCCCAGGTATCGGAGCAGGGAAGCCGGCAGCAGAGACAGAGCCGAGGCATGGGCTCTCAGCTCGGGGTTGCCATAAACTGTGATCTGCGGCCCAGTCGGGCCGCTGCTCCTCCAGCAGGGACCCAACAAGCGGCAGATCCGGGGAGACTCCCCTGCCTCCCCCAGGAGGAGCGGCGCGGGAGCGAACCGCAGGGTTCTGCTGGGTTTGGAGACTCCACACCGAGTCAGGTGCCAGAGATAGAAACACTCGGTCACAGGCCGGGTGAGCATGGAGTGTGACTGGAGACTGGGGACACTGGAGTGACTGACTGCTTTTCTCTGGGGTGCACTGAGGAGCCGGGCCCCAAGTTCTTGGCTCCTCCGGGTGGAGATTGGGAGGCCACCATTTTCACTGTCGTCCTCCAAAGCTGTATGGAAACCTTGCAGGGAACAAAAGCTCCTGAGAGGAAACCCGAGCAGATGCTTAGCCCGGACCGGCAAGGGTGGGGCACTTAGCCTCCGGTAAAGACATTTGGGAACCACGACAACAGGTCTCTCCCCCAGAAGATCAGCAAGAAGAGCCAGCCAAGACCAAGTTTACTGATCAAGGAAAACGGGAGAACTCTGAATGAACCCTTATTTTGTACATATATAAGTCCTTCTTTCTTTAAAATTTTAGGAGGCACTTTCTTCTAACAGACCAAAATACACCCAAAATCTAGTGTGTGGCACTGATCTATGCACTAGCCTGATCATATTTGATCATATTCTGTTTTTTGTTTTGTTTTGTTTTGTTCTGTTTTTGTTTGTTTTTATCTTTTTCTTTTTCTTCTTCTTTTTTTTCTCTTTCTTTTTTCTTTCTTTCCCTTTCTTTTCCCCTGGTTTCAGGTCTTTTCTGATTTGTAGAGTATATTTGCTGGGGGCATTGTTAACCTGTTAGCATTTTGTTCTCTCATTCATCAATTCTCCTCTGGACAAAATGACAAGATGAAAAAATCACCTAGGCAAAAAGAACAAGAGGGAGTACCATCTGCCAGGGACCTACTCAATACAGACATTAGTACAATGTCGGACCTAGAGTTCAGAATGATGATTTTAAAGATACTAGCTGGGCTTGAAAAAAGCATGGAAGTTATTAGAGAAACCCTTCCTGGAGAAATAAAAGAAATAAAATCTAACCAAATCGAAATCAAAAAGGCTATTAATGAAGGGCAATCAAAAATAGGGGCACTAACTGCTAGGATAAATGAGGCAGAAGAGAGAATCAGCGATATAGAAGACCAAATGATGGAAAATAAAGAGGCTGAGAAAAAGAGAGATAAATAACTACTGGATCACGAGGGCAGAATTCAAGAGATAAGCGATACAATAAGATGAAACAACATTAGAATAATTGGGGTCCCAGAAGAAGAAGAAGAAAGAGAGAGAGGGGCAGAAGGTATATTGGAGCAAATTATAGCAAAGAACTTCCCTAATGTGGGGAAGGAAACAGGCATCAAATCCAGGAGGCACAGAGAACCCCTCTCAAAATCAATAAAAATAGGTCAACACCCTGACATCTTGCCCCCAGCAAATATACTCTAAACAAATCAGAAAAGACCTGAAACCAGGGGAAAAGAAAGGGAAAGAAAGAAAAGAGAAAGAGAAAAATAGTAAAACTTACGAGTCTCAGAGACAAAGAGAAAATCTTGAAAGCAGCTTGGGAGATGAGATATGTAACCTATAATGGTAGAAACATTAGATTGGCAACAGACCTATCCACAGACACCTGGCAGGCCAGAAAGGACTGGCATGATATAAACGAGAAAAATATGCAGCCAAGAATACTATATCCAGCTAGGCTGTCATTGAAAATTGAAGAAGAGATGAAAATCTTCCAGGACAAACAAAAACGAAAGGAATTTGCAAACACAAAACCAGCCCTACAAGAAATATTGAAAGGGGTCCTCTAAGCAAAGAGAGAGCCTACAAGCAGCATAGACCAGAAAGGAACACAGGCAATATACAGTAACAGTTACCTTACAGGCAATACAATGGCACTAAATTCATATCTTTCAATAGTTATCCTGAATGTAAATGGTCTAAATGCCCCAATCAAAAGACACCGGCTATCAGAATGGATTAAAAAACAAGACCTATCCATATGCTGTCTGCAAGAGACTCATTTTAGACCCAAAGACACCCCCAGATTGAAAGTGAGGGGGTGGAAAACCACTTACCATGCTAATGGACACCAAAAGAATGCTGGGGTGGCAATCCTTATATCAGACAAATTAGATTTTAAACCAAAGACTGTAATAAGAGATGAGGAAGGACACTATATCCTACTTAAAGGGTCTATCCAACAAGAAGATCTAACAATTGTAAATATCTATGTCCCTAACATGGGAGCAGCCAATTATATAAGCCAATTAATAACAAAAGCAAAGAAACACATTGACAATACAGTTATAGTGGGGGACTTTAACACCCCCCTCACTGAAATAGACAGATCATCTAAGCAAAAGATCAACAAAGAAATAAAGACTTTAAACGACACACTGGACCAAATGGACTTCACAGACATATTCAGAACATTCCATCCAAAGGCAACGGAATACACATTCTTCTCTAGTGCCCATGGAACATTCTCCAGAATAGATCACATCCTAGGTCACAAATCGGGTCTCAACTGGTACCAAAAGATTGGGAACATTCCCTGCATATTTTCAGACCACAGTGCTTTGAAACTAGAACTCAATCACAAGAGGAAAGTTGGAAAGAACTCAAATGCATGGAGGCTAAAGACCAACCTACTAAAGAATGAATGGGTCAACCAGGAAATTAAAGAAGAATTAAAAAAATTCAAGGAAATCAATGAAAATGAAAACACAACTGTTCAAAATTTTTGGGATATAGCAAAGGCAGTCCTGAGAGGAAAGTATATAGCAAAACAAGCCTTTCTCAAGAAACAAGAAAGGTCTCAAATACACAAGCTAAGCCTACACCTAAAGGAGCTGGAGAAAAAAACAGCAAATGAAGCCTAAACCCAGCAGGAGAAGAGAAATAAAGATCAGAGCAGAAATCAATGAAATAGAAACCAAAGAACAGTAGAACAGATCAACGAAACTAGGAGCTGGTTCTTTGAAAGAATTAACAAGATTGACAAACCCCTGGCCAGACTTATCAAAAAGAAAAGAGAAATGACCCAAATCCTCAAAATCATGAATGAAAGAGGAGAGATCACAACCAACACCAAAGAAATACAAACAATTATAAGAACATATTATGAGCAACTCTATGCCAGCAAATTAGATAACCTGGAAGAAATGGATGTATTCCTAGAGATATATCAACTACCAAAATTGAACCAGGAAGAAAGAGAAAACCTAAACAGACCTATAACCACTAAAGGAATTGAAGCAGTCATCAAAAATCTCCCAAGAAACAAAAGCCCATAAGCGCCAGATGGCTTCCCAGGGGAATTCTACCAAATATTCAAAGAAGAATTAATACCTATTCTCTTGAAACTGTTCCAAAAAATAGAAATGGAAGGGAAACTTCCAAACTCATTTTATGAGGCCACCATTACCTTGATCCCCAAACCAGACAAATATCCCATCAAAAAGGAGAATTATAGACCAATACCCTTGATGAACATGGATGCAAAAATTCTCACCAAAATATTAGCCAATAGGATCCAACAGTACATTAAAAGGATTATTCACCATGACCAAGTAGGATTTATCCCTGGGCTGCAAGGTTGGTTCAACATCCGCAAATCAATCAACGTGATACAATACATTAACAAAAGAAAGAACAAGAATCATATGATCCTCTCAATAGATGCAGAAAAAGCATTGACAAAGTACAGCATCCTTTTTTGATCAAAACTCTTCAGAGTATAGGGATAGAGCATACATACCTCAATATCATAAAAGCTATCTATGAAAAACCTACAGCGAATATCATTCTCAATGGGGAAAAGCTGAGAGCTTTCCCCCTGAGGTCAGGAACGCAGCAGGGATGTCCACTGTCACCACTGCTATTCAACATAGTATTAGAAGTCCTAGCCACAGCAATCAGACAACAAAAAGAAATTGAAGACATCCAAATCGGCAAAGAAGTCAAACTCACTCTTTGCAGATGATATGATACTGTATGTGGAAAACCCAAAAGACTCCACCCCAAAACTGCTAGAACTCATACAGGAATTCAGTAAAGTAGCAGGATATAAAATCAATGCACAGAAATCAGTGGCATTCCTATACACCAACAACGAGACAGAAGAGAGACAAATTAAGGAGTCAATCCCATTTACAATTGCACCCCAAACCATAAGATACCTAGGAATAAATCTATCCAAAGAAGCAAAGGATCTGTACTTAGAAAAGTATAAAATACTCATGAAAGAAATTGAGGAAGACACAAAGAAATGGAAAAACGTTCCATGCTCATGGATTGGAAGAACAAACGTTGTGAAGATGTCAATGCTACCTAGAGCAATCTACACATTCAATGCAATCCCCATCAAAATACCATCCACTTTTTTCAAAGAAATGGAACAAATAATCCTAAAATTTTTATGGAACCAAAAGAGACCCCGAATAGCCCGAGGAATGTTGAAAAAGAAAAGCAAAGCTGGCGGCATCACAATTCCGGACTTCCAGCTCTATTACAAAGCTGTCATCATCAAGACAATATGGTACTGGCAGAGAAGCAGACACATAGATCAATGGAACAGAACAGAGAGCCCAGAAATGGACCCTCAACTCAATGGTCCACTCATCTTTGACAAAGCAGGAAAGAATATCCAATGGCAAAAAGACAGTCTCTTCAACAAATGGTGTTGGGAAAATTGGACAGCCACATGCAGAAGAATGAAAC